>NC_134220.1:21827101-22130132 GCF_965140235.1 Caretta caretta | reverse complement strand
CCCTATACTATACAGATTTCTTGGGGGAAGATAGCGTTTTTCAAATTGGGGGTCCTGACACAAAAGGGAGTTGGGGGGGTCGCAAGGTTATTTTGGGGGGTGGTCACAGCATTGCCACCCTTATTTCTGCATTGCTGCCTTCAGAGCTGGGCAACCAGAGAGTGGTGGCTGTTGGCCAGGCGCCCAGCTCTGAAGTAAGGGTAGCAATGCTGTACCATGCCACCCTTACGTCTGCGCTGCTGTCTCCAGAGCTGGAAGGCCAGAGAGTGGCAGCTGCTGACTGAGGGCCCAGCTCTTCAGGCAGCAGCGCAGAAGTAAAGGTGGCAATACCACACCAGGCCATCCTTACTTCTGCGCTGCTGCTGACGGCGGCGCTGCCTTCAGAGCTGGGCTCCTGGCTAGCAGCCGCCACTCTCCAGCTGCCCAGCTCTGAAGGCAACACCGCTGCCAGCAGCAGCGCAGAAGTAAGGGGTAGTAATACTGCAACCCCTCCTACAGTAACCTTGTGATACCCCCCCCACACACAATTCCTTTTTGGGTCAGGATCCCTACAATTATAACACCGCGAAATTTCAGATTTAAATAGCTAAAAATCATGAAATTTATGATTTCTAAAATCATAACCATGGACCATGAATGTGGTATGGCCCTAGTTATATGTTTAATGTTTTATTTTCCTTTTGCAGCTCTAAGAGATTTCAATACCAGAAAAGGCTCCAGTGAAAAGCGACTCCAAAGCAAAAAGCCTTAAGCAATTCCTTTGGAGGACTCCACAATGGCTGACAACTTCAATGCATTAGGTATCTTTCGGCCCACAGAGATCACATTTAGCCAGTAAACCTGCCCTTTCAATTCACTTGAAACTTTTACTTCAATCTATTCCATTTGTGCTCTCTGAACCTTTCATTTCCAGTAGGTTCAGCCTAATTCAGAGCAGCCAGGGAGGTTGACAAGCAGTACCTTTCTTTCACATCCTTGGGGCTACATGCTGACATCTTGAAAAGAATTTAGAAATAAATCTAATACTGCTTCTTTCACACAACAAAATTATTTATTTGAATTCCATCAAGAGACCACACAGATATAAACAAGGGATGGCTCAAAAGCACTTTAGAAAGCCATTTGCCCCCATGCAGGTCTAACCATTCCATTGTAATAAAATAAAACACTATTGTAAATTGACACAGGCTGGGTTTAAAGCCTGATGCCTTAAGAAGTGATATGGACTTAGTTTAAAAAAAAAAAAATCACAGCAACCCTGACGCAGATTAGCAAGCGTTTGTAAATGTTTTGCATCTTGACACACACAAACAGCCCACAGCAGTACATGTGATGGGTTCACATTTCCCAGGTGGCAGCTAGCCACTAACATGTAGGGGTTGGGAGTCAGGGGGGACAGGAAGCCTGAGCCAGATCTGAAGAGATATTATGGCCTTTATCAATTCAGTCACAGCACCAGTTCATGGGGGGGAAATAAAAGCATGAAGTGCCTGAGAACTGTGAACTGCCTGGGCGATAGGCAGATGTGAGACATCTCACACAGTAGCATTCTGTGTTGCTTAGTACAGATTTGAGAGACAGAGACAAGAGCTGGCTCCCGGGAACACGCCAGCCAGGGCCCAAGCCAGGGCTACAAAAGGGGGACGTTCTGCTTTTTTGGAAAGAGTTTCACCGGTAGCCATTGGTGTCAGTGGATAATGACCCTAGCCATGTGACCGGGTCCAGGAAATAAAGTGAAGTTTCTTCCTTGCACTCCTCTGTCTCACACCTTCATTACAACAGTGATATCCCCACAGGCACTGCCTCAAAATTGAGCTGTCCATTAAAGTACTTTGCGAGACTGAAGGGGAAAATAAACTTTCCAAACTTTCCCAATCAATACCTCTCAATTACAACACCCATCACACAGGCAAGCTGCGTGCTACTAGAATATCTACTCGCAATGGGCCCAGTATCGTAGCTGCCCTCTACACCACCAAAGTTCATCAATTGTCACTAATATTCATTGACATCAGTGGAAGTTCCACACAAGGAATAGCCAAAGAATCAGGCCATGTGTACATCTGTGTGTATGTGTGTGTGTGTGTGTGTAATATTACACACACACACACACACACACTACAGCCGATCCTAAAATTTGTCTTACCCCATCCCCAAAACATGCCTCAGCTTTTTGGTGAAAAATTGAAAGCCAGAACTTTTGGGCCGAAAACCAAAAATTTTCGACCATTTTGATTCTGAAATGCCCCCGCAGGCCACATGCCCTCATTTGCCTCTATGGGCTAGATTCCGCAGGCAGACTACATTTTACATGATGCACCACAATATCCTCCCAGATTGGCTGCCATGGTGCTTCACAGGAGGCTTAGGCACTGGTGGATAACAGTAATTCACTCTAGGTTTGTCATATCTTTGTCCATTTTGCGTAGCATGTTCTAATTTTGTCATTCACATTGGTCACCATTAAGTCTTCACAACTGTACTTTTTGCTTAAGTTACCATTTAATAAAGGGAATGGGGATGATATCATGGTAATGTAAGTGACTTGCAGAACAGTAAATATTCTGAGTGATCATTGCAAGGCTGTTTTATTCCCCTTTGTTTCCTTTGCATGTCATTACCAAGGATCGTTACACACCTGATTTCTATAATAATGATTTATATTTGGGGACTGGCTGCCTCAGGGGAATGGGAATGAGAAACTGAGTCTTTCCTTTCTAGGACAACAGTTTGAACTCAGCCCAGAAAGGGGGGATTAGAAACTGCTTCCTTCCGACTGCTGTGGTGACCTACAGAATCGTAAACATATAGGACTGGAAGGCACCTGAAGTCCAGTCCCCTGCACTCAAGACAGGACTATGTAATAACGAGACAATTCCTGACAGGTGTTTGTGTAACCTGTTCTTATAAACCTCCAGTGACGGAGGTTACACAACCTCCCTAGCCAATTTGTTCCAGAGCTTAACAGCCCTGACAGTTAGGAAGTTTTTCCTAATGTGTGAAATGAGTTGAGTTTTTATTCTTGGTCCGCCATGGCCAAAATCTGTTAACATTCCGATACGCTGTCAAGCTCATCTTGCCTCTTCCTTTTTAAAGCTACTGAGAAGGGAGTGGGTTGAGGTGAATCCCTTTGTGGGCAATTCTTTAGTATTATCTGTACATTTTGATGTATGGGAAAGGTGAGAAGTAATAATAAAATAATAAATATCACCACAAATGTCCTCTCTATCGAGTATTCTGCACTTATACTGGTTTCTCTCTTTCCTGGGCCCTGATAGATAGATATAGAGATCTCAAAGCAGATGCATTATTCTGGTAGGGATTGTTAGAAGGGAAAGCGTGACTATATGACAGGAGGGAGAAAAATCAAACAAACAGATGTTTCCACGGTCATTATTGCACCAGAACTCTGATTTAATGCCACTCAAATAAGAGGCATAAATAAAAGGAAAGCAAAGAGGCAGTTGACGCCCATATTATTTTTTTAGAACTACTGTAACAGTAGAAATTTAGGCTGGCTTTTCAGAAACAGCAGGAGTAATCTCAGCACAGACTCTAGGCATAAACCTTATTTAGCATCTCATCCATAACACAAATGAAGCATAAATATAAAAAAGGACAGGCTCAGATTCACTAGTCAAAAGATCAGGCTAGAGCCTGCGAAAATACAGCTATTTAGTTTCTCGGGGGTTTATAGAAATATTTGCTTTGGGTTTGCTCGAACCTGGGCTTGTACTCTTCAAGTTTCACTTTGAGTTCTGGATCTCAATAAAGATGATAGATTTAATTCAAAGCAGGTGATGTCCACAAATTTCACATGATTCTAACCATAAGCCAGGGACCAGGAGCACTTGAAACTGGGTGCAGTTTTGCTGAGATTCTTCTCAAACCTTCAAGCAAGCTAGTCCAAGTGTGTAACAAAAGCTGGAAATAGGCAAAGTTGCACGGGATTTCAAGACTCCAAAGGGGACCACTCTGATATTGACTGTTGCTTCCAAAATAATGAACAGACAGGCTGCTGCTCTTCTTGCAGAGAGGGAATGTGACAAATGAAACTGTCACGTGCTTTCCAGAGGGTGAAGACACCAAATGGCCCTATGAACAAAAGGGGTCCAAAGCTGAAGCATGCTGGGTGCGCACATGGGGGAGAGAATGCATTGCAGAGTGTTCCATCTGTTGGAGAGTCTCAGAAGCCCATGGAAAGGTCTCCCTATCCTACTGGTCTATTCACATGAAACAGCATGCAATATTCACTGCAATAGCATGGAAGATTGTGCTTTGGGCACACAGCAACAGTGTTTCTCCAGTAAAGAGGCAGATGGTGACAGAGGCAAATACCCTGCAGTGACTTCTTGCATAAATACGTTCAAAGAAACAGGGTCCAGCACTGCATATCCTGGCTGCATAGGAGGCAGGGTAGTCCTCTGGAGAGGGTACAAGAACTGCTGTGTTACCCTGGGCAAGTCATTTGGGCTCAAATGTTCAAAAGTGTCTCTAATTTTGAGTCCTCTATTTCTTAGTGTCCAGCTCAAAATGGCAGGATTTGGCCTTTCATTCTCTTTGAGCAAGACCACCTTACTGCCACTACTGAACCATTTGTCTCTCTTGACTTATTGACATGTAATGAGCTTTAAAAACAACTTGGGCACTTGAAGGGATAGAAAGGGAGCAAAGGAGTCCATAAAACTGTGCTGTCTGCATAAAGACAAATCTCTCACGTAAAAGGTCTGTTCCATTATTAATAGAAACATTCAAAATTAAGAGGATTTCTTTAATAGTTCAGTAACATGGATTATCACAGGGAGAAAAATAAAGACTTCTTTATAACATCTACTTTTAAGCAACTCTTCGTGTTTTCTTGTCACTATTACTGTTTGGGTTACTGTTTAGATGGTTTATTGACAGTACACTGCTGGATGGGCTGTGCGCTAAGCTCCTGGAATCTTTTAATCACTATGTTGCATATGTGTTTAAGTTGACCCTTTTCCCCCCTTCAGTGCAGTGCCACAGGCCTCTCTGTAGTAAATGTGGTCCAGTGTTCAGTGCAGGGAGCCACAAGTTGGGATACTGTGTTCTGATTTCTAGCACTGCTGCTATTATTAATTATTTGTATTGCAGCAGTGCCTAGAGACCTCAGCTGAGATCAGGGCTCCACTGGACAAGGTACTGTATAAATACAAAGGAAGAGAGAGACTGAAAGCTTTCAGAGTAGAGACTGAAGTAGACAAGGCAGACAGAGAGTGAGAAGGAAACAGGCACAAAAGAGGCGAAATGACTTACCCAGAGTCACTCAGTAGCACTGCCAGGAATAGAACCTCAGACTCCTGTGTTCCAGCCCCATGCTCTATCAATGAACCACACTGTCTGTTTAAGCTTGCTGTCTATTCTTGGGTAATAATATAGACCATACTTCCCACTTACATGGCACATTAGCATGCATTTTACAAAGGTGGTTAAGTATCATTCTCCCTATTTTACAGATGAGGAAACTGAGGCACAGACAGGTGAGGTGATTTCCAAAGGTCATAGAGCAAGTCAATAGCAGAGCCGGGACTATAACTGAGATGTCCTGACTCCTAATCCAGGGCACTCTTCAATGGACTACCCTTCCTCCCTCACTGTGTTTCAAGTCTCTTCTCTGTACCATAGTGCATCCACCTGTAAAACTGAGGTAAACATTATTGTTTAAGACCAATTGCCTCACAGAAGTGCGGCAATTAATTCATTTTTGTAAATGTCTTTGTAATACTTCAATAAAAGTAGTATACATCTGCAAAATATTAATGACCCATTCCAAATGATTCATATTTGCTTAGTTTAATATGTACTAAGGAGAGCTGTTTCCCCCTCTAAAATATCAAACAAAACAGTATGCCTCCTATAAAACTGAGAAGCAAATGTTCACGTATAGAGTTGTTTTTAATCTGGAGCAGACTCTTTGGGCTGTAATGCAGCCTGGCTCAGTGGAAACCCATTAGATTACTTTAGTGGGCAGATGGTGTCAAAGAGTCAGAAGTATGTAACAGACTCCTGCTGTGCCCGAGTGTTCAGTATGCGAGAAATCATCTCATATCAGACAACTGCTCTAGGGGACACAGTGAAGCACAAAGGAGAAAGCAGGACACCGCTAGAGTCACGCGCCCTTACAAGTGCTTGCCCCAAGATGTCGGCAAACAACCCAGAGTAACAGAGCCATAACTGGTAAATGACTGAGGCAGTGAGACAATGGCAAACGAGATGTTATCTGCATGTGTGCCACAGGGGAACATCTTCAAAATGTGTGGGACACCTCTTTACACATATTAACCCTCAATGTGCCTCTGGGAGCTGGAGCAGTATAATTCACCCTTTCACTGATGTACAAACTGCCATTCCGAGAAGCTAAGACCAACTTTTCAAAAGCATCCACTAGTTTTGGGTGCCTGAGGTGAGAAAGCCTGGACCTGGATTTTCAATAGTGGAGCTAGGACTAGACTCCAGTCACACACACCCAGCGTCCCTGTGCTAGGCTTTTAGCCACAAAAAGTCATGCTTCTCTCTAATTCCTACCCACAGTCAGACTGTGAACAGCCAAGGATTAGAACTGAATGCAGAGCCTACAAGGGCCTACTGATGAAGTCGATTTAGTTGTGATTGGTCCTGCTTTGAGCAGGGGGTTAGACTAGATGACCTCCTGAGCTCTCTTACAACCCTAATCTTCTATGATTCTGAGTCTAGTTAGTCACAATCCAGAACCACATGCATTTGTCTACAATGTGGATCCACTGACACAGTGTTAGTACCTTCTGAAACACTCCTTCTGTGTGTGACACTGTTCTCCTCTACTTACGCTAGGATGAGTTATTCTAATGTCATCATATGAGCCAGATGCTCTATGCAGGCTTCACAAGGCAGGATATTTTGCTACAGGGTAACCAGTAAGGTGCTGTTAAAGCCTGGGGTTTAAATCACATAAAACTAAGAAGGTCCTAGACAGGTTCACACACTTTAGATAAAACTGTAGAAGTCTTTTGCCCACCCCCACACCTACCACTCCTTTTTTCTTACAGTGTCATGAACGATTGTAATACAGTGGCTATTGGGAATGTGCACCACTGCTTTCTACTGGATAGACTTAGAATTGCTCCATTCTGTGTCATAGGCCCTTTATTGCTAACCATGTAAGGAAATTCTTCTTCAGTTAAGGTGGCAAGGGCCTGTACTTCTGAAGCTGGAGGATCTAGGCTCTATTTCTGTTGTTGCGGCAAATGTCATTGAGGCCACAGCGGGTTAAATAGGAACAAGGGAAATTCCCACCGATTTGTTTCAACAGAAGACTCTAACAGCTGCGCATTTGCTCACAAGTGGCCTAAAAAACATAGCCCATCATGATATGTTACAACAAAATCAAATCTCCATTTTGTTTAAAAAAGAAAAAGTTTTTCCAGTCAGACGTCAGGGCAAAAACTGGCAGTGACAAAACATTTCTGTGGCTAAAATAGCAAATTAAAAGCTCAGTCCTGCAGCTCCAAGTCAAATGGAAGTTTTGCCTGAGTAAAGACTGCAGGATTGGCCCTGTGGTTTTTGACCAGAACAACAACATAAGATTTATGGGTCATCTCTCTAGACTCTGTGATTTAACTGGATGAGCTAGAGGGGAATCTTCATGAATGGGTAGCTGTACGAGGGCTGACATGCAGAAGAGCAGTTCTGATTTCATCCAGTAGAGGGCAGTGGCGTGCGCACACACCAGTTTATTACAACCCTGCTCAAACTACTTTACTTTTCCCACATGTTTTTACAGCCATATTTGTCCTTGCTGTAAACAACAAAAACTAACCAACCAATATGTACTACCTAATTAAAGGAAACCAAGCAAGATTCTTATTACAGTCAGAAACCAGTCAGACCAGAGATGCAGGACTTAAAAGGATAAATACAGAGGTTTCATTTGTGGGTTGCTGGCCTCTACAATACACCCAAATCACTGTCAGTCTACAGTGAAGGCAAATGGAATTACTCACCAAACCCAACTGTGTATGGAGACCAGTATCCCCCGCCAACCCAGGGCCTCTGGTAATTGGGCTGGCTGAGAGCTCAATGGCATTACTGCTACTGAATGGCATTGTTTTATTGTTGTTGTTTATTCTTAGCTGATTATTATTGAACCTACTGGCTGTGCAGTTTATTTTGGTTTAATTGTACCTTGGGATTTTTCTTCTTGTGCATTTTCCTTTTATAAATGACTACCATACCTACCGCAGTGGGAAGGTGCTTTATAAATCTAAATAAAAAGAAAAATAGGGATATTAAGTGCCACAGAGAGTAGCTCTGAGATCCGTTAGCACCAGGCAAGACCGAGCTTGCTGATTCAAAGGATTTCTTTGGCATACAACGGACATGAGAACTCATCTGTGTGATTATCTGGACATCTGCTTTGTTTCTCAGCCAGTGGCCTGCACACTGCCTGCCCAATGGTCTTCTTACCTTGACAGCATGCAGCTCAAAAGGCACACATTACAGCCACCTGAGGCGGCTAGATAGGACACTTTTCCTTGCACTGCTTTCTAGCCTGCACTGGGATTGGTACAGAGAGTGCTGGTTTCCTTTCCATGTCTCTGCTTGGGCCCCTAACTATCATTTCCACTGTGCTAAGCACCCATCTTTACACAAAGCTGATTTGATACCTTGCTCTTCTTGCAGAGCCGGTAGCACCCTGCAGCTTTCCGCTGCCCATTCACATCTGAGAGTCTACATGGGTCAGTTTTAAATATGGTTTCCTTTGCATGCTTTGTAAGACTGTAATACATCAAACTGGGGAGGCTCAATGGATCAGTGAAGGAGGGTTACTCAGTATGATACCATATTGTCACCAAACCTTTCCCCTCTAGTGGAGCACAACAAATAAAGCCTAGGTGAAGGGTGATCTCCATCAGACTAGTCTTACGTGGCCTGTATATGAAATAAGAAAAGGAGTACTTGTGGCACCTTAGAGACTAACCAATTTATTTGAGCATGAGCTTTCGTGCTCAAATAAATTGGTTAGTCTCTAAGGTGCCACAAGTACTCCTTTTCTTTTTGCGAATACAGACTAACACGGCTGTTCCTCTGAAACCTGTATATGAAATGACACTTGACCGATGTCGGGTCAGTTCCCAGGTGTCCACACCACTGGAAACACTATGAAAATTGGCACTGGTTGACCCCTGTTTTGGAAGTCTTCACCAGGAGGCCAAGAAATGAGGGTCTGAGGCAAAACCCAATGAAGGAGTCTTGGCAATAACTTCAACGGGCTTCGTATCAGGCCCATTGTAGATATGGAGATTGACCTGCCCTCTTAAATCTTAGAGCTGGTGGGAAGGATGAAGAGAGATTGACTACCAACCCATCAACTTCCTAGGGCTGCCAGACTAGCACCTTTCACAGAATTAAATTCACTCAATAACGGGCGAAAGCAAGACTATAAAAATAGATGAACCCCCATTCTGCTGTTTATCTGCTTTTTTCACAGAGGAAAAAAATAGGTTGGCTTCCTCAAATATGTCATTTTTAACCCTGCTCATGATAATCAGTGCGAGTTAAGTGTCACCAAACTGCTTAAAATCCACTTAATTTTGAATTACTATTAATAATGTAGCAAGAGACATTACACAGAACGATGAAAAATCAAGTAATTAAATGTAACACTTCATAAACTAAACCTACAATGAATCTTAGCTGCCTCTCCAGTCTCTCTGCAATCAACCTGTCTGCAGTCGTGTTTATGTATCCTAGGACCGAGTGATAGACGGCCACCAGACTTGGCATCTACAACAATCTCAGAAGGTTGACTTAATGTGAATGCAGCATGAAAAATCTGATTATCATTTGATTCTCTCTTTTATTAAATAAAAATTATCTTTATTGAATAAAGATGCTTTTATTAATATCTAAAACACTGGTTGGTGTCATAGAACCTGCTGGTCCCATGGAACGAATAAAAGAAAAAGCAGAGGTAAAAATGAGAACATTACAGGAAAAAAATTGCATTAAGTGAGTATTGTGGCTGGCAAATAAAAAACACAGGCTTTTCTGTGGAACTATTTAGTTTCATTTGAATTTATTATTTTTGTTCTGTTCGTGCTGAGATTAAAAGAAGGCAGCACAGAGCTTCTCCCAGATGCACGTAGTGTCAAGGTGCAAACAATGACCAAGGGGTTAATCTTACTCCCCACCCTGGCAGAATATCCCAAAGGACTCTCAATTAGCTGCAGGTGGGACAGTGAGAGAATGCCCATTTCACCAAACTGGCTTGAACCTCAGGCTGGGGCTGCTGTTACTTTTTGGGGGGCTTAAGCAAACTTGTTTTGATTTCTGGCTATAGACAACAGCACTTGAGGAAAAACCCTTGCTGATTACATCTGTGGTTTGTTTCTGCTGAGTCATTCCATCAGCTCTCTCTCTCTCTCTCTCTCACACACACACACACAGAGAAGGAGGACAATTTTCAACATATGGTAAATTAGCCATAAATACCAATTTAAAGTTATGTAGCTACAGCAACAGATACATTTTTGACAACTGACTCCCAAAAGTGTTATTACTATTGTGACATTAAAAGAATATTTGTTTCCTTATCAAAAACAACAAGCTTCTCTTACCAAAACAAATCACAGATTGCAAAATGTCGATTAGACCCACTAACTGTGAAATTCAACCCTGCTCGCCTGTCTAGAGATACCAGAAAGTGTTAAAAGAAAGAGAAATGTTATTTTTAAATCAAGCTCAGGATTCTTTAATTACAACCACAACTAGCAAATACAGAACAATTTTCCCTTACCAATAAAATAAACCCTGTAATGCTTCAGAGCAATGATCCAGAAGAAACTGTAGTGAAACACATGTGCTTGCACTTTATTGTGAATAAGAATATTGAAAATGGAAATATAAACTCCCCATTCTCAGAGCTCCCATTGACATCACTCGGAAATATGCCTATGGAGCTCTTTCCGAAATGGCTCACAACTTAGTAGAAGATTGGAACATAGAAGAAACATAAGCAAAGAGCTTGAGCCTGTATTCTTTGTCCACTCATTTTTCCCCACTGAAAACAACAGATGCAGGAGTGAGCACCAAGGTAGTTAACTTCCTGTACAACTACGACCCTCCTTTCATGCAGACTCTAATGGCAGTAACTGGGTATTTCTTATGGGCAATCGGCCATATTTCGATATCTGTGTAACCTTATGGAAGTCAACAGAGTTGAGCAGATGTAACCAAGGCTAACATTTGGCCCTATGTGTACAAAAAAAAGGAGGGGGGGATTATGTGATGTAACTGACACTATTGTGAGGGTTCCAAGAACAATAAAGCACAACTTTAATAATATAAAACAAAACAGTAGCGCATTTGTTCCATCCTAATAGTCATCTGCTTCTATCAGATGTTTATATCTAAAACAGCCAGGTCCAATCAAACAGTATTGTTTTTGTTCCTTGGGAGATTCTTTTCCCTTTCCTAAATTAGGAGATTGGCATCACTGCAAGTGGAATTCCCATCTCTCAAACCTGCAGGAAACACCTTTAGGAAAGCAATCCTGTCTAACTCGGCTGCCATGCCTCTACATTTTATAACAAATGGTCTTCAGCACCTGCGGGAAACAGAAAACCCAAACAGAAGCTTTATGGCCAAAGAAGAAATTACCTTGGAAAATGACCTCCCAGGGGATGCTTAGGACAATGCAGGAGGGCAAAAGACCACTTTGACATTCTCTTGCTGGCACCATTTTGCTCATCTCAGCTTGGGCCTGTTGTTTAAAGCGGTGGTTCTCAAGCAAGGGTACGCATAGATCTCACAGGGGGTACATCAACTCATCTAGATATTTGCCTGGTTTTACAACAGGCTACATAAAAAGCACGAGCAAAGTCAGTACAAACTAAAATTTCATACAGACAAAATGAGAAAGCAAGCAATTTTTTAGTAATAGTGTGCTGTGACATATTTTTATGTCTGATTTTGTAGGCAAGTAGTTTTTAAGTGACTGAAACTGGCGTATGCAAGACAAATCAGACTCCTGAAAGCAGTACAGTAGTCTGGAAAGGTTGAGAACCACTGGTTTAAAGTGAAGGATCTCCAACATTTGACAGAGGGTTTTATCGGCCAAACATGCATGCGTAATGCCTCTCAGCTCCACAGGTGCTGGAACTAGTGGTGCAGGGGGTGCTGCTGAACCCCCTGGATTGAAGTGGTTTCCATCATATACAGGGTTTACAGTTTGGTTCAATGGCTCTCAGCACCCCCACTATACAAATTGTTCAAACACCCCTGCTCAGCTCCCATTGGAAGAATCTTAAGAGTGCTCAGCACCTTTCAGGTATGTTCAGCTCATTGCAGGACTGGGCCCTAAAGAGATATGGGGTGTGAGAGGAGATATCAAAGGCCCGATCCTAACCCCATTGAGGCCAGTGACAGTTTTGTCCTTAAAACAAGCAGCTGTTCAGCATTAAAAACATGGACAAAACATCCCTGTTATTGAGCCTGTTTATTTTTGGTTACAAGAGATTCAGAATTTTACTACTGAAAATCTCTGAAGAAGTTTTCTATAGTTGGAGACGGATTCTGTTCCCATTGATATCAATGGCAAAACTAACTGACTGGGAGCAGGATTTGGGACCATAACTGGAATTGTACAGCCACACACCATACATATTTAAGTACACACACCACATCATCATTCACAAGTAGTTTTGCTGAGAATGCTGAACTCATTACAGAAAACAGGACAACATTTCACCTCTTGAGCTTTAATTAATTTCCACCTTCACAGGATAAAAGCAAAGCAAAACCATTAATGATGCTTTTCAAGTCTTGGAAACCTGTAGTAAGGAAGCCTTGTTGCCATGCTTCAAAGTAATCAGCAACAGACCTATATACACAATAGGCAACTGATTGCTATTGCTTGTTAAAAAAAGCGTGTCTCTCTCTCACTAAAACTTTGCCATAATGTCATAAATGAAAGAAGCATTTCTATTAGCAACAACAAGGCATCAAACAAAGAATTATGCCCTGTAGCAATAATCAAGACTGATTATTTTTTCAGTTTTCCTTCTGTTAGGGAGATCGACCTTTTGCACAGTGTCTTCTAATTCATATTGTAAGTCTCTAGAAACCTCTGGTCTTTCTGATTGTTCGAAGTCACCATAATAAGATCTGAGTCTGTTACTAGATATGAAAATAGCTATGTACCCAGAATATTTTTTCTAAATCACAACACAATACACAGACCCAACAACCATACAACAGCATGTTATCAACTCTAAAATACAAAATAAGCAATACCAATGATTCTAGAAGAACTACTAATATGATCAGGTGTATGTAATTCAAAAGGTACTAGACTTAATGAGACTTCACAGTTTGTATAAAAAACCTCAGGTTGTAGTTTTTGCATTAATATATTTAACAAAATATCCTTACCAAATCCAATTTTCTGCCAGATTTTTATCTTTCAAAATAGTGTGGGGGTGGTTTAATAGTTAAAAATAAAATCTCAGATGTATATTATAATTTCTGATCCAAGCAGCAAACCATCAATTTCAAGCAAATATATTCTGTAGGTCTCTCAAATACACTTTTATTTCAAGGTTGCAATGAGTTTCAATCAAATGCAAACCCGCTGTTAATCCGGCATTAAGGCTGCAAATTGAAATACACCCAAAAAACCAGGAAATCAAAAAGTTAATATTATCACTGCAGTGTTTATTGATTAAAATAAGATATTGCTTGTAGTAAAATACACATTTAGCAGCCTAACTAGAGATCAAAAGCTACGGATTTGTAATGTGAATGAAGTAATCTTAGAGCAAGAACCATAATCTTTCTCTTCCCTGATTTTCGTGGGTTTTCATTTGCAACTTTAAAGTTGCACTCATATAGGGTTTTGCATTTAATGTACTTTGGGTTGTTTTGGGAGTTCTTAAATTTGTTTAAAAATAGAAGAGGGAAAAGGAAAATCCTTACCTGTGCAACTGTGGAAATACAGAACTGTGGTCTGTGCACAATTTTTTTCTCCAGTCAATAGGTTTTAAACTCATCCAATCTTTAGATACACAAAAAATATTAAGTCTGCCACTATACAATTGCACTATAATCGTGCTGCAACTTTGAAGTGCCACTGGCAATTATGTAACAAAACCCCCTTTTAAAAAATACTTCATTGCACATAGACAAAACTCATTTAAAATATTTTTACCAAAAAATTCCAGGTATAAACTCATATGACCACTATTCCTCACTGAGGACTGGTGGCCTGTAAATTCTAAAGCAGTAACATTCAAGCCAGTTTTTAGATATTCAGGCACAAACAAGTCCTTAATATCTTCCTAGCAGAAAATGTATATCCCCCTGCCCGCCCTTATTTTGATAACTCAAGAATGAATTAAAAGATTTGCTTCATGCATTGAAAAAATAAATTGATCTGTGGGCTGAGACCAAGCATCAGAAGCTTAAGAGTAAAAGGAGAATTTTTGATTGCAAGAAAGTTGCGGGTGGGTGGGGCCGTATGTAACTTGGCCTTGTAAACCTTTTTGTAACTTTATTCCAGGGCAACACAGAGAGAGGCCGCTCGCTCAGGAAGGATGTCAAAAAATTCCAATTCAATTCAACATATTGAAATTCTGCAATCACCAGAACTCAGAATAATTAACATCTCCTGGAAATTGTAACCAACCTATATTTTTATTGGAAGGATGGTATTTAGTTAATATCATGTGTCCTACTAAAAGACTATCAGCCTGAGATACACGGGCTTTCACCTGAATTATTACATGGGGCATAAAGCTAGGGAACTTAAACCCAAACTCTGGTACTCCTGAAGAATTTTAAAACCCCAGCTAACTAAAAACCTTTGTAGTCCACATCAGAGGTTGTCCACCAGCACCGTATACATGAACGCAGATATAGTGGACAGGTCACAAATGGAGATCTGAAAGGATGGGAAATTCTTTAGGTTGGCTTTGACAATTAGCACTCGATTTCTTTTCAGAATGCCTTCTTGTGTTTGCCTAACACAAAGATCCTCCTCCCCTCCAAAAACAAAAACAAAACAAAAAACGTGTCAGCCATAAATCCTACAGAAGAAGCCAATATCCACGGCACCCTGAGAGGCTGCTGTATGTAAGGAAAAGCAGAAAGAAATTGCTCCTTACCTTTGGAAAAAACCGCTGCCAGGCTGAGGAGGAACAGGGACAGGAGCTGCCACATATTGCTAACCCCAGAAGTGCACATCCTCATGCTCGTGTCTGCAGGGAACTTAGGGGTCTATTTCACACACTTTGTAATCAAAACAAAAGCCAATCAGCTGGAGAGGTTGCATTTTCAGAAAAGGTCACCTGGAGAGCGCAGAAGGCATTTCCTTCGCGGAGACGAATTGTTTCTTCAGTTTCGTTTTTTAACCCTCCCTTCTCCTCCGTCTCCGTCCCCCCCTCGCCCCCCCAGGGCGATTAAAACAAACCCACCCGCCAACAGCCGGGTGCAATACGTTGAGCCCAAACTCTGCCGATTGAGCTAGATCTTCAGTCCTGAGCCCCGATCGCCTAAAAAGTAAACAGCTCCCCCCCCCCGCGCACACATCAAACTAAACACACCAGCCCTGGAAGCTGCAGGCAAACGACCCCACGCGCTAGCCCAGGGCGCTACCGGGGGACACACACTTCCCCTTCCCCGCTTAGCCGGAGACGGGGGGGAGCCTCCCCCGCCACGCTCAGCAGCGCGGCTTGATTGTGTAACCCAGGTCCCCACATCCCACCGGGGAAGCACGTTCGGCCGCGGCGCGGCAGGAAAGTTTCCCTGGAGGGGGTGATGCTGATCCGCCCAGACGCCAGCCAGGCACCGCGGCGGGGCGTTAGTTCTCGCTCGCTCTTTGCTCAGTCACTTGTTCAACTCCGCGGGGGACTCCCCCCCGGCCCCACGGCTGGAGAGTCTCCACCGCTCCGGGGAAGGAGCGGCGGCGGCGGAGGGGCAGCTGGAGACTCAAAGGATGCCCCAGAAGTTGGTCTCCACGCGGGATGCAGGCCCCCGGCCCCCCAGCTCCTCCTCCTCTGGTCCCGACCCGCCAAATCCAGGGTGGTTTGGGTTGTTGTTTTTTTTAAGCCGGCGAAATAATCCAAGAGGAGGAACCATCAATGCATGCATGCATAAATAAATACAACTCCAAAGAGCCCAGCCTCTCGCTAGGCAGCCAGGCTCACCAATCCACGTGCAGAGGGCACCCACCCGGGTACCCAGACAATCACAGCACGGGGGGGGAGGGCGGAGCGCAGACGGTAGCTTAGAGCCCCCCCCAGCAGCAGTCACTAAGCCAGGAGCCTCCTAGGGCATCGCAGGGGCTGGGGAGTGGCTGGCTGGCTGGCAGGCACCGGGGCGAGCCAAGGGAGATTTTATCATCTCAGTCACTGCAGGGAACAAAGAGGTGCATTGCTCCTTCCCCCCCCCCCCCCCCCACGCGATCTTCTAATGATTGCACTTTAGTATAGAGAGAAAACGGAAAAGTTGAAAGCTGCCAGAGTTTGGCCTCAGCCCTCCCAAAAGCCTACTGCTTGAACGCAGAACACGTCTAGCGGCTCCTGTTGTACCAAAAAAGCAAAACCCGACTCTGATATAGCCTGTTGCAGAAGCACCACGCACAAAAAATCCAGACTTCGCCTTAAAAATCCAGACTCTGAGGCCCCCACCTGGACCCACAGCACCACAAAAGTCTGCCAGATTTTGGCTCCAGACTCAGTAATTGTCCTTTTGAAATAGGACATAAGGTGTTGCGTCTACTACCACCAAAATCCAGATCCCGGCTGGTACAAGAAACTGCAAAACACTCTAATTTGACAGGTGTATATTACTGTATGTGGTTGGGTTTGGGCTGGTTATATCCCCAGTTTTATCATCTAAATTTGTTATTTATGTGATTCCTCATATTCCACCAAAATAGTCCAGATCCCAACATCCTATGGTGCATCAGTGATTGGGGGGGGGGAGGGGGCGGGGAGGGGGCGGCGATTTCTCAGCTCTCCTGAACACTGTACACATGGCCACTGACACAGCAACAAAATTAGCTATACTTATTCTACATAATTTTAATAATGTGTTAGAAACAATTCTCTGTTCTAAAATGTTCCATAAATTGCTAACTGTACAAATTGTTAAGTCTGGAGCTACATTTTTCCCCTCCCTTTGGTCAAGGATAATAATCAGGTCATTATTTCTTTAGCAGATGGAACAGCAGCAAAATCAAAACACAAAAGCTCAAACTAAAAATATTGTAAGGGCTGGCAGGCTGTGACTGTTCTGATGGAGTCGGAACTCCATAAAAGATGTATAGCTTTTTTTGTCATATTCAAATCCCCATCACTGTAGCTTTAAAATGGGTCTATCAAAATAAAACTTCTTCTAACCCTGGGACTTGCTATGTTACACTTTCCATTTGTTAAGAAATACATATATGATCAACCATGCAATAGGGAAAGGTTGCATTTCATGTGTGCGCATTTAAAAGTTCATTTTGGTTTTAGAAGTATTACGAGTTTCAGAGAGATTCCCTAAATCCCTGGACTTCAAATGGAAAATACCTCTACAACTGGTATTATAGCTAAAACTGAATTGAACTTTCTAAGTGCATAGGAGGAGTGGTAAATAAGGCTACTGACTATAACATCATCTATATCTATATATAGACATATACCTACCAGGTTGCTCAAGAAGGATGAATTCTTGTAACCAACCATATGGTTGTATGGTAATAGTCTGATTTGAGTATTCAGTAACAAAACACAGGTGGACCCAGCCAGATTTCAAATGGTGAAATTCAACAGTACTGCAGAAACATGTCCCAGGAAATGCTGGGATCCAGAACATAGGTGCTGGAAGTAGAGGTGCTGGGGTTGCGGCAGTGCCCCCTGGCTTGAAGTGGTTTCCATTACATCCAGGGTTTACAGTTTGGTTCAATGGTTCTCAGCACCCCCCCATACAAACTGTTCCCGCACCCCTGGATCCAGGTCATGCTGGTGGAGTTGACTATGTAATACATTTAGGCAGTACGTGTATTGGAGGAGACGGGGCAATGTCACCAAAATGTGTTGCATCCAGCAGGTTTACAGGTTTACATATTTTTTAAAAATATCATTTTTGCAGCTGTCAGGTACCATAGTGTGTTGGGAGCCAGATTTGTTATTTGTTTGTTTGTTTGTTTGATTACTTGATTGTGCTATTGTACTGGGGCACGTTCAAGGCCAGGTTATTAAAGTGCAGTAGCATCAGCTAAATACATTCTCCATTTAGTCTGTGGAATCTGGGCCCAAACTGGCAGGAACCAGGTGCCAGGTCAAGATTTTTGCAGCACTATTGTACCAGAATGCATCAGGTTCCGGTTTTTTGTTTGTTTGTTTTTTAAATGTGCAACAGAAATGGTGAGATTTGTCATCATTTAGAAAGGGCTGGGGCCAGGATCCTAGTCTTGGTTTGATGTATGTCAATCCACCCTGAGAAATAGAAACCACAAAGGGAACAGAATACAGCAAGGCCTGCCCTGCTCCACCCCCCAAAATGTGACACATGATAGTCTTTTGCAGGAGGGGAGGGGAAGCTGTGATGGACTTGGAAACTAGTTGATTAACCCTCCTGCCACCGTGTTAGTCTGTATTCGCAAAAAGAAAAGGAGTACTTGTGGCACCTTAGAGACTAACCAATTTATTTGAGCATAAGCTTTCATGAGCTACAGCTCACTTCATCAGATGCATACTGTGGAAAGTGTAGAAGTTCTTTTTATATACCCACAAAGCATGAAAAAATACCTCCTCCCACCCCACTCTCCTGCTGGTAATAGCTTATCTAAAGTGATCACTCTCCTTACAATGTGTATGATAATCAAGTTGGGCCATTTCCAGCACAAACCCAGGTTTTCTCACCCCCCACACACCACACACACAAACCCACTCTCCTGCTGGTAATAGCTTATCTAAAGTGACCACTCTCCTTACAATGTGTATGATTATCATCCGATGAAGTGAGCTGTAGCTCACGAAAGCTTATGTTCAGATAAATTGGTTAGTCTCTAAGGTGCCACAAGTACTCCTTTTCTTTTTAGCAGCAGGAGAGTGGGTTTGTGTGTGTGGTGGTGGTGGGGAGGTGAGAAAACCTGGATTTGTGCTGGAAATGGCCCAACTTGATTATCATACACATTGTAAGGAGAGTGATCACTTTAGATAAGCTATTACGAGCAGGAGAATGGGGTGGGGGGAGGTATTTTTTCATGCTTTGTGTGTATATAAAAAGATCTTCTACACTTTCCACAGTATGCATCTGATGAAGTGAGCTGTAGCTCACGAAAGCTTATGCTCAAATAAATTGGTTAGTGTCTAAGGTGCCACAAGTACTCCTTTCCTCCTGCCACCAAATATTTATAGGAATGTGTCTGTGCATATAGCTCTTCTTCCCCCATCTGGTCAGGCAATAACTATAATAAAAGATAGACTGGCAGCAGAACATCCAACATATGCCCTGATATTAAAGAAGCAACTGGGGAGGGGATATAAATTTAATACTACATTATATTTTTGCAAGTTTTCCACCCTTAAAAAAATCTTGGGCAAATTTACCCCTGGTGTAACTACTGAAATCAGATCAATCACACCAGGGATGAATTTTTGTCCCCAGATACATCCATGTAATCCCAGTGAGTTCAATGCAGTTTCAATGGTGGAAATGAGAGCAAGAATTTGGCCCCTAGTTGCTTTGCTAGCCACACACATACCACAGCAGTCCTACAGATCTGGAGTTTAAATAGCCGGAGATGAGGATTCAGATGATTCTTGTTTAAAATGAACCGAAACACTGACAAACAGGTGCTCAACTCTTGAGATCTTCTTTTGGTGAATTTCCACCTAGAATCTAAAATGAAAAAAAAAAACCCATTCACTGGATGTGTCTCGCCCTATTTGTCAGCCACTGCAGAACCGTCCTCTCTAGTGCTATCTTCTTTACAAATAAATTTAAACGGATTCTTTGCTGTGGGACTAAACTTGTGTTTACTGATGGTTTTTTAACTGTTCTTTTTTTTCCTCACTCACTCTCTCTCTCTGTTTAAGAAGAGAGAGATTTCTGCTCCTTCAACAACTCCCTCTGGCTGTTTCATTTGATTTTCCAGTGTCAGTGGGGAGTCTGGTGAACTTCCGCAGCCTGTGATGCTTTTTACATGTTTGAGATGATGCTATATGGTAACCAATCAGTTTCAGCTCAGAATTTGGCGTTGGGGAAGAAATAAAAATAATTTTCCACTGGGATCTATTATTTTGCCTGAATGTTTTAAAAATCTTTCTAAAAATATCACCAACAATGAAATGTTGCACATTAACATCACTATTCACAATAGAGCACGCTTTTGGCATTTAACTTCACAGTGCAGATAAGACTGGGATGTTCCGCCACCACCCCAGCTTTTCATTGTCCCATTGAGGTCCCGTCCCAGCTCCAAGTCTCTTTCCTTCTCAAAGCTGCTCTCCCCAGTTTGTTTGTGATTACTTCATAAAGGATGTGGAGTCATAGGTCTAAATGAGTATTATACCCACTTCACAGATAAGCAAACTGAGTCTGCAATCCTTACATAAACAAAACTCTTCACTGTCTTCAGTGGGGAGTTTTGCCCGTGTCAGAACTGCATGAGTGGGCCAAAGGAATCTTTCCAAGGCTATACAGCAGGACCAGGAGTCTGGATTCTAGTTGTGACCATTTCACAATACCCCTTTAACAATACAATCTCTATTTTCTGCAACTAATGCTGTGGTAAGTGACAAGAGCCTTTGCTGGAAGCTGCCCAGGGAGAATTGCATCCATTCATACTATAAGAACTAGTTAGTAAAGAGAAAACATCTTTCTATTTTATAAGCAATATATTATTTTGGCAAGTATGTCTAATCTTCTCCGGGTAATTAACACAACTAATTATGGAGGAAGCACTGCCTCCAGGAAAATACAAGTGAGCATGGAGAGACCTGCCAGGCCTGCATCTCCACGACCTATGGCTTTTGTAAAGCTTCAAAACCGAATAATTTGCTTCCAACAAATTAATAAAAAGAAATCTTCTTTACTCTGAGGCTTCTTGTTTCATTTTCAGTGTGATATATCAACTGGTAAATCTAATCTGCTTTTGGTAATTAACACTAATTGTCCATGCTTTGCTGGTTTGGCTTTTCTAGAGGCAGCAGTTCTCTCTCAATGATGGACTTGATTTGAGGTGCTAGTTTGGGAGACGTCCACTTGGCATCGCAGGATGTTAATACCTGGGAGGACTGGAAAAGGGCTTTGGATGTTCCCTTTCCCCACCAACATCCCACCCTACTCCCAGCAGCGGAACATTTTGCCCAATAGTGTAGTGGTAATTTTATAAGTGGGGATAAATACATGTGCTGTGAGCCAATAGTGAGCAACTCATTTTTGGGAGCCATTTTGAGTCCTACTCGTGCTTTCTAAAGACCTGGGAGACAGGGGTCTTTTAGCTAAGTTCTTTTTAACTTCATAGCCCTCTTCTCCAGAAACTGGAGACCTTTATCCCTTCCCACTAAATCCCTAGGGTGAAACCCTGGTCCAGTTGAAGTCAGTGGGAGTTTACCATGGACTTCAATAGAGCCAGGATTTGACCTCTGCTGGAAGGTTGTCCAATGTCTTTTCATGGGGGCTTGAAATGGGTAATCTGGCCTTTGTTACCGTATTACAACAGGCACCACACAGAGCAAGGAGACCCGTCTCATCTAGATTCATACATTTTGAGGCCAGACTTCCTAGCAAGTTTGTATACAAGGTTCTATGTCTTGAACAGTGGTGGCAGAGCAGAAAGGGGATTTAAGGGCAAAGAGCGTGGCAGGGAGCACATTGTACTGGGATGCCCACAAAACACTTTCCAATGCTTCATAGATTCCAAAGCTAGAAAGGACCATTTTCAGCTGGTGCGCTGTGACTGCTGCTTCCAATACTGATCATAATGGTTTGGCTGTTACTTTGTGCTCCCATCATTTGTTGATGGTATCCACCTTATGTCTCTCATTTTACACTTTGATTATGAGGCAGGCACTCCCTTTTCATTTTATGTATGTACGGTGCCTCATACAAAGGGTCCCTGATCTAGGACTATGTGGAACTGCAACACAAAGAAGGCTGTCAAAAGCAGAAGGCAGTAGAAAGAAACATATAGTGGAAGAAGCTGCACAGACAGGAGAAAGGTAGGAGTTGCCTTATTATTACTTTGTATTAAGGTCTGGATCCTATTCCCTTTAAAGTCGGAAGGAGTTTAACTATTGACTTCCATGAGAGCAGGATCAAGCACTGAATCTTTGTCCTTTTGTTTTAAACATGATTCTGCCTCATCTGCCATATTCATTTTTTTTCCCCTACATCTTGTTTTGCTTCAAACCACTTCTCTGGTATAAGAAAAGTAGATTTGGTTCAAACTGTAGGCCAGACTAGAATAAAAATCTATTTGACAGCTTGTAATTCTGCTGTCAGTGGTAATACCCGTAGGAATGACTATCTCTTTAATGATCAAAAGCTAACCCTTTAGTGGTGAATAGGATTCCTATAAGGCTACTTTATGTTGCTGGGCTTGCTGTCAGTTCACAATAGCTGGAAACGTAGAGGATGTCAGTCAGTGGGTTTTTACCCTAGTCTCCTTGTTCCCAAGAAAGATTTATAGAAACAGAGCAGTTAGTTCCAAGAGTTTTAAAGTAGTAAACAAATAATTTTATCAAAACACCACTTGTGCTGTTTTCATCCATGTCAGCATCACTTTAATAGGCAAAACATGTACAAGAGGGCATTTCCTTTGAATTAAACACACACTGATATGCCAATCTCCTTTTTCTGATAGCAGAATTGTGAGACACATATTGCATCTTCATCATGCACTGCTAAGTGCATTGGTTTGTATAGACCAAATCTTGTGAGTTTGTAGGATGTGGGTGTTCAGAGATTTCTAGGATGGACCCTAAATTAGTTATCTAAACCTGGCATGGGAAAATTCAGTCTGGATGGGTAAAAGTTTGGCAAGTTCTAAGCAACTGAAAACAAGGTCTTGTAATAGAAAGTGTCAAGCAACCTTAACTATAGGGCGTGCTACCAACTCCAGCTATAATGAAATTAACTCAAAGATGAAAAACATGCATCACCAGAAAATTAATGGCTACAAATGAAATTACGTGATCCTGATTAAGATGAACTCTAGTCCCTATGGGCAATAAGTACTACAACTAGCACTTGCCAAGTAAAAACAGCTGGAATAGATGTAAGTTGCTGGAATGCATACAAAGCTTTAACATATAATGATGTCCTCTCTGAAACCTGATTGCATTCTGAATGGTGTAATTTTGAAACTGACGAAGAGTGGGTTTTGGGAGCAGATGACATGATAAAATAGAGATTTTACGCTGAAAATTGTAAGCGGAAATGTGAGACAAATTGAAATGTTACCTTACACTTTCCAACTCACTAACTTTTTTAGGGGGAAACTTATTTTAATTTTTATTTTGCGGCTGTGGAATTTACTTTGCCCCTGGGTAACCAGTGTGTTCCTTTCATGGTACTTATTTACTTATTTATACATCCAATAAAAAGGAAAATTCTCTCTTTTGTTTTTGTTGCACTATTGACCCTTATTATATGCTGGCATTTTTTCCTCATTTTACAAGAGATGGGACCCAAATCAAAATTCCTAACACCCCAAACTTTTGGGGAGACACGGTAGGCGAGGTGGTGTATTTTATTGGACCAGCTTCTGTGAGTGAGAGAGACAAGCTTTCAAGCTACACAAACTATTGGGGCATTTCCAATCTGAATCCAAATTTTACAGATAGTCTTTATCTTTACACAGGGCTGAACCAATGCCCTCCACCAATACATCCCTAGTAGTAAGGTGTTCAAAAACAATCCAGATCTGCCTTCCTGCTTTGCCCTTGAGCCCATTCTCAGTCCCTTTCACACCAAGCTGCGAATTGGGGTATTTCCACTACTTTTGTTGATCCGTGAACATTTATTCATCATTTAGGTTATCTAGCGTGCCTGTCATGACCCTGATCTCAGAGGGGAGGAAATACTGAGAAGTATAATGATTTTTGTATAATGGATGAAAGTGACCTCTTCTAAGCTTAACTCACTGGTTATTTCTTATTTGAAAGTGATAAAGGTTATGGAACATGGTAATTAATGATTAAATTATTATCACAATATACTGAGAGTAGGGTCCCAATCCTCAGATACTCTAAATCTGCCTTTCAGGATTAGCTGAACTCTAAAAAAACTGAGGGCCCAATCCTGCAATGCCTCACCCATGGGCACAGGCTGTATTAACTGTCATGCAGTGAGCAGCATGCCTGGTAGTAATCATTTTCAGTACTGGGCTCTAGTTTAGCACAAAAAACACAAAGAAATCAGATACAGACAAACAAGAATTCTAGAAGTATGAAAAGAATGCAGTTCTGAGTCGGTTGCGTTCTTTCATAAACTTAGCTTTGTAAACACATATGGTGTCTACTTGTGTGCATACATTAGGCAGGGCCTAAAACTGTTGTGTGCTTTGCAGTGCAAATATTATTAAACTGTAATGCAACAGACTGTTACCATGACAAAAGCAACCACATTGTTCATGCTTCTGTTCACAGTGGAGTTTTACTGACCCCTAGTGCTATGTTATTCCACAAAGCTCAGTAAAAACATGTAAGCCTGGGTAGTTCTGGAGGTGTCTTCCAAAGGGTAAACAAGAGTCAGGAACTACCTGTGCAGCCACTTGCATTTTGTTTGCCAGAAGGGAGAACAGAGCTCCTGGCCATGGAGCAGTAACACGAACAAAAGGATTTTTACCCATGATAAACGTGCTCTTTGCCAGGCCATCAGCAATTGTAAGGAAGACCATATTAAAAAGGCGCAGTCAAGTAATTTCAAATTTTTTGCATGGGAATTGTTATTCTCAGAAGATGCCAAAAATGGACAGCTTCAGAGACCAAAGTCGTCGTATATCTGCCGAACAGGAAGAAAGTGGACCTCAGCAGTGCTACTGGAAGGGCTACTTCACATGTTTTAGGCTAGTCCCCAAGCCTTCTTGCTCCTTCGTTTTTCTGCTGATACAACTATAATTTCTATAACAGTCGTGCCTACGAACCTCTATCAAAGATCAAAGCCCCATTGGACTGGACACTTTTACAGCAAGTAACAGAGAAGACAGTCTTTGCCCTAAAGAACAGAATTTAGCATATAAGCAAAAGTCTCAGCTTGCCTCTTACGGACAAGGAATAGTTGTTTGTAGGCATCATGGCTGAGAGGCTTAAAGGGACTAGATGGAGCCTAGGAACTCATTTCCATGAGACACCCCCACACTGTTTGGTGCTGTTGGAAAGGGAAGATCTCCCTAGGATTTTTCTACAAAGCAAATGCTAAACTCACTAAACAAATGGTATTTTGTAGGACAAACAGACATTTTTTCTGTTTCCTTTCCTAGCTCTGCATGAGCAGTTAAACAAATGCTCTTCCCAGAGCTATTCAGACATCAATCAAGGATGCTGGTGGACAGATAAAAAAAATATTAAAATGCTACATATCTTGCACTTAACTTAAATTCAAACAAAATAACTCGTTGTCACACTTTATACTAAGGTTCCCTTTATAAAGGGTGAATAAATGATTAATAGATGTGTTAATGAATGGTTAATTATATCAGTGTCCAACAGATCAATTAGTTGCTTATAATCTTCTGTAACACCTGCTAGTGAGATGTTTATAAACATTTATAACACATACTACTCATGTGTCTGTAACATGCTTACAGTGCCTTTTAATCATTTATTAGCCTTTTAGAAACCATCTATAAATAGACCCTTAGTATAAAAGCATGACCAAAAGTGAGTAGTTATACAGGACTAAATTCAGACCTGGTGTAAGCAGTTACAAGGAATTGCATCTTATGTCTGAAGTTGGCCCTTTTTCTTTTCAATAGCATAAATGATAGTAATAGTAATGATGAGAATTGTGTGTACAAAACAAGGGGAACAAAGTCTCCTTTAGAATAAGAAAGACTTATGAGGCTTTTACAATTTAAGGGGGAGCAACAAAGACCTTCTAAAAATTAGGTAACTGCTCTGCTTTTGCTTTACTTGTATATGATGTATAGAGCAGGCCTAAAAGGAACACACTCCTTTACCCTTGATATATCAGGTATGTCCATTCCAGACATACCTGGTTTTGCTACAGGATTTGTTGAACATCCCAGAGAGTGTATATGAGCCCTTACACCTAAATTCAAGTGATGGGAGTGGTTAATATTTAGCAAAGGCTTCCCTTCTCCAAAGGGTGAATTAGTTGAAGTTATTAATAAGTGTTACTAATAACAAAACATTTAAACAGTGACAAAAAAAATCCTTCATCCCTTTCATTCTTATGATGTTGTCCTTTCACTAATTCTCCACAAATCAGAGAGACTTCCAGGCTGGAAAGGACCTGAATCTCTAATGTAAAACGAGCAGGAAAAATAAATATGTACACACAACTTTCAGGCCTTTTGTTATACATCCATAAAGAAGCAGAAAGGGTAAAAGCCATGTTTTGCTTCTTTGTGGGCCATCTTTAAGGTAGGCTGAATTTGAATGCTATAAACCAGCCAGAAGGGGCCATCACCTAAGGCAGCAAAACTTTCCATAAGTATGTAGCTGGCTGTGGGGCAATACGGGTGGACATCATTATTTGCTAGTTTGCCTTAAGCAGATGAAGCCCTGGAGCCTCCCTTGTGAAAAGCCTCAACATTCTCTCTTTGAATCAGTGAAAGCTTTTTTCCCCTCCAGCCTTTGGCCCTTTCTAAAACCTCCTGCAGAGACAGTAGGGAAAAGGAAAACTAGATTAAAATATCTATATCCTCTGAGTGGAAGCTGGACTCTTCAAAAAAAAATTCTCAATGGCTTTTAAAGTATAGGAATTAATTCTCACAACCAATAGTTCTAAATCAAAGTAATCCTCAGACATGTGATTAAAATACTGAAATGTCCCACTCCACAGCTGCGACATGTAAGTAGCTCTGACCCACAGGTTAGGCAAGCCAGGCAGAATCAATTTCTGTTCTTGATTTCTAAGTATCTCTCTGGTAACTATAGTGTTTGTTTTTCTATCAAGCCTTAAAATCCCAACTGCAGCGCTGGGCAAACACAGTCAGGAAAATGTGTTGTCAGGAACACAGGACACATATGGCGTTTGCAAAGTCTTTCTGTTCCCTCTGCTGGCTTTGTCCTGGACTGATGGATTCTCCAGGCTGAGAACTAATGGAACCAGAAGGGAGAGCTGGAGGAACAGAGCATGCACACAGATACACAGCTGTAGTGCAGCAGCTGTGTGCACCCCTGGAATCAATGGAAGTCTTGCCATTGACTCCAGTGGGAACAGCATACGTCTCTACATTTGGAAGTTCATTTGTTTTGCTTTTTATTATCATACTCTAAATTTCTGAATAATGTATATTCTCCCTTAGATATGTCTTTACTTTGGGTGTTTCTATTGTGCCCACTGCCAAAGTATTTATATACCACAGGATTTTATGGGGACATACACAAACTTTGGTCTTATTAAGTGGGACAAGAGTCTTTCTGCAGTGGTTCAGAATGTTATGTGAGCACATTCTGGGTATGAAGAAAGGGGGGATCTTCCCCTGGCAATAGGGAACAGAACCTTTCACCATTTAGGTCTAAATCCAATCCAGCTCAGTGACTGAGAGCTGTTTTTCTTTGGTGGCTATTTGGTGGTCTACATGAAATGAGTTTGGTGTGCTCAGTGCACTTGGAAGCAGCACGCTCATTGTGAGCATCAGAAGAGAAGACAAAGACTGACCAGGCATGGAGACTGAACTCACTAATGGTTCCTCCAAATCGGGGGTCAAGGCACTTCAGTAGGGCATCATGGAGGAAGCTTGTGCTTCTGCCTCTGCTGAACATTTTCTGTGGACCAGTTACAAATTTCATTTTCTCTGGCTGTTAGGGTGACACCTTTCATGAGCTCTAAAGCTCATACACGTGGGGGGAGAGAAGGAGAAATGCTATACAGGTACATGGAAGGTTTCAGAGACAGGATAGTGTAGTGCTAAGTGATGACAGTATGGATAAACCATGCCCCTATGATTAGGGCCCTACCATGTCACGGACCATGAAATCTGGCTATTGTAGTGGGGTCATGGTATTGACACCCTTACTTCTGCACTGTCTTCAGAACTGGGTGGTGGGAGAGCAATGGCTGCTGGTCAGGCACCCAGCTCTGAAGGCAGCGCCGCTGCCAGCAGCAGCCCAAAAGTAAAGGAGGCAATACCATACCATGCCACCCTCACTTCCATGTTGCTGCTGGCTCTGAAGGTGGCGCAGAACTAAGGGTGGCAATACTACGACCTCCCCTTCAGTAGCCTTGCAAAACTCCCCCCACGACTCCCTTTGGGTCAGACCCCCAGGGTTACAATACCGTGACATTTCAGATTTAAATATCTAAAACCGTGAAATTTAAGATTTTTTAAATCCTCTGACCATGAAATTTATCAAAATGGACCATGAATATGGTAGGGCCCTATGCATAAGTTATACCACACATATCTTTTGGGCCTGATTCTGATCACGTGTGGTGTAACTCCATTCAAGCCACTCCTGATTTACATGGAAGAGTATAAGATCAGAAGCTGGTTCATTGTTTTTGTTGAGAGTTCCCTTGTTTACTTGGGCTGAGACTTTCAAAGCTTAATGGGCCGTGGGTGTTCAGATCCCCAAGGTGGTTTTGAAAATCTCCCCTTTACCACCTTTTTAAGGAAAATATATGACATGATGCAGAAGTTGTGCGTGGAACCTTCTGCCATGTAAACCTCTGCTCATTCCCCACTATACACTTTTCCCTCCATGTACATGCAGCTTAGATTTCATCATGCAATTTTAGGGCCTGATATGTAACAATTAGGGATGTGCAAACTCAATACAAAACTGGACAAACAATAATACTCTGTAACTTAGAGGAGCTTTCATCCAAGGATCCCACAGAACATTTGAACTACTAATTAAGCCCCATGGCATCCTGGGAGGAATGTTTTATTGCACATATCCACAGGTGGAGAGAGTGAGGCACAGAAAGTTTGAGGAAAAATGTTTGCATGTGCACTGTAATTTTGCCTAATTTTCTGCTCAACATTGGCCACCCAGGTGCCTCACATTCAGATGTTCAGAGCACCCAAAACTCCATTTGAAGCCTCTGGATCCTGCAGATACTCAGCACCTCTGAAAATCAGGTCACAGGCATGTCAGAATGGGCACCCAAAACCAATGCACCCAAAATTAGAGGACACATTTGAAAAGTGACTTTGCCATGAGTAGTCAGCAATGGAACTGGAAATAGAAGCTAGAATTCTGACTCCCAGTCCTGTGTTCTGACAACTCTCAGATTAACCTCTGTTCTCTCCTGGAAAGTGCCAATATCAGCAATATTACCATCAGAATTCACTCGTGGCAGCTGCTGCTGCCCTGATTCAGCACATCGCCACTGCGGTTTCTGATGGCAGGTCTCCTGTGGAACCCACAACAGGAACTAAGAACTCCTCTGTCCCACCACAAACCCTGAGGGCAGGCAAACGAGGTATTATTACTACCACCTGCCTCCCTTGAGCAAATCTCCCCCAGTCCTGGAGGTGGGGATTAGCACAGAGAGTCTAAGTTACACCTCCCTGAAGGTGAAGCTAACCCTTGTGCAGAGGGACAGCAAAAGGCCAAATTTCACCCTTCATGAGCAGTAGCAACTCAGTTACCAGGAGGAGATAACAAGACCTAGAATACAAGAGATTGGTAATCCCTATCAAAGTGGGCTGATTAATAGGAAAATTAAAAGAAGATGGTTGATTAGGTAATAATTGTAATAATATCACCTAGAAAATACTCATTCCGAGATCTTATTGTTTCCAAATAGCCACAAGGAGAAATGAAACAAACCTGGGGACAGGGGTAGAGATAAATGTTGAACACATTTCAGTGACAGTCAGTCACGCTCAATTTTTTTTTCTTTTTAATACAACACTCCTCTTTTCTTATCACAGATGGGAGAACATATGGCAGAAAGTCTTTACAGTGTGTCTGGAACAGCTTCCAAATTGTAATAGATTTCACATCTAAAGTCTGGAATTAGTATATCGGAGAAAGCCACCAAAGATGTTTTTAATGTTTTAACCTATTTGCCATAAACGTTGGCTGCTTTCATAGTTGAGGATGGTGGTGGAGGAGGACGTCTGTGTGTCGAGGAGTGGTAGAAGGCGGGAAGACTATATTAGCTCAGTGAATGGGCAAAAAGAGAACAAGAAACCTTGAAAGTAATGTTCTGCCAAATGGAGATAAAACTACGTGCAAAACTGGAAAGCTGGAGAAGTGGAACCTTCAATGAAGTTACAGTAGCGGAGTTGAAAAGAAAGGTAAATGGCCTCAGGATAAGGTGTAGATGTGGAGTCCTTGTTCTGGGTGATTTGAATCTAACCCAGGTTTACACAGACCATCTACATGAAATGAGCTGGCGGGTGTTGGTCCAGTTCACTGCAGACAGGTATCCAAGGCTGCCACTGTTGCTAATGAGCAGTAACCATCCCCACAATTGGCAGAGCCTGTCTGTTTGCTGTATCTAATTTGTGAACAAAAATAGTACTGCACGCTGGCAATTTACTATAGCCAGCCGGGGGGAAATCCATGCTGCCCTTCCCTCACACAGTCCGGTGGAACAAGTGACATGCTGTGTACATGTTGTGGAAGGGCAGAAGGACTTGGGGAGGTATACCAGGGAGGAGTGTGACCCTTTGTGATTGACCGGGTGCTAATTACCTGCCTCTACATTGTGGTATTTTTCAGGAGTCAATGGAGTGAAGGATTTCCCAACAGTACTACCATCAGTTCTGCTGCACCAGTGGGGAGCCTCACTGTATAACAAAGCTCTAGTGGCTGGTGGAATTTTTACCACTTTGTTAATTAAGTTACTTGTCACCAATTGGCTACTGGCACTTGTAACTTTTTCCTCCCTTTTTGTTAACAGCAACAACAAAAAGGAAGAATTTGTTTAGGTTGAACAAATGAAACTTAAAGTTCTGCAAATTGATACCTTGACTATTATTTGCTTTCTCCACTATATTTAGGGGGAAATTTTCAATATTTGCTCTTTTTTTCCCCATTGGAAAACTTGAAATGAAATATTTAATTTCTGGTCAATCATAATGGAAATATTTCAGTTAGTTAAACCAAGCTGATAGGTGTCCTCTGGTGCATCATGGGAGATGTAGTCCAGACAGAAAGCCCAGCCCATACAGGAGAATGCGAGCAAGAGGTACCTAAACTTCAGCTTCCCTGAGGCAGCTGAGGAGAACACAAATTAATGATGAACTGACCTCCTCCCCACTCCCAATTCTTTAATTTCAGCTGGACAAAACAAAGTGACTTAATTTAGGCTGACATGATACCAAATATTTTGTTTAGATTTTCCCAGTGGGAAAAACAAATATTAAGCAAAATCAAAATTCTTCTGCACAAAATTTCTATTTTTAGGAAACTGCATTTTCTAAAAAAAAATTTTTTTAAATTGCCGACTAGTCCTACTGTACATCATTCAACAGATGTCTTAGTACAGATAATTTGCTTTCCATGTGATTAGTGGCTTTCCCAGTATCATCCCATGGGCCAGTCAGTGCCCTGCTTTTCCTACTGGATGTCTTTGTAGGGGAATTTGGCCCCCGGGGTATTGCATTTCCAATCATTGGGCTAGGCAAAGCTAGTGTTATTGCATTCTTGAATATTTTTTCCCCTAGGTTAGGCCTGTGCTATCATTAGCTGCCCTGCCACTCAAGCTATTATCATGCTTTTACAAACAGAGGGTTTGAAAGCTGTATCATTTTCTTTCTCTTCTCACTACATGCAACAATAAATGAGGATTACAGTTTTATTCTCATTAAAGGGTTCTGGGCGATAACAGACTGAAAGGGATCTTTGAGTAATTTAGTCACCAAACCCTGAAGAGTAAATTTATTTACTTTGACATATAGAACAGCACCTATCCAAAACTGTAGCCTATCCATTATCTCTCCAGTTACACCCTGCATAAAATGAGTAATGGGTGCACTGCATCTGTGCCCTGTTCAGTAATGTGTGCACTTAAACTTTCAGAATTGTTGCCTTATATTAAACATCATTTCAGGCTCTGAGAGTCTGCATTGATTACACTGAGGTAAAAGCACCCTGAGTATAAGGAAAATACATAGCAGAGAAGAATTGAGCATTGACATCTTCTGCACTAGCTGTGCCCCAGTAGGGAGAGTCATCGCTGATGGAAACTGCTTGAGAGATCCACTGAATCAGTGCATCTCTGGTACGTCATGGCCTTGCCCCTGCCTCAGCAGCCCAGCCTCTTGTGGGCCATGTCAGTGGCTCCAGGCTTGTGCTGCTATGACAGATGACCACCATCACATGTGGGGCGTTTCTGCTGCCAAGGATCCACAACCCAGGTTCTATGAGCATATAGTGAACCTCACCTTTAGTCTACAGGTCCCTTGGCTCCTGGAATGTCCTTTCAACAGAAGCTGAATGGCTTGTCCTGAAATACCCACTTCATGCTGATGTGTGGGGTATTAACTCCCTGGAAATGCCCAGTAAAGCTGTACCCTGGGCACAAAACCACAGTTAAACTCACAAAACACCGACTCAACTGAATTTAAATAGCTGTAAATGTGATGGGTCCAATTCTATGCTCAGAGACATAAGCAAAACACCTATTGAGGGCAGATTTTCAGGTCACGGAGCACCAAAGTGAAAGGGACATTAATGGCTAGCTTTTCCTGGGGTTACTGAGTAGATACAAACACCTTCAGCAGAGTCAATAGTCCCAGGAAATGTGCTGTGTGTTGGTCATTATTATGATATGCACTTAATAATAATGCTTTCTGCTTTTTTGGCATCTTCCATCTACGACTGCTTTACAAACATGAATTAATTCTCTTTACCACACCCTAAAAGGGAGGGAAATATTCTTTAAAGAGACAGGGAAATGGAGGAAACTGAGCAAGACTAAACCAAAACCACAGAGTGTTTGGAATAGAAATTAGATATTCAGGTACCTCGCATTGTGGTTTAACAGCAAAACTATTGAGTTACTTTTCCCCCTTCGCATGTAGCTTTAGATACCTGAAAATGGGATGCACGGATCTTGTTGGAACACCTTCCCCCTCCGCCACCCCCCTTTTCTCCCCAAACAAAACTCCAGCAAAATCAACCCAGTTTCACAGAGCGTTTTAATTTTGATAAAAGAAAAGGAGTACTTGTGGCACCTTAGAGACTAACCAATTTATTTGAGCATAAGCTTTTGTGAGCTACAGCTCACTCCATTAGATGCATCTCACGAAAGCTTATGCTCAAATAAATTTGTTAGTCTCTAAGGTGCCACAAGTACTCCTTTTCTTTTTGCGAATACAGACTAACACGGCTGCTACTCTGAAACCTTTAATTTTGATGGAACTGTATGTTCGGATAAAGAATAAAGAACCATCAGAGTTTCTCCAACTAGCTCGAATACCCAGACAACTTCTGTAACTAGGCAATGTCAACTGAGGCAAGAATGCATACGGATGGGGAAAATGGCAACACCAAAATATGGCAAGAGGTAAAATTTTCAAAAGCACCTAAATGACTCAGGCACTAAGTCCCTTTAAAAGTCACTAGGCACTTTGGGAAAATGTACCGTGGGCATTTTGTATGCAGTGTTACTGTAGCCACGTTGGTCCCAGACCTGAAGAAGAGCTCTGTGTAGGCTCAAAAGCTTCTCTCTCTCACCGACAGAAGTTGGTCTAATAAAAGATATTACCTCACCCTCCTTGTCTCTCTAATACTGTAGATATTCTGTCAAAGCTTAAGTATGGTAATGTTATCTAATGATTAGCCAGAGGATAAGGAATCTGGACTCCTAGACTGTATTCCTGGCTCTGCCCCGACTGGCAGTGTGATCACAGATAAGACAACTAACCTTTTTTTAAAAAAACAGTCTGTAAAATGGGCTTAACTACCTGTCAGGTGTCTGGCAAGTCTAAATTAATTAATATTGACAGAGTGTTCTAAGATATTAAGTTGAAATGAGTTACAGAATATAAAGGTAGCATATTATTACTTCTAATTAACACAATACTATTAGAAATTCACCAGTCTAGTTCCTTATAATCATAATATTACAAATGAATATGAGAAATGTTACAGATGAAGACAAGCAATTAAAAACATCATTTCACAGTCTGGAGCATTTCTTGGTGTTAAACCCAACAATTCCTGCAAGATTAATCTAAATTTCAAGTACTGCCAGAAACACGGCTGATTCAGACTTCTCTTTTGCATAGCCAAGAGGACACTAGCTTCCCTCTTTCAAATAAATCTTAATCTCTACTCCTCAAGACAGGCCACTTAATTTAGGGCTCTGCCCCTGCATTTCTTACTCTCCACCAAAATCAAGTCAGGAGTTGGGGTAAGCAAGGAATGCAGGATGAAGCCCTTAGATTTGACTCTTTAAAGACATTCATACAGTTGGTTCCTAGGAAAGGTCTCTATCCTGCAGCCACTTATGTAACTGCTTAGCTTTACTGCCATAAGTAGCCCCCATTGATTTCAAAGCTAAGCACATGGGTAAGTGTTTGCAGAATCAGGGCCTAAGTCTGTAGCTGCAGCTCAGTTCTGATCCCTATTTTTCAATGTAAATCATTCCATGAGTCTCTCGTGATGGGATTTACTACTATGTTTATTTTAGAAAAGCAGAGAGTTGCCTTTGTGAGGTGTGAATGGAATTCCAGAAATCAAAATACATGTTACTACATTGACTTTAGCCAGTGTAGTGGAAGGCTGACGTATTTCATTATAGTGGCACTACCCAACTTATCTAAAGCCACTGCCAATTGCATAGAAGGGATTATGATGATTTGTAATTAATACTTCGGGGATTTTCAGGAATCCGCTAAAAAGACTTAAAATAAGTGACTTAGGCTTGGCTTAGCAGTTCTGTGAATAGAGCCCTGGGGAGTATTACACAGGAGACTAGGGTTTGGGAACAAACCCTCCTTTGCTTTGTCAGCAAGGTCAATAGGAATGCTCTCTGCCTTCAGGGCAGGCAACATATATCAGGCTGTAGCAAATCTCATTTTGGAGAGCAATTGTTCAGCATCATTGGAGAGTATAATATTCGCACTACTGTCTGACTTGAACAACACTAACAGAGTGCCATTGACAGACCCAGTTGCCAGAAGTGCTAGGCTCCTATTGACTCCTTCTGGAGTTCTGGTTGCCAGCCCCCCTTCAAATTGGGTCTTTAAATACAACAGGGAAAAAATAATACACTTACAAATAAACACGTGTGTGACCAGGTAGGTAGGCTGATCCTTTATCACTCCCTTAAAGAGCTATGAAGCATTCTGTCTTTATCACAACCCCACACAGCTGGCTGCCAATAGAGGTAGTCTGGGGTTATAGCCTAGCAGTAGCTTGAGAGTAGTTTCGTGGAGTACTACCCTTAGCAGAGTGTAACTGGGAGTAGCTGAGCCTAGTCAAACAGGTCATTAGTCACAACTGAGCATAGTTAGTAAGGTGCAGGTAATCAGGTGCAGATGAACCTGGTTAATCAGTGAAGTAGGCAGGAACAGCTGAGCCTAGTTAGAAAAAACATTGGGAGTTTCCTGACTAGAAGGCAGAAGATCGAGTTCTTGAGCTTTCAGAAATACTATGGAGTGAAGACTGCTAAACTGTAGGGAGATTATGTGGTTAGAGGTGCTTTTAGCTGCACTACCTCCTGCTTGAGCTCACAATTGGGCTGGAGAGAGAACACATGTGGTAATAACTTTGTAGCCCAGTGGTTAGGGTACCCACATAGGAGATGCTGGGTCCAGTCCCCCCGCTCCAAACATGCTTTCATTATTTAGCCACAGTGGAACAGCTTCAATAGGAGAGATGGTGGTAACCCCACATCAGAATATCCCCTAATTCAGTGGTTGCAGACTCTCCTGAAAGGTGGGAGGCCCCTCTGTTCAAATCCTTTCTCCTCCTGTGGCAGAGAGAGAGGATTTGAATCTGGGTCTCCTGCATCCCAGTTGAGTGCTGTAACTGTTCAGCTAAATGTTACAATGGGGGCTTTTCCTCCAGCTATTTTGTGTGGAGTGAGGCAGGCTCCTAACTCATTCCCTCAAGAAGCAGGTTAAGCACCTAAGTCACCTGATTCCAGCCAGGAGACAGGCTCCTGTTCATGAATTTTTTTTTTTTAAATGTGCCACTGATTAAATTTTATTTGGTTCACTAACTGAAGGAATTCACGACATTAGTAATCAGCCATTATCCTCGTTTGGCCGGGGGGTGTGGGCTGCGGATAATGAAAATACAAAAGATACATAATTCATAGAAAGTGTTCTTCTGTCTTAGAAACAGTCAGGGTTTCCCAGTCACACAGTGTTGTTCTACAGTGTCCATCTGAGGATTTTCAGGATGCTAAATCCTTCATCAAAATTCATCTCTAATGCTGAAATGTGGAAGGTCCTCCAGTTTAAAGTTCTGATTGGGGCTGCCATCCTTATTCAGAATTCTTTTGAGAAGTGTTTGTTAGGCAGATCTAGGTGCCTCTCTGTAGCCTGGAGTTAGGTGCCTATTTCCAAGAGAGGAGCAGGGCTGAGAACACACCCCTGTGATTAGCATCTCCCATTGGCTAGCATAGGTAACTCCCAGCCTAGTGTCCTGACTTTGTGGCTCACTTCCTTAAGTGCCTGTCACTCCCTAGTTGTTATATAAGGAGCCTAGGCACCTCAATCAGCTTTATAGATTGCAGTGTTGTTCCTATGATTTTCTGAGCACCTAAAAGTTAGGTATCATGATACTCAGTGTTGCAACACCTAAGTCCCTTAGTGGATCCCACCCCTACTATCTAGCTTTTGTCACTTGGAAAATTTTAACTCTGACTTGACCTGGCACAGGTCCTGTGGTTCTGTTTCCACATCACAAGAGTAATTCCATCATAGAAAAGGTGAGGAAAACAAACTCGTTTGTTGTATAATGATGTGGCTCTGGTACGTTTTGTATATATGTGTGATAATCCATACAGTATTGGACCATGATGACCCTTAAACAAAATATTATAGTTGATAAACCATGGTATAAATTTCAAAACATTATATATTTCTATATATTTACATTAACTTTACATGATTCTTCACCACTATGTATTATCACCCACAGCAATTACATCTTTGCTTCCAGTGAAAGCTGTTAGAGTCAGCATTTGCAACCTCAGATGACTCCCAAGTGTAAGGGGAATCTGTTTTCTCTATGGTGACTGCTAGTAAAAGCTGATTCTGTGATGGGAACCACTGTTCTTGAAAGGTGGAAAAGCAAAAAAAAAAAAAAAAAATCCTTAGCAGTGGGGAAGCCCAAACAAACAAAATATGTGGTGCTGTTGGAAATATTTATACTATTACTCCTTCATGCATTCTCTATAAACATGGTACATCTAGACAGATGGATTTACAGCACATCAGTGATGGGAATCAAGCAATGTAAAATCCAGGTGAGTTATCCACAAGAGGGAAAATCATAAGATGTCCCTTGGTTAGGGCTGCCCATGTAAAACTTGCTAGTAGCTTGGTTTTGCTCTGGTAGTAGCAATACAGCCTATTCTTAATTTATGAAAATACAATATGTACCACATCACCTGGCAATACATATTCCCCCTCACCGAAGTATGCCTTTTGGAAGAGCATGGGGCAAAGGAGCTGGCTTGTTAAAGCAAAGTTCCTATTATGCAGTGGGAGTCTAACACAGATATGAGAGGATTAAATATTAAACCAGAGTGCTCTGATCACAAGAGTGCACAATATGTCACGTAAGTAGACTTGGAAGGATTAGATTATTATCAGCAAATGTTGGTAAACATCCCTCCTACAAACCGACAAAAAATATTTCCATTAATGATAATCAAAATGTACGGATAGGCAAAGTAAAATGAAGTACTACTTGAGTTTGATTTAAAGAGGTTTACTTTGTATAGTTTTACTTGTGGTGTTGACAATTTGTGTTTTAACCGCTATCAAGCGTTACCTTTTTGAAGATCAACATCTAGTGCAATTAAATTATTATTGTCTGACAGCTGCCCTCACATCATTTCCCTCAACTGTGAAAATTTAAATCAATTAAAAATGGGAAAAAATGCTTAAAACCCAATTTTGTGAACTGTGAAAATTTAAAATCAGTAGAAAAAATGCTTAAAAGCAAGCTATATTATCCCTCAAGATTATAAAAATCGAATTCTGCCGAAGCCTATGCTTAAACAATGTAATATTTTGTTTTCTTAAAGTCACTGCAGCTAATGATGGAAATGAAAGTTGCTGCAGTCCTGGATAAAGTGGATTATTATCCTGCCTCAAAAATGAAATAAAATAAAGATACTATAAATAATTAACATACAAATCTGCCCTCTCTAGTTGCAGAGCTGAAAATATAGGCACTATTTGTCATTTAAGGATACAAATGACATGCGACATGCACATTAAGCAGCTAAGCCATACGATTAAGTAAATGCCATTCATAAATAATTTAAATGGCTTTGCCTGATGTGTTAGATAAACAACACTTGCACTATACCAACACTATAAGAATTTCAGAACCTTCATATTAGCAAGAGGAAAATGTATCACTACACAAAGGGAGGGGGGATTTTCACTAGACTGGGACTCTGAAGATCTGGGAGTTCAATTCCTGGCTCTGCTGTAGACTCCCTAGGTGACCTTAGGCAAGTCACTTAAATTCTTCATGCTGCGGTACTCTGTCTGTAATGCATTCTTTTTTTCTAGGGGTACTATGAGGATAATTTCCTGAATGTTTGCAAAGTGCTCAGATACTGTGGTGATGTGGGACATATAAGAACCTGTATGCATTTTTAATAACAGATGGATGAAAAGGAAAGAAGGGAAAACTAAGGGAAAGTGGAGTTCAGGAGAGCTGGCAGTTTCCCCAAGGAGACAATATTAAAGGCACACTGCAAACTATCCTGTGGTGAAGGAAAGATAGTAAGAGGCCACCATAGCTCCATCAGGAGCTCTTTAATGACCTGAAAATCAAAAAGGAATCCTATAAAAAATGGAAACATCGATGAATTGCTAAGGAGGAGTACAAAAGAAGAGCACAACCATGTAAGGACAAAATCAGAAAGGCTAAGGCACAAAATGATTTACAACTCGCAAGGGATATAAAAGGCAATAAGAATAGGTTGTTTAAATATATTGGAGCAAGGGAAGTATAGGTCCTCTGCTTAGCTGGGAAGGAGAGCTAATAATTGAGGACACCAAGAAGGATGATGTGTAATGACTGTTTTGCTTCAGTCTTCACTGAAAAGGTTAATGGCTGACCAGATACTGAAAACAATTAATATTCACAACAAGGGGGAAGGAACCCAAGCCAAAATAGGGAAAACAGGTTAAAGAATAGTTATGTAAGTTAGATATATTCAAGTTAGCAAGGCCTGATTAAATTCATCCTAGGTTACTTAAGGAAGTAGCTGAAGCAATCTCAGAACCGTTAGCAACACATGAGAATGGGTGAGGTCCCAGAGGACTGGAGAAGGGCAAACATGGTACATTTCTTTAAAAAGGGGAATACAGATGACCCAGGGAATTATAGACCAGTCAGCCTATCTTTGATTTCTGGAAAGACACTGGAACAAATGATTAAAACAATCAATTTGTAAGCACCTACAGGATAATAGAGTTATAAGGAATGGCCAGTATGGATTTGTCATAAACAAATCATGCCAAACCAACCTATTTTCATTCTTTGACAGGGTTACTGGTCTAGAGGCAAGAGGAGAAGCCATCTCTTGATTTTAGTAAGGTTTTTGCCACAATCCCACATGACATTCTCATAAACAAACTAGAGAAATGTGTCTAGATGAAATTACTATAAATTGGGTACACAACTGGTTGAAAGACCATACTCAAAGAGTAGTTATCAATGGTTCATTGTCAAATTGGGAGGGTGTATCTAGTGGGGCGCAGCAGAAAGGTCTGTCCTTAATCTGGCACTATTCAGCAGTTTGTTTAATGCCTTGGATAATGGAGTGAAGAGTATGCTTATAAAATCTGCAGACAACTCCAGGCTGGGAGGGGTTGCAAGAACTTTGAAGGACACTATTAGAATTGAAAACAACCTTGACAAATTGGAGAACTGGTCTGAAATCAACAAAATGAAATTCCATGACGACAACAGCAAAGCACTACATTTGGAAAGGAAAAATGAAATGCACAGCTGCAAAATGTAAAATAACTGGCTAGGTGGCCGTACTTCTGAAAAGAATCCCAATGGATCACAAATGGAGTATAAGTCAATAATGTAATGCAGTTGAGGAAAGGGCTAATATCATTCTAGGGTTTATTAACAGGAGGGATGTATGTAAGACATGGGTGTTTGTCCTGGTCTGTTCAGCACTGGTGAGGCCCTAGTTGGAGTATTGTGTCCAATTCTGGGCACCACACTTTAGGAAAGATGGAGACAAATTGGAGAGAGTCCAGAGGAGAGCAACAAAAAGTGATAAAAGATTTAGAAAGCCCAGACTTTCTAAAAGGAAAAGTTGAAAAACAGGGCATGTTTAGTCTTGAGAAAAGAAGACTGAGAGGGGAACCTGACAACACTCTTCAAATACACTAAGGGCAGTTATAAAGCAGATGGAGATCAATTGTTTTCCATGTCCACTGAAGGTAATAGGGTTAATCTGCAGCAAGGGAGATTTAGGTTAGAGATTAGGAAAAACTTTCTAACTATGAGGGTAGTTAAGATCTGAAATAGGCTTCCAAGGGAAGTTGTGGAATCCTCATCCTTGGAAGTTTTTAAGAACAAGTTAGACCATTCCTGATAGGTGTTGTCTTTCTATACTTGGACTTGCCTCAGTGCAGGGGGCTGGATTTGATGACTTCCTGAGTCCCTTCTAGCTCTACATTTCTATGATTCTATTAAAATTTTGTTTTTCATAGTTTCTAATTTCTTATGAAGATCATTTTAGGTTACTTTAAAGGTGCAGGTGGGTTGGAATGTGCAGAGAACTTGCACAATTGGGCCACATATATATACACACAGGATTTTGAAGTTAAACACAAGGCTATGATGAAGGAGCCTTAGCTTATTTAGCTCACTTTTAATGGTGTAGTGACATGTTCCAACATGGCTATTTCTTTCCCTTCACCCTGGGAAGGCTCCTGTAAAAAGAATGGTTTCAGAGTAGGAGCCATGTGAAGTGAGCTGTAGCTCACAAAAGCTTATGCTCAAATAAATTTGTTAGTCTCTAAGGTGCCACAAGTACTCCTTCTCTTTTTGTAAAAAGAATGCAATTCTGAAGACAAAATTGGACCTCATTTTTCAATTCAGTTTTTCATTTGTGTTTGAAAAGTGGTTCAAACTTTTATTGCACAGATGGATTCAAACTATGATTTTAAACAAAGTTACTGGGGGCCTATCTTGTAGTCCTTGCACAGGCAAACCTCTCTCTGGGAGGTTATTGAAATAAGGACTGTAGAGTCAGGTTGCAAGTTTGAACCTGTAGCACCCTTAAACTAATTATTTCATTGATTGAGGTTAGCAGTACAGTAATATGGCTTTGACAATGTGTGCAGGTCATGATTTCTTCTAGCAGGGCTTTGAAAAGCCTCTTGATCAATTTTCAGCCCATGTGTGGGGGTTTTTTGGTCCAGAAATTAAATGGAGGAGAAGGGAAGAGGACAAGCATCTCAGAGACTCATAAGGATCTCTTTCTACTGCTGCTGGGAGCAGAGGTCTTGCAATCAGGGCAGGAGGGGCTTGTGGTGGTATCCTTCTGTGTCATGACTTCCCAGTGCATGTTCTACTATCCCACACACAATGGCAGAAGAGAAGGGAGATGAAAAAACAAGGAAGGAGGAGTCCTTGCCCCTCATTTCCCCCATATTTGGGGCAAGTTCTGATTCTTTTTTAAAAGGTATATTTTAGTGAGTTTTTTTCTTCAGTACTCACAGACAGACGAGTAAAGGCACAGGAGTAAGTTGAACTGCATGTAGTCATCCTGGTAGGAGCTGCAGAATGGTAAAGAGAAAGAACAACAAGACCAAAGGCCTAGTATCCACAGAACTCTTTCAACATACGTGTATTGAAACCCCTACCCTAGGGTCAGTCCCTGCATGATTATCCTGCGCAGCTAGGCCCTTTCAGTTTCCAGAGCTCTCTTGTCTAGAGCCAGTTCAGTTTATAAGTTGAGGCAACTCCTCTATAACAACCTCCAGGGAGGAATACAGGTTGCAGGAGGGAAGATTCTTGAAGAGGCACCAGGAAGTCAGTCTGTGTGCACATGGCTAGAACATAGCTGCAATTGCCAATTTATTTGTAAATAGTTCTCTTTATAAAGAGCCAGTTTAGAAACATGGAGTCCTGTCATATATTGCCTAACATGTGGTACATGAAACACTATCCATCTTCCCTCACCCTCTCATCCGGAGTGCTTAAGAGCTGGACAATGGTCCACTGTATCAGCACTTTGCCAACAAAGAGCTAAATATTACAACATAGCCCAGAGACTTCATTTGTCCTTTCATAATTCTTGAACAGATCATTCAAATGGGAGGGGAAAGTAATGGTATGTTCCTCTCCCATCAAAAAAGGGGTATTGCTCTCAGATAAAATGCCAAACTACATTCTCCCGCACCCCCCACACACAATGTAGAGGTATATTCTGTGGGTGAAATTCACAAAGGGACTTACGCATTGCAAAACCATGCATCACAGCACTAGAAAAAAAAAATCACAGAAACAACACTGTGATCCACAAAGCTTAAGTTAGGCACCTATACAACGAATGGGGAGATATAAGCAGCTACTAATGCGATCTGCAAAGCCAGCATGCTGTCACAGAGTGAGATGCAGTCAGTCAGACCTAATGATCAGAGCAATAGCCAGGGGTCAGAGTCAAAATCAGGAACCAACAAGGATCAAGGCTGGAGGCCATAGCCAGGAGTACAGCCTAGAAGCAGAAATCTCAGACAGAACCTACCCATTGTAGCAGCCAGCCAAAGATCCACCTAATTGTTCAGACAATGTCCCTGCCTTCTTCTGCCTTAAATAGTGAGTCTGAGCCAATCAGAGATGCTGGATGTCTCCTCTAGTCAGGAGATTTGTGGTCAGTGCCTCTGATGAGCTAGAGTCACCAGCCTATACTCCCTGGTGATACCAGTGAACTGCCAGGTGGTGGCTGCAGTCTGAGGACTGGGGACCCACAGACATGTGTTTGATCCCTCACACGCACTCGGCAGTGCACTGCCTAACCTAGCCAATGGGAGATGAACAGAGAGGTGTGTGCTAAGTATCTCACAGACAGGCACCTAAATCCAGGCTGCTCTGCTAGTGATCCATAAACAGGGATAAGATAGGCGTTTGGCCACCTAAGTCACACACCGGGCCCAAAACAAAAGTGCCAGGAGGGAGGAGGACTTCCCTTAAAACTTTCATCCTGGTAGATCATGGATACCATAAGACTGCAGTATGCATACCCAGAGACAAAAACATAGGCACAAAGAGAGTATAAGTGCCTTTGATGGCAGGTGGCAGCTGAGTGGGAGTTTTGTGGATCATGGTGGTGCCTGAAGACAGGATTTAGATGCCTTAAAATAGGACTTAGCCACCTAAGTACCTTTGTGGATCCCACCCTATCCCTCTTAAAAAAAATGGTGGCACAGGGATGTGCTTCTCTCCCACAGTGAGGGTGTGCTCCACATTCCCTCCCTCTTTAAAAAGGCCATCGGTTACAAGTATAACTGCCCTGCCCCCCACAACAGAGCTGCACTATCTAGACTGCTTGGTTTCAAATGACATTTAAAAAAAACCCACCCAAGAGAGAGTTCAACACATTTTTTAAAAAATTAATGGTTCTTCAAAGTCAGGAGTAAACAATGTTGAGTTTCAAACATGAGACTTTTCAATCAAACTGCAGGGGGGGGGGGGGGGGAGGTTGGTCAGCTATGGCTACCTGTCAATAAACAGTTGGGACTGGCTTGACACGTGCTGCTCCTCCTCTTTATATGCGGCTAATGGAGCCACTCCCTTCACACTTGTTACTTCGATAAGAGTCCTGGCTTATTACAGCTCCTGTTTCTTCATTAACTCCGTTCAACTAACCCCTTGAGAGCTGTAAAACCAAAGATTATTGTCTTTTCGCTAATTGAATCAAAGTGAAACCAGAGTGCGTCCTGCATACAGAAACCCCAGAAAGGGCTTTGGTACTTCCAAAGCAAAGCAAATTAGAGCACTCAGAGGTTTAGTTGCATGTGACGGCTTAGACTATAGATCTGATTATCAACTCAGTGGTTGGTGATTTAGGCAACTGGGAGTGAGTGCCTCCAATTAACATTATGGGGAAAGGCACATGTAATACAAATGAATATCCTCCCAACAGCCTTTTGTTTCTTGTATGGAATACTGACTGGCATCCCAGTGCATCACCTCTCCAAGAGGAATCCTCCTTCAAGGGAAGCAAAGAATAGCCTTACCAAACAATGTCCCTTCCCACTGAGAGTAGAGGCTGTTTACTTTCTTGATTTCAGATAGCACTGCAGACCTGCTCTTAAATAAACCCCTGAATACTCTGCAGCTGAAACACCAGGGACACCTGTATAGCTTAGCCTACAAAAGGAATGCATCAAAGTGGTAATAATAAGAGTAACCTCCTTGTAGTCAGTTTTGTCAATAAAATATGCCACCATATGATTATAATCAAACATATCTGGGGGATTTGGATGTTGCATGTCATATGCATGTTCAGGGACAGATTTTTTCCCTGACAAAATAAGCCCATTTGCTCCCTTTTAAGTTAGTGGTGTTGCATGGATCTAAACAAAGAGAGAATTTGACCTGTAGCACATACTTTTCTAGAGATGTGATCTCATTGGATAAGCTAACTCTAGAATAGAGGGTGAAAAATCCTACAGCCCAGCAGGACTGGAAAGGAAATAATGTGTATAAGGCAGCTATTTATAGATGGAGTGTGTTTTCCCTGCAAGCAGATTGGTGCTGTTTTTAATTTACAGAAGCAATAATATTTGACTTAAGTAGCAATAAGGACAGTGCTGGGACGGTAGTCTATATGCTGGAAAGAACTCTTGGCCTACATTCCTTAGGCCTCTGCTGAAAACAAAGGATTCCCTTTCAATTATTTATGCTGATTTGTTAATTGACCATATACTCAGAAGAGAAACTGAGAGGAAGGAGGGGTACAATCATGGAAGGCTGCAGTTAATTCAGGTAGCAGGTGCTTTTCTTTCCCCCCAGAGACTAGTCAACACTAGTCAGGTCTGTGAAGCTGGGATCAGAGGTAATGACTCTTGTTGAATAACTTTTGGCTCTGTAAAAAGAAAAGGAGTACTTGTGGCACCTTAGAGACTAACCAATTTATTTGAGCATAAGCTTTCGTGAGCTATAGCTCACTTCATCGAATGAAGTGAGCTGTAGCTCACAAAAGCTTATGCTCAAATAAATTGGTTAGTCTCTAAGGTGCCACAAGTACTCCTTTTCTTTTTGCGAATACAGACTAACACGGCTGTTACTCTGAAACCTTTTGGCTCTGTGTTGGAGGGGAAGGGGGTGAACTAGAATCTGGTTTAGTAAGATTTTAAGTAGCAATTTTACCCAGATGATTAGAGGATCCTGTGTATTGCAAGACTTTGATAGAAGCTGGTTTAAATGCTATTGGGTGGTATAAGGGAATGAGTGCATTGGTGGATTTAGAACATATCTTGTATTGTATGAAAGACAGGTTCTTGGTCCTTGTTTCTGGTCTTACATGATTAATATCTTAATAGGTTACATGCACCATCCTCTGTGTAATCCCATACCATGATTTGGTTTTGGTGTCAACTTTCACACTTTGTCCCTCTCCCAGTAAAGAACTAGGGATATTTTAAACAAGGTAGAGAAGCTTATATGAAGTATATGCATGTTAAAAAGACTTTCTTGGCTCAAAATTACTATAGAGCCAGATTCGAACTGCATAGGGATCATCAGGCAATGAACAGAACTTTACACAGTGAGTCAGGAAATCTTTGAAGGACCTTAGATCCTGTACCACAATCCATTTGACCTTCTGTGTATTTAGGAAGTAGAAATAATATAAGTACTGTACACAGAAACTAACAATTGGTTAAATATTGCAACTCCCATTACAGATATCCTTCACCTTCCCCATCCACTTCATACACATGAAAGACGGAAAATGCAGATGACTTCTGCAACCTTTATTTCTCCTTCTCTGAATTATAGTTCATTTCTACTTTGAGGCTAAAGAGCTATTCATGGAATAAAATTGTTTCCATTGCAGAGTCTTATTTTATATAAAGAAACCGTACTTAGCAAACTTTGCAAGAAGCCTGTCTCAGATCTGGTATTGCGCTAATTGGATTTATCCATTGCTGCACGACTCACTTTCCTGTTACTATAGGAAACAAATACAGAAAACCTCACAACAAAATCTAAAAGAACACTCAATGAATGTTTGCTGCGTCTTGGAGACTCAACATGAATTAATTAATACTCAGAAGTGTCCTTGCCATGCAGACTGTCAATCATCCAGTTAAAAACATCAATATCAGATGTTGTTAGCTCATAACAAAATTAGATGTTATTAACTACAGATCCGGCTGAATATTGCAGAAAATTTTCTGATTAGTGGGGTAGGAGTACCACCTACTTACAGGAAGTTTTGGACATGCCCTTAGCCCCAGTCCTGCCCCCTCTTTTATAGAGGTATTGAGACCTGCTTGTGATGGGACCTCTGGGGTCCAGCCGTGCACAGAAGACAGGATTGCGGGAGTGGCTGTATAGACGCTCCTGCATGCTGCAGTGCCTAGCTCAGTACAAGTGCCCCGTGCAGCTATGCAAAGCAGCTCTTTAGGAACGGAATGGATGGGGCAGGGCTGTGTGAATCCACTGGCTATCGATCCATTGGGACCAATGGATCCCCGCCAAGGTGACGGATGCTATAGAAATGCCCGTGCATCATTTTGTTGATCTTGAGATAGGGAAGTGCATAAGTTTCAGAGGCCCTGAAGCCCTGAGGTTGTAATAATGGCTGCAGAGCGGCTCTGCAGCTGGACTGCAGCATGAGGTGGGTAGTGGGAGCATTACCCCAGTGTCCAGCTCAACTACTCGGGCTGGGCAGGGGGACTAGCAGGATTTGTCTGTTAATTAACTAGCATATATGGGGGTAAGGAAGACTGGTGCTTCTCACTTAAAAACATCGACCTAGAGCTGCCACTGTCTGACACGCAATAGAGATTGGTTCAGAGCTGGCTTGGTAACACTCATGGGCAAAAAGTAGCAGTGATAAGAGAAGTGCTTCAGCGCTGCTTCGACAGGCAAGACTGGACTCTACAAGGGTGGGCAGGAGGAGACAATCCTGTCCCCGCTAGCTAGAGATTCAGTTTGGGGAGGAAAAAAAAAGCCTGAAACACAAACACAGAACCTGCATGACACATCTGAACCACACGGGTCTGTCTGCTACCTGGGAGGAAATAATTCATCATGATAAAAACAAAACATCCATTTTAAACTTGCTCCGCAATGAGGATGTTTGTATTTGCATAATGATGGTTATTTGAATATGATGAGAATTTGCCTGAGTGAGTCTCAAGCTCAAACACATTCAGATATGATACAGTCTGTACAATTTTCTCAAGGATTTCAATTTACTACTATTTATCTAATGAAAGAAAAATAAATATTGGCTGTAACATCCCATTATGCTCAAGAGCTGGTTTTAAATTACACTTGAATAAAATAACTGAATATGGGCTGTTTGGATTTCCTTACAGTTCTTATTGGGGAATGGGAAAGCTTTCCCAAAATGGTGACTAATATCGTCCCTTTCAGAGCAACTTCCATCCCAATAATCTGACTCCAGAGGTAATTCTAATGGAGAAGGCTGATCCTCTAACTCAGGATGGCATAATCCTGAAGTAACTCCAATGAAGCAAATGGAGTTTCATCAACAATAGGAAAGGGTTCTTATATCTAGCAGGAAAAGGTGTAAGAGGATACAATGGCTGGAATGTGCAGACTGACAAATTTAAAACGGAAATAAGGGACACATTTTAACAGGGAGGGAAATTGACCACTGGAACAACTGAGCAAGTAATGCTGTGACTTCTCCATTGCTTGAGATGTTTAGACCAAGACTGGATGTTTTTCTAGAAGATATGCTGTAGTTTTGGCCTAATGCAGGAATTGCTAGATGAGGTTCTAAAGCTCTGTTATGCAGATAGTCAGATTAGATTATCAAAATGTCCCTTCTGGTTTTAATCTATGAATCTATGGAAACTGGAGTGAGAGGAGAATTGTTCTCTGATCTCAAACAAAAAAAACCCCACAGTTCTGAACGCCCTCAGCCTTTGGATCCTGATCTTGATCTGAACTTCCTGAATGGCTCCTATATAACATGCTGAACCCAAACCCCAGTTATGAACTCTCCCAAAAGCTCTGGTGAAGCATGGGTTCCGAGCTGAATTTTTTTAGTTCAAATCCCTCTCTTAATGAGCACAGGCTGGGGCCTAGATTTATCAAAATGTCAGAACCCAACTCCTCGCCCCCACACCAAAAAAAAAAGGCTCCACCCTAATTGTATGCGCAAAGAAGGACATACATATTATCTAAGTTAATAAGGCATTGTGTAAAATTACAATGCACTATTATAATAATATCCCTTTTAATGTATAATATTATATAAAATAGAATAATATTCCTAATCGAATTTTAGATGTTAATATAGCATCTATCAATGGATATATGACCAGATCCTCAGCTGGTATAAATCAACATACTGGCACTGAAGTCAATAGAGAGATGCTGATTTACACCAGCTGAGGATCTGGCCTTTGGAATTTGCACCTGTTCTCAAGCAGAGAAAGCCAAACAGCATCCAGTTCACTCAACACAGAGAGATAGACAAGCAGTTTGAACTGCTTCTCTCGCATCACAAACAGTGGATTCTTGGAACCCCGTGTTCCTAAGCTCAGTAACTGAATCCTGGTGCTCCAAGGACATTGCCTTAAGCAGCCTCTGCCCACAAATATAATATATTCAGGCCTTTAACCTTCTGAAATAAGGACCAGATTCTGTCTGCTTTCTCACACAAACAATTTTTTTCAGTCTAAAACATGAAGGCAGAAGTTTTTACTGCTTTTTATTGGCTACCAGCACAAACGCAAACATCACTGACTCTGCTAGTGTATGTTTGTATACTAAAACTGCATACTTTGCCCCAGGACACTTGTGTGCCACCTCTCTCATACCGGAGAAGGGAGGTGCATTCTAGACTAAAAAGAACCACGTGTGGCTCTGGAGCTGCTGACTGAGTATTGCTAATGCAGGCTCTTACCAGGAGGTAACGCAAAATCTGCTACTGAGTAGTATATAAAGAAGCAGATAAACAATACAAGGTGCCTATAGCGTGAGTCAAATAGATGAGGCTAATTAAGAATGTTAGTTATAAATGGTGCCTTTCATTCCCACAACATTCCAAAGTGCCCTAGAGAGTAATGAGAGTAAGTTCCCAATACACAGACGGAACAGTCATTATGCTCTCAATAATAGCTCACATGCTGACCTGGGTAATAAAACCTGTCTTTGAAAGAGGGAATATTGGTCAGTGGACTGGAGCGAAATCCCTTTTATTTTTGAAAGGTGTCACAGAAGCACCTGATGTTAGACTGGATGATCATAATGGTGCTTCTGATTTTAAAATCTACAAAAAAGCATTCACTTTCTCTTAGGCAGCCATTGAAGATGGGCAGAGGAAACTTCCATTGAATTTAAATGTCACAGCCGAAGAATGGACATCTCTAAGAGTGCAGCTCCACTGCAAAGAAAGTGAGATGGTGTAGAATAGAACCCCTAGTCTTGCTGGTTTAGGGGGGTTTGTTTGTTTGTTTGTTTGTTTTTCATGGTTTAACAGAAGACAAGCTTCCTTCACTATTTTATGGAGGATTTTTTTCTGATATAATATTGCCCCTCTTTTTCAAATGACAGCTTGTGCGTAGTTGCTTCCTATCTGTCCTGGGCTTGCATGAAAGCTATTGTTAGAAAAGTCTCCATATGGAAAGCTCTGCAAAGCCAGAGTGTATACAGAGGTTATATCATCGACATTGGTTCTTGGAAAAACATACAGGAAATTGAGACAGCTAGATCTGGATTTAAGGGCTGTCAAAAATCAAAGCACAGAGGAAAACACACCTCGGGCTGCTACCTCCTCTACAAAACATCTTGCATTAGGCAATCTATAGAGTATAAATTTAGAGGTGGAGACATTTTTGATCTGTTCATGGGCAATACAAATAAGTGACAAGCTGAATGTAGAGCTTGGATATGGAAAGTGAAGAGAACTTGGATATGTTGGAATGAAGAGAACACTAAACCTGTTCTAAATGAACAGCAAAACCAAGGGAGGCAAAAGAAATATAGGTTTCAGAATAGCAGCTGTGTTAGTCTGTATCCGCAAAAAGAAAAGGAGGACTTGTGGCACCTTAGAGACTAACAAATTTATTTGAGCATAGGCTTTTGTGAGCTACAGCTCACTTCATCAAATATAGTCCAGCAGAGAGAGAGAGATGAAGAATTAATTAGCAGTACCAGCCCTAGGGTGAATCCCAAGCTTCCTGTTAAAAGGAAAAGTATAGGGAAGCTTATGATTTCATGGGGTGACTGTGCAGGAAGGGCTGTGCCTTGGGCAGCTGTTTGGGACACATGGAAAGCATTTGAAATGTATCAAGAGCCAGCTCAAAGGTCAAGCTGATGAACATTCAACAGAAAGAGAATGAAAGACAAATCTCTACTCGCACAGAGTGGCCCAGACTTTCAAAAGTGTGCACTCATGGGCAAGCACACATAGGAAACTCGAGTTGCACATGGAGTTACGTTTCAAGACAAATCCTACACATAATCCACCCTCAAACACTCAGCTAAAGTCTGGCAATTCTAGGTGTTAGGGCATCCTTACAGAGGGAGCTATTTTCTGATTGCCTCTCTGCATCTCTGTTGGATATAGGCCTTGCTAAACATTCAAAACATTCAGACTCTGCTTTGTACTCGAGATGATCTGTCCATGAAAGAGATTATTTTCTTCATATCTGCATTAGAAACAAGTAGGGAGAAATTCTGTAGAAGTTTAGTTCAGTGGGAGCAGGATCAGGCTTAAAGTCAATGATGTGTTTGGAAATTAGTTTGTTGTCTAATTCAACCTAGAATCATTTAATTGTTCTAAAGGTGGCTTGTACAAGAGGGCTACGTTCTTGGAAAAAACACTTTGGCGAGACAAATTAATTACTTGAAGCTGTGGTCTTGGATTCAGATATGCTTCAGAAAGTCTTGGCTTCTTTCTTTAGTATCTAAGTAATCTTTCTCTCTCTCTTTTTTTTTTTTAATGCTAACCTGGTTCATCAAGATCTGTAAACAGACTATTAATTAGTGTGGTCACAATACTAAACCCCATCTATGCTTCAGGGAATTAATTTGCAGAATGTCGTATGATCATATGATCTACAGAATAGCTCAGTACTATATAAAGCCTCGTAGTCAACTCAAGCATATTTTAAAAATGAAGACAAATGTCTTAATATCTAATGACTCAGTACACTGATCTATATGCTTTAGCAGGGCACATTGGCTTTCTCCAGCACAGTGCTCAGAGTTCATGTCTCTATTGGCAATTAAATCTCAGGAAGAGATTTTGATCAGTTTCTACAGTTCAGTAATGCCGTTATTAGGGCCATTAGCCTTGCTGTTACCTCAAGAGAAGTTGAAGGAAACATAATTTCACTCACCCTGGATAAATCGTTTCATTAAAATGAAGAAGAATCTTTCCACCACCAAGGCTGTACGAGACAAAATGACTCACTCAAAAGAGATGCCTGGAGATGGGGGTTGGGAGGGTTTTTGAAGATACCACCTCAGTTAGGGTGACAATACAAAGATTGACTGCAGCAGTAAAGTGAACCAGGGTAGCACAACTTAAATGACTTATTGAAGGGCCAGATAGACCAAGAGGTTTTCAGCCAATCTGGTAAAGGCCCTGTGATGGCTTTCTCCGCCCCTTGCCCCCCTCCATGAATGAGGGACCAGGACTTCAAGGTATGATAACTTTATAGTGGAATATACACTTGTTCTGTTGTGTCTTGAGCTACCCAACTTAGAAATTACATTAACCGGATGACATTCTTCAATGTTTTCTGTGTCCTGTGTGTGAAGTATCTAAGTTTGTAACTCAGCCACTCTGCCCCTGGTTTAGCTTGATGGTCACTAAAGATTTCAAAAGTTGGCGCCATTAAAAAGGTATTTCAGTTTTATAAATTCAAAAGTTATTTTATTTTTTCTAAACCCAGAATGACACACAATGTCCAGACACCCTGAAAATGTACAAAGTGTTCAGCCTCTCATGTTTAACTCAGAATTCAACAAATACTCAGCAAACTCTTGAATTGTTTTCCCACATGCTCACATAACTCAGAAAGAGCTGATCTAGTTTTTACTCATCCTTGAAGGACTAAGGCCAAGCATGGAAAATTGTAACCCTAAAAGAATATATTAGAGAAAGTTATAAGCAACTGAAAACATGGGGGCAGAATGAATGCAGGGGAGAAGCTGGAATGGAAACTGGAATTCATTGTTAAATATAATACTTATATTAGTTATAAAGAAAAATAAAGGGTCAAAATCTGAGTGTGCCTTTGATAGGCATTTCAGGTGCTCGGCTCCTCCAGAGATTTGCCATGATTCCAGATCCTGCTGCTGCCGAAATCAATGGGAGTTTTGCCTTTGGTTTCAATGGGAGCAGGATTGGACCATACAGGAGAAAAATCATTGCAATAATAGAGTGTTCCAGTAGGAGAAAAACTATTTGACGTATTATTATTAATAATAATTGTATTATCGTGGCACTTACAAGCCCCAGACAAGGACTAGGACCCCATTGTGCTAGGCGCAGTACAAACACAGAACAAAAAGATGGTCCCTGCCCCACAGAACTTACAGTCTAAGTATAAGATAAGAAACAATGGATAGATACAGACAGACGTGAGAGTACAAGGAAATAATGTCTCTTTCTCTGTCTCTCTCTATGGATTTTCAATAATGATACTACAAGTTTCTTGAAGCACATCTCTCAAGTGTATAAGTAGTCCCACTCATTTCAGTGTGACTATTCACGTTCTTATATTTAGGCACATGCATAAGAATCTTGCTGAATCTGGGCCCTTACATTCAAAAAAGGCCCAGTTCAACCAAAGGCAACTTAGTAAATTCTATAAAGTTACCAAAATAATAAACATTCCTTAATCTTTCTTCTGACTTATAATATGCTTGAATAAGTTTGTTATTAACATACTTGTCATGGTCAGTGGATATATAGTTCCTTCTTGAATCTTCATTGATTGTTTCTATTCGATTAATGAATCTGCAGTAGAAAATTCCTGAAAGTGCTGAATAATAACTCATAAGAGATGGCAGCAGTATTGAAATAGCAAATCCAACCACTTATTCCTGGGTGTTACTAAATCCCCATGAAAAAACATTACACAATGATTACCTGAGATAATTATAACAGCTTATATTTATATGACATAGCATCTCTCATCGCACAGGATTGCAAAGCAATTAATAGACTGAAATTCAAACTAGATTCAAGGATCACTTTGCTTATTATTGAAATGTAACCAGTTCTGGAGTGGAACATGGTAGGTGCTTAACAGCAGCAACCTTACAAAGCTGTTTGATACAGGAAATAAAGAGTATGTTACCCAGTTGAAAATACAGAGGGAATTTAGATAGCACAATTACCAAGGTTGGAATTTGGTCTGGAGATCACAGTTAATACACCCTTATGCTTATTAAAGGTGAGATGGCTTCTTTATGGAACACAAATGGGCAAAGTGCAGGATGGAATGGGCTGAAGACTGCAATTACAGCTGGGTGAAGTTTGTTGTCAGAAAAAATGCAGATTTGGTGACACTGAAACATTACATGAATCTGTGTCAGTTTCGCTGAATTGTTCGTGTCAAATCTCTCTCTCTGAAAATAAAAACCCCAATAATTTTGACATTTTCTACACAAAACGTTCTTTGGTTCAAAACGACTTTTTGTTTAGAAAATTTCTTTCCATTTTATTTAAAAAAAATTAAAAAGCATTAAAAAACACCTAAAGCTAAACAAAATGTTTCGTTTAACCCCCCAAAATTGTCTGTGAATAGACAAGTAAAATAAGAATATTTTTTTTAAAACCTTTATTTTACAGAACTGCCAAGGAACCAAAAAATCTGTTGTTTCAACTGCTCTGTGACAGGTGGTTAAGGAGCAACCCATGGCCCAGGTGACCATGCCCAGCTGTGCCTGCAGGGTATGCTCCAGCTAGAGATGGAACTTAAAAAGGAGCCAGAAGGAGCCTGACTAGGCAGAGAGAAGGACTGGCTCTGAGAGCTCCTGGGGAAGGGCACAGCAGAAACGTCCTGGTGAGGATGAGACTGTCTGCTGAAGCCAGAGCGGCTGAAGGTTCAATTTGTACTTTTCTTATTACTTTGCAAAAGATTGCAAGACTTTGACAAGAGAGTGGGTGGTAGAACGTGGCCCAGAGAGGGCCTGTCTGATGGGTGCTGGACATTTGGTAACCCTTAAAGAACCCTGGGCTAGAGCCCAATTGAGTGAGAGGGTCCAGGCTCCTCTCCCTCCCCCCACCCCCCATTAAGGACATGAAAACCCTCACCTTCCAGACTTCCCCCCTGGAGGGAAAGAAGGAAACGATAAATACCTCTTGAAACCCCCAGCTGGGATCAGACACTTGTGGGTTCAGTAGCCAAACCCCATATCTTCCTGGAAACCCCATCACGCTGGGGGAAGATAAGACTGAGTGGTAACCTGACCAGAGGGTTGACCAGACTGAGTGGTAGCCAGACCAGTCTGACCACCAATAAAAGACAAAACGACAGCAGATGGCCCGGAGGGAAAAGAGTAGAGATGTGGCAGCCAGGGGCTTAACCCCCTAACCACTTGGCAACGCCACCAGTGAACAATGCTCATCACAAACTCTTGTTGCAATATTATCTTTATGACTTATAACTTATATGAATTCTGAAATTTTGAATCTCAACATTTTACATTTGTAAAAAGGGGGGGGGAATCCAAAAAAACAATTTGCAACAGTGTTTCATCCAGCTCTGACAAAAGCTGCTAATGGAAACTGAGCCCAGATACAATTTTCAAGCAACCTATCCAACAGCCATAATAGCTATGGTCTCTTCCTTTTTGCTGAATATACCATAGATGGATTTCTTAGCGGTCAGTGCAAGCTTATGCCATTGTAAAGAAATGAAAATAAAATTCAAACAAAATTCCTAAAATGCCCAGAAAACAAATTTGAACATAACAGCAAATCACATTTCATCCACTGTTTTGTTTGTTTCCTTCATTTAGGCTCCAGTTCAGCAAAACATCTCTATACAGCAAAATAGGCATAATAGCAAAGCACTTAAGTACATGCTTACGTATCATTGACTATGATATCAGCACACACTTTGGTACTTTGTTGAAGTACTTTGCTGAAGTGGGGCCTTACTTATTATACAGAATATGTGACCGTTTTTTAGCCCAAGCATATACTGTATAACAGGGCTAGCTAAGGTCACATGATCCTCTGAGACCAATGTGGGGGGCCTTTACTCCTCTCACAAGATCATAGAAACCTTTGTTCCACTAAGGGGTTATGAGATTTGGGGCTACCTTTGTTTTCAGGGACCAACATGTTTGTCCCTGTGTGAAAGTGACATAAGAATGAAGTTTCTGGCATGTGTACTTTGTGGGGTACCGTTGGGACTTTTTCAATGCAATATTTATTTGTCTTCCCTCTTAATCTATTCTGTCCCCCTAAGCGTAGCCTAATATTTCACACAAAAACTTGGCAGGAAGAGGATTAGAAGGAATTTGTTCTGCATTAAAACCTGGTTGCAGGATCTTGTTATTACTTTTAAATAGAAGGCTTAAACGGAATGGAGATTTAAATGAAAGTGTGCATGGAACAGAGCCAAAATTATGTAAAGACCCATTTGATGTAATTCTGTTTCATCAAACACACTGAGATGACAGAAAGAAATGAGAAACAGTTACCTGTAGATCCTGAGGGTCATGTTCACAATGGTTAAAATGCACATCAAGTGTGTGCTTTGGTGCATTTAAGAACAAAGATTGTGGTTCTGATTGACAAAGACATCCTGAAGAAATTGTCCTCCAGCAAGATTTAGCACCCGACACAGGTCATTAATCAGACAGGCAGATAAATTGGCATTTCACTAATCCACTCCTCTGGTGAGCTTCTCGCAAGAGAGACTTGCACACCATAGGCCTGACTTTCAAAGGTACTGAGCACCCACAGCTCCCATTAGCTCCAATTGGAGTTCTGGGTGCTTAGCACTTATGAAAATCAGGTCTATTGAGACCAGGTAACATTTCATTGCTGTTTTGATAAAGATAAGTAAGGAGATATCAATCCCACTCAGCTGCCCTGCTGTATGTGAGCCAGATCCTCAGCTGATCTAAATCTGCGCAGTTATGTAGATATCAATGGAGCTACACTTGTCTACATCAGCAGAGCATCTGGTCCTGGGTCTCACTTTGGGTATAATTCTCAACTGCTTATCTAGGGAAAACTCCTACTGAATTCAATGTGTGTTTTACCTCCGTCAGAACTGCTTCATCAGACCCTTTATGTATTTCCATTTTCATTCATGCTGAATTATTTCCTCAAATAGAAAGTAGCTTGGCCTTTATGTGCTTTCACATGGCTAGACTGTGTCTTTTAAAGGTTCAGCTAGCTGATCCATGATTGGGGCTCCTAGGTGCTACGGCAATACAAATAATATAAAAGAAGCAGAAAGGGAAAGCACCAATTTTGGTCGCAGCTGACATATGGATTTTGACATTTCATGCCAAGGCAACATTGTGTCACCTTGAGGTGATGGGCCACCAGCAAATAGATGAAGCAGGAACAGAGTAGAAAAGGCATTTACATCCCTCAACAGCCATGTAGCTAATCAAATTAAAATATGTGCCCGTGGCGTGTATGGGGCTGTTTATCCCTAGTGCTCTGCTCCACCATTTCTATAAATGCAGCCATTAGAGCTGGCCAGAAGAGGACAATTCTGTTTCATGACAACGTTTGAGGTTTCCAAATTTGTTCCACTGTGCAACAAAACCAAAATGTTTCAAACATTTTTGCAAAATGGAAGTGTGTTGGAACATCTGTTTTTGGATAAAAAAAGGTTGGGTTTTTAATTTGGGGGTCTCCCTCTCACTCTCTGTTTGATCAGAAGTGACCAGAGAGCCCTGGACCTCCGTAAACTTTTGTCAAAATTGATACATCTCTGCAAAACATTTCAGCTTTGATAAAACAACATATTTTGATGAAAATACATTTAGTCAGAAATATTCCAACCAGCTCTAGCTGTCATTTAGACTTGATCAGGTTGGAGTATCTATATAGAAGTTGGGGAAGATAAGGTGCATGTGTCCAAAAGGATGGTCTAGTGGACAGAATGCTGGGACTTGGACTCAGGAGACATGAATTCTATTTCTGACTCAGCCACAGACTTGTATAACTTTGGACAAGTCACTTAATCTACCCTGTGTTTAAGTTTCCCATCTGTGAAATCGGGATAGTACTTCTGTACCTCACAGTATGTTGTGAGGCTAAAATGCATTAATGATTGTGAATTGCTCAGGTACCATTATGACGAGGGCCATGTAAGTGTCCAAACGGGGAAGTTCTATGGCCTGTGTTATACACGAGGTCAGACAAGATGACCACCGTGTCCTGTCTGGTATTGGCCTCTATGAATCTATACGTAGATGGAAGATATTCCCTGGAAAATGTTGAAATACCAGGTGCAATGCTGACAGTTTAGTCTCCTGTAATACTTTGATCTAATGTCAGTTATTAGGTTCAGTGTGTGGGTGCTGGGTGGTGGCGGTGGCCTGTGACACACAGGCGGGCAGACTAGATGATCTGGTGGTCCCTTCGGGCCTTAAAATCTATGATTCTATTACTCTAATTGCCTGAGTTTTAGGAAATGCTGGGAGAGAGGTTTTATACATGTACACATGTGAACTTACTTGCTCTTTAAATATATGTTTCCAGTGATAGACTATGCTCTATTACATTTAGGCATTGAAACCACCCCAAACATATTCACAAACTTCCCATCTGACAAGTATAATAAAACATAAAGCATGCCAAAAGCCAGCACGAATGATGTAAAAAACCCAAAGCTGCCAAGCAACTCCCTTGCCTCATCTGCCTTCTACAATCAGGCTCTGGTAGTCTTCTAAGCAATCGTAGGCAGTGATATCTGAATCAAACATTAATGTGCATTTCACTGGAGTATTCTGGCACCAGATTTTCTAAAGAACAACTTTTTTGAACCTTACCATGTCTCCCAAGTTTTATATTCATCTTCTTTTCCAAAATTCATTTTCACTTTTCATTTTCTTCCACCTTGTGTTCTCTGTCCCTCAATGTTTCAGTTTCTCAGAACTTTCCATTTTCCCTGTGATTTAACTCTCCCCATTCTTCTCCTCTGAGTGCCAGCTCACTTAGAACCCTCCCCGACCCCTGTCTCTGCTAGTCCTGTCTCCCAGCCAGAGACAAGAGAGAGGCTCTAGAGAGAGAGGGTAACCAGCATTGTGACAAATCTTCCTTTAGGAGGCAGATGGCAGACTCTCAGCTGAGACATCTCTTCTTCCACATCAGGAGCTGCTGTTGTGTCTCCAAGTGATGGGAAGCATGGGAGGTCGCAAGAACTTCTGAAATAGCTCCTTCTATTTCAGATCACCCAGTCTGGCGAGAGTCCTCCTTTCACTGAGTGGAGTGCAAAGGAAGTAGCGCAACATTGGACTGAGAAAGAATTGGGAGGGTTGGCGTCTTCCTTTTGATGTTAGCAGAGGAAAGGTTACTACTGAATTCAATTGCACAGCTTTTGGTCTCCTAGGAGGTCATAGTCCCACAAGTTCCCCAGTCATCAAGCCTGATATTTCTAATGTGAAAATAATTAATCAATTACAACCAAACTACCACCAAACTGTGCGGGAGAGAGTTGTTTGTTTTGTTTTGATGGAACACCATGCACATGTACACACATACAAACAATTCTTAGGCTATCTTTATACATCATATAGAACCAAAAAAGAGTGAATGGACATGCTTACTTTCCTCTCTTTAACCTCAAGATGGTCCTTCTTCCCCTAGACTTGTTTGCTGGTGGGCTAAAGCTATTTTGTAAAGGTTTCTACCAAATCCTTTCCCCCCTGGCCTCCAGCAGAACAGCTGTGGTCCATCATGTTGATTTTCCATTGTAAAGATGAAGATACAAGCCAAATTGGGCTCCATTTATTTCCCTAAGTGTGACAGTGTTAACACAGAGTGGGGAAAAGCAATACTCTCCAGAAGATTTTTTGAGAATGTTTTAAATATTTTAAGTCATTATCTTTAGCAATGGTCAATCAAATGAGTGGCCAGCTTTTCAAAATCTTCGGTAGACAGGGTCATGGAGCAGAAAATATCCAATCCTGTCTGTAGTCTCTGACATTTTCACTTTTTGAGAGAAATGGCTATTCTTTATTGAGAACAAGAGGTAGGGTGACAGGTCAAGACTCCTTTGTAGAAAGATGCTACCTCAGAGCAGCAGTGTTTTAGAGAAAAGCCTGATAATTAATTCTGCTATCAGAGCATCTGTCACACCATCAAGGATTCACTGAACTCCTACATGTGGAGCTAGCAAGACTGTTAACAAGACACCTCATGCTTTCCCAGATGTTCACTTTATGGGGTTCCATCGTTAGGCAGAATGAGTTTTGTGCTCATTAGCACAAAACAGAGCAATCAGCCGAAAACCTCAGCACCATCTGGAGTGAGGTCCATGTCTCTCTGTTGAGCCAGATGGTAATAGTTCAGACCAAACAGGAGTTTTGATTTGTTTTTGCACAGGCTGGTATATAATGTGCCTAAAGCAGGTTTGACATTGTGTCTTGTTTTATTATTTAAAAACTATTTTTGTAAGACGGGTCAGTGTTCTTCATTTAGATGTACTATGTTTATCTATGGCAAGAGAACTACAGCATGTCTGCCCTAATACTGCTATGTTAGTAATCAGGAACACCACTCTTTCCAGTTATGCCTAGAGCATATTTTTAAAGTTGTAAGCAAACAACAATTTCTTACCTCTTTAGCAATTTAAATCTTCAAAGCACATTATGCACCCAAAAACGAAGTTTTGGTTATCCTCATTTTTAGCCTTTAGCATGTGCATGTGTCAAAATCAGTGTGTCAAGAAATATTTATTAATCATCTAAAGTGATTTGTTCTGCACACAAGAAGATTTGGGATTAAATGTTTTAGCCGCCACAACTGAGTAGGAGATGATCACTATGCTATTTGTTCCCATGGCAGGAAAAGTCGAGCACTGATCTCCAGAGGAATAATGTTAACATGATGCTTCTTAAGCTTAACAATCTTTTTTGTTAGTGGTTAGTAACTGTTTCAGAGTTGACAGGTAGGCTGGGAGAATAAGGGTTTTAAACTAATACTAACTGAAAGAATCTGCCTCTTCTGACAAACTATGCTAACTTCATGGGAGATTTCTAAATGTTTAATACTGGCCTTGACTAAAGCAATTGGAGGAAGAGAAGTCTTTTTTAACATCAACAGAAAAGTGGAAGAAGCCTAGTGACCCTGCATAAGCTTGGTCTGAATTCCATGGTGCCCTGTGGGTCTAGAGAAAGCTCATAATGGTGAGGATTAGGTGCACAGTGTGTAAGGAGAAGAGGGTTACTATTGGCTTCTTCCCGGAAAGGCATCAATTCACCAAGGTGGACAAGAGCTGCTACAGTTAGACCTAGGCAGGGAAGGGTTTTCCCATCCCAGGAGATTTTTGAAATATGAAAAATACTTCCCATCCTGAATCAGGATGAAAAGTCAAAAATCTCAAATGTTTTTGTGACCCGACAATCTTGGGGAAACTATCAGTTCAGGTCTATCAAAATACTTTGTTTTGAGAATTTTGAAACATTTTGATTTTTACTATTTTGTATTTAAAACGTTTTTTTTACTACGATTAGCTTAAATTTCTAAACAAAATGTCATTTTGACCCAGAAAACTAGAATTTTTCATTCTGAAAATGTTGAAACATTTTGTTTTGACAAGTTAGAAACTTTTTTTTTAAATGCCAAGTCAAAAAATGTGTTGAAACGAACCCTTTCCCTACAGAGTTTTGGTTTGAACAAGTCAACATTTTCAGATGGAAAAACATTTCATTGGAAAATTTCCACCCAGCTCTAGGGACAATATTGGTTACCTCACTCAATCAAAAGGTAGCAATGAGAGAACCTCAAAAGTCTATGACATTTGATTGAGTCTGAACCCAGTGTGATTTAAAAAATTGTGTGATGATCTCAGAAGAACAGATTCTCTTACAAATTTTCTGGTGTTTCCTGCTTCCATTCAGGCCAGAAATATAGCATGAAGAAAGGCATCTGGTATCTTGGTTAGGCTTCCAGTCCTGACAAGAATCTCATTGCCATGAGAAAACAAGCTATAAGTAATTATTATTTGTTGATCAGTGGCAATCAAATGCATAGTCCACCTGAGCCAAAGCTGCATAGAAAGGAACTTCACTATAACTTTTGAACTGACTGCTGTTGTTCACAGGCCTTAAATAAAAAGTCATGTTTTCTTTAATGAGGAATCCCTATCAACTCATCTTGGTGAATGTCAGTAAGATTATTATAAGCCAAGGTCCCTTACCCTACTAGGGAGTACAGGCAGCAGAGAGAGTGAGCATTAAATTAGGGTAATAAAAATAATCTCTTGGAGATTAACAAGATTTATTTGGTGAGTGAACATGACATTACAGCTTCATATGAACTACCATTGATTTACAATGTGTGTATATTTCACACAAGTGTCTTCACTTAGCACCAACTAGTTCCATCCTATGTGTGGCTGATTTTTTAATTTCCAAATGAGTCCTTTAGAACCCAAAACATGAGTAATCTCACAAGTTTTGGGAAGCTTAAGAGCCAGAGCCAAACTTCACAGCTTTCTTCTATTTCAGTTCTGGTCCTGAACTGAAACCTCCGATCTGACCATCCCCCTAAAACACATGGCCCAAAGCACTCTTTGCTTGAATTTCTGGTAAACGAGTCTAAATTTTGCTACTGTAATTTGCTTTATACATTTGTGAGAGAATTGAGAGTTCGTGGAAAATAAGAGATTAATAATAACACGGGCAGGACTACAGCATATGTTGCATGCAGCCATGAAACAAATTTGCCATTCCTGGATGTTGGTTGGAATCAATCTTACTTTAATCCCAGGACACTGAAATTGTCTTCAGTGTGCTCAGTAATAGTTCAGATTGCTGAAGACTCGAGTTTACTCATATCCAGTGACACATGACAGTAAAATAGGGAAAACCTAGAGCTAACTGGAATCTAAGGATACTAAGAAAGATGGTGGCAATATTTGCCTAAACGTTTTGTTAGTCTTTCCATAAAAATAGATATTGACCACTGAAAAAGAGTTCTCATGAACTTCTTAGACTGTTGATGCTGAAATCCCAGGAATATGAGATTACACTGGTCCTGGAATGCTAGAATTTTTGCTTATTAATTTCTGGGACTTAATTTCCTACTTTCATTAACCTTCTCCAGCTCACTTGTATTGTTACTTCACTAGTGTTTTCCCTAGTACAGACAGTATTTTTACTTTATGTTGGTTACTGGCTAAAGACAACTATTTCCTGTTCCACTCCACTGGTTAATGTCGAAGTACTAACAAACAGGATTCTATAAAACTAATTTTAGTTTCTCCTGCTATACAACCTCCCTTTTTCCATATGGATTTAATTCCCCTATTTTCTGTTAACTGCAGAAACCACTTTGTGCTGTAAGTAAGGCTGTCTTTCAGAGGCTAAAAGAAAGTATTAGATTGCTGCATGTGTCAAGGAGAGGACCCACTTAGCATTACACATTGTGGGACCAGCAGACTCTCCCTACTGGGATGGCAGAGTATTAAGAACTGAATATTGAAACACCTTGGACTAAATTCATCCCTGGTATAACTCTGCTGAGCTCAGAAGCCTGGAAAGCAGAGCTGCAACTGGATAGAGGGAGCAGGAAGTTTCACTGATCTGCACGATCCTGTCACATTTGTTTCCACTCTGGGGAGAAACCTTCTGGCTGATGAAAACGTTGCCATAGCACGCATGGGTTTTCACTAAGTAGTGCTTGTCAGCTGACATCCTGCATCCCGCCACTCTGATTCTGTGCTTCAGAGTTTGCTTTCACATGAAAAAAAATATAGCAAGCTGCTCACCATATTTTGGGAACTGCAGACTGCTGATAATGTTGCCTGAAAGGCATTAAGTTGATCAGGCACTCAGGCAGAATGGGAATCAGAGTGAATTCTGTATGCAACCACGGAGCTGGTGTGTGGTTTGAAACAAAGCAAGGTTTATTGCCTTATTGATTAAAAAACAATTGCTAAAATAAAACCATATTCTGTACTAAAAATGCATTGCTCCTTGTCTCAAACCTTTCCTTTTCCTGCTGGCTGTGCTGCTTTAACTGTTTTCTTGTGCCGACGAATGGCAGGAAATAAAAGATGGGATTTTACGGAGGGAAAGAAGCATTTTTGGAGGCTACACCTCCTTTTGCTTCCAGATAAGTACTGTAGTTCCTCCTCTGTGCATCTCTGATTATACATTTCTCTTATCCCTGAAAAGAGGGTTGATTCTGACACCAGATGACCTCACCATACCTAGAGACCAAATCCTAGTGTATGTTGGATGGAGCAGCACCAATGCTGAGTTTGGCCCCCACTGATTCTTTGGCAGTGGGTTGAGAAGAAAGATGGTCTTGTGATTCTGGCACCGGCACTGGCCTGAGTCTCAGAAGATTTGCATTCACTTTCCTGCTCTACTATAGATTTCTTGTGCAATCTGGGCAAGTCACTTATGGCTTTACTGCAAATTAACTGGTGAAGTTTTGCACCAACCTAGCTCCTGATCATATGAACATCTCTCACCTCAGCATGGTAGCTAGTGAGCTGGGAAGTCAGGGAGCTGACTATAAAAGTTTGAGAATTTCCCTTTTGGATGCTCCATTTCCATGGGAAATTTTGCATTTACAGCTTTGTGTTCTAATTTAGAACAAATTCTTTTTGGAAAAGAGACATTTCTTGCACAACGAAAATTCCAGTTTGGCACAGATCTAGTGAAGACATTCCCTTAGAGGGAAATTTTCAAATACTCCTGAGTGACTTAGGAGCCCAAGTCTCATTTTCAAAAATGACAAGAATTTAGGAGCCTAAGATATAGTGAAAGTCTGAGACTAAAGCTCCACAGAGACACAGTTATGATGCTGCAGGTGTGCCGCTGCAGCATCACAGAGCAGTCGCTTAGGCCTGGTCTTTGCGACAAAGGTACTTTGATGTTGCCCTGCATCGACCTACTTGTGCGTGTGTCTACACTCAAATTTGTCTCCCACTGATGGAAGTGCCCCATTATGGCGACGCAGTAATACCACTTCCCTGAATCGCATTGAGCCATGGTTGATGGACTATGTGAGGGTCAACACTGCGTGACCTGTGTCGACCCTAACACTCCTCCAGCAGCTGTCCCACAATGCATAGCTGACTGCTTTGGTCACAATTGTGAACTTCACTGCCCAGGGCTCATGGAGACCAGAAGCCACTGTTCCCCCCCGCCTTTTAAAATTCCCACATATTTTTGAAATGCCTTTTCCTGATTGTCCAGAGTAATGGGATATAGAAACCCCACAGTGGAAAACAAGGGGTTAAGGAGCTGCTCTGGGCTTGGCCAGCTCCACCCCACCCCACCTGCAAGACATGCACAGGCTGGAGGAGGAGTTAAAAGGGAAGCCGAATACCTCGCTTGTGGACAGATCAGGGAAGGGAACAGATCTTCAACCCTCCACTCCCGAGGGAAGGCAGGAACTTCCCCAACAATTACTGCCTGAAGGTCCCTCCCTGAGGGAAGGGAGAGCCTGATACTGATACATGCTGAGAGGGAGTCATTCCTTGCTCTCTCTTACTAACTCAGTTTATTTGTGTGAACTCCCGTTGCTTTTTGTTTATGGACTTTCCTGGAAAGGGAGAAACTTTGAAGTGACCTGGCTAGAAGTCCAAGTCACAGGAAGAGGCAGGCCACTGGAGAAGAGGAGCAACCAGTGGCAGTAGACCCCTGCAGAGAGAGAGTGGTCATGACATATCTGGGCATGAGGAAGTGCCAGCGGTGAACTGACCCCTTCACACCAGCTTGGCAAGCACACCTTGCAGCTCTCCCTTCTTGTGTACAACTGTCCAGCCAACCAGACCAGCTACACATTCCTGATATACTCCTGGCCTGGAGTAGGCAGGAGGTACTGTATTCAGTGCCAAGGTGGGTTGGTACCAAAATAGGGATAGGCATGTCATCTATCATCCACCACAGTTCGGGAATCTTTTTTTTTTTCTTTCCCAAATCTGAGGTGATACCTTTGTAAGCAGTGTCAGGATGAGCTCCACCCTGACATCTGGTGGTGAGGTGTGGCAAGTTGTGGAAAAGAACTTCAGGGGCCGATCTCATTTGCATAGGCACACCCACCCCGCCTAGAATGAGACCATAGCTGCCCAAATGGTCACTTTGGCTGCTGTGGGATCCCCAGTGTCTCTGTTATTGAGGCAGGAAGAATAAATTGTTATTACCCTGATTATGGGAACTGTGCTTGGAACTGTACGTGGCCTTTTGTTATGATGGAGGGATTCACCATCAATTAAGTAGCACTCGCTAGGCAAGGGTCATGGGTTCCAAAACTGTGTGAATAGAAAGAGGCTGGGGACAAGTATTAATATTTGGTGGCATGGGCCCTTTGGTGAGGGCCTTACATGCTAATTGCACTTCCTCCTCTCTCCACTGTAGAATATCAGCGCTAATTTTGATTTCATTAGAAGTCTAGTTATAGGCTGCTGAGCTCACTTTGGGCTGACAGTGCACCAGCACTGGGGCTCCCCTGCTACAAGCTGAATTCACCTAAGAGCTGAAATCGCTGAGTGTTGTGTTAAGTAGTGGGGGAGCCTGAAGATATATTGTGGAGCAGTTTGTGGGACGGGTGAAGCAGTTCGACACGGAGCAGAGTGTGGATGGCAGGAGCTGCTTGTGGGCCGTGGAGCTGAGCGAAGGAGTTCGTGGGACGGCTGGCGGAGCGGAGCGGAGCTGAGCGAAGGAGTTTGTGGGGCGGCTGGCGGAGCGGAGCGGAGCTGAGCGAAGGAGTTTGTGGGGCGGCTGGCGGAGCGGAGCGCCGCTATGGAGCTATGGGGCGGTCAGCTTCAGATCACGTAAGGTGCCTCTTACCCCCGTCCCATTTCCACCCAGGTTGGGAGGTAAAGCTCCACAGATAAACTTTCGAACTCTGGGGCTGCCCTGACCAGGGACAGAGACTTTTGGGGCATTGGACTTTTGGGACTTTGGGTGATCTGGGGTTGGTGGACTCAAGAACCAAAGGGAAAAGGGCATGCCCCAATTTGCCTGGGGTGGGTTTCTTTTTGCTCATGGGTTGTGTTATGAATCCTGTTGGTGGTGTTTCCCCAACATAATGCCACATTGTTTCTCTCTGTTATTAAAAGGCTTTTGCTACACTCAGACTATGTGCTTGCGAGAGGGGAAGTATTGCCTCTTGGAGGCGCCCAGCGGGGGTGGTATATATTTGTCCCAGGTCACTGGGTGGGGGCTCGAGCCGGTTTGCATTGTGTTATTGGAATGGAACCCCTAGATACTGAACCCGGCCCTTGTTGCTGCCAACTCTGACGGGCAGAAGGGTTACACCTTGATATTTTCTAAATCAGATGTATTTAGTGAAGAGGGGGGTAAAATGGAGGAAAGGGACGTTACTGCACAAAGGAAAATGGAATGGTCTTATCCTTTTGGGTTATAATTCACAGAAGCCTCTACAGGAGTGGAAATCTTCAGCTCTTTTCTGTTAGCTTTTTCTTTTGTCAGACCATTTTATTTTTGCTCTGGGAATGCAGTATATTGGTGGCAATTTATATGATAACTGGTGTACAAATTGTCTAACTGTACATTAGTGAATAAGGAGGTGGTGTAAATTATACTGTCCTTATGCAATGAGGAAGGGGATACTTCCTTGTGCTCAGATATGTTTGTAGACTCCTGCTCTAAACTAAACTTAAAAACAAAAAATCAGTACTATTCTAGTCTCTTTGTGTAGGGTAGGAGATTAGGAGAATGAGGAGGCAGGACAGAGATAATGTTAAACAGAACATACTGATGGTTGATTTAAGAGTGGACCAGAGATGCTCACTTCAAGGCACAAGCTAGGATAAGTTCGCCTCTCTGCCCCTCACAGACTGAAACTTGAGTCCTTAGAACATTGATGGTAGACTAGTTGTCAATGTAATTCTTCCTAGTGGAGCAGGAACCATGGACAGCAGGTATAATAGGCCAGGGAAAGTGCCTCCCCTAAGCCAAGCCCTGGCCCCGCCCATACTCCACCCTCTCCCCCGAACTGGTGCCCAAGCGAGCAGGACTGGGAGCTGAGCTCCGCGGCCAGCAGGCCAGGGCAGCTGGCAGCCCGGCACTGGGGGCGGTCCAGCAGTCTGGTGCTGGGTGCACGTGCTGGGGCCAGCTGGCAATCTGGTGCTGGGGGCTGGTCCTAAGGCCAGCTGGCGGCCCGCCACTGAGGGCAGCCTGGCACAGTTCAGCCATGGCTCATCTGGCTGGAGGCGACAGGTACTCAGGGCTCTGATGGACGGGGGGGGCGCAGGCACTCAGGGCTCCAGGGATGGGGAGAGGCCTTAGGCGGAAGGGGCAGGGCCACATGGCTAGCCTCCCCAAACAGGGGGGCTCATGCACTGCCCATGGCAGGAACCAGCTTCAGCTTGCTGAGGAAGAGTAAAATTAAACCATGTGCTCTGTAGTAAAAGCATCTGCTGTGACAGACTCATTGTGAGGGATAGCATTCATCCCAATAGGGTTAATCATTGTCTCTTTGTTTGTATTGTCTGGGTGCCCTCGTCATGCACCAGGACCCACCATGTTAGGGGCTGTACAAACACAAACCAAAATGATAGTCCCTGCCCCAGAGAGTTTACAGTCTAAGTATGACTCTGGCTCTTTATGTTCACCGTGTTTTCATTCCCCATTAGATTCATATGGCACTTCATAGTTGCCATTCTGGGCTACTGTCTGTTATTCTTAGGTCTATTATAAACCTAATCCCTGTGAACTCTATCATTCTGGTCAGTTTGTCAAATAATACCCTTCCCCTTGCAGACAAAGAAGGCTCTAGGTACAGTGGCATAGAGGGGGTTCCTCTGGCATGAGAATGGGAGAGCAGGATTCTTGCAATGCAACCAGGGGGGGAGTACCCACTTCAGGTTTAGGGGCAGGGTAGGCCAGAGGATCCACAACTACATGGATCTATCAGCCACATCTACCACTGCATGTATAGGATATTTGCCCTGCATGGTTGTTAGTGGCCTTGGAGCATTTATAGCCTGGGTGGTGTAAGGATTAATTTCCTTCTCCCAGCTAGCTATGGAGAATCCCTGCAGCAATAGTTAAGTTTTACAACAGGAATACAATTTGGTCTTTAATACACAACAGCAAAACTAAACTTAACACTGATCTAGCACCTTTCACGCAAGGATCGCCATGTTCTTTAGCAAAGTCTCACCCTGCCTTGAAAGGTAGGTCATTGTTAGTGACACACTTCTTGCAGAAATGATGCATGCATGTTATTTTTCACGTTTTCTGCACATCTTGGGCTAGATCCCCAGTCAGTATAAATCAGCTCCACTGAAAGTTCTGGACATATTACAGTTCTTATTCTTCCTGATCCTGCCAAGCCCTGATATTGCACAGCACATACATAAACTAAAACTGTATCATGTCCTGCAAAAAAGGGGTTAGGGTTGTCCTTTGAGAACTAGAGGAGCTAGAAATTGTGCCTTACCTTGAGCATGAACCAGGAGTTTACAGCTGTGATGAGAAGTACCGTAAGTAACCTAAGTGTGAAATATTTCTGCACATGGTGGGGTGCACTACTTGGGGATAACAAAAGACCCTTGAAGTCTTATGATTTTATTATTACAGTTCGATTTAAGCAGAACTGATCCAGTCATGTCTCATACACAGAGATATGATGGTAACCTGAGCACTTTACTATTGAGTTAGAGGGGTTTGTTCATGTTGCAACTATCTTAAAATAACTTGTGCATTATACAAAAAGGAAATAAATGTTTTACTCGTTGTAAATAATTTTTAGTGCTTGATTGAGGCACTAATATCCCAGGTTCTGTTAAAGTAACTAGCTGGCATTACTCATACTCTTCATTGCCAAATAAGATCTAAACATTCTGTCTCACACCTATACTTTCTTGACTCAGTTCAGATTGCTGCTCCCATTATTGTCAATCCAGCTGCCTACACCCACACTCCAGGTGTCATCCACAACAGAGGTGTTGCCAGAACACCCATCTAGTGGAATTCAGGAGAACCCTTTCTGCAAATTGAGAACTTCTGCTTAACACCACCCACTAACTCTGCTTCTCAGTCGTTATGTTGAAATCCACACTGCAATACACATTTGGCTTCAGATTTTCAGCCTGGGGAATTCTCTGGGTACATGGCTGTACAGACTGAAATGGGAGACTTTAGGAGCTTCAGTGTGGTGAAATTTTTATAAAAGCCTCAGGGCAAAATATTGTACATTGAGCTAATCACTCACCTCAAAAGGCTAGAGTTTTTGGTGGCAGGAGAGGGTGAAGGGGAGGGTGATGCTAACTTTGTTACCTGTGCCTTAGAAACTAAACATTTTCTCCTTTTTTCTTATTTTTTCAATTAAAAAAAACTTAAGCCTATACATTACATGTAAATAAAGACTTAATCTTTCCATTGGGATACCATTTTTGTCAAGTGTTATGACCATTAATAAAATTTCTTCTATATATTAATAATATTTGGGGAGGCAGCATGACCCAGTGGATGGGGTACTGGACTAGAAGTCAGGACACCTGGGTTCTGCTTCTGGTTCTACCACCAATTTTGTGTGTGACCATTGACAAGTTGCTTCACCTCTCCATACCTCATTTTCCCCTCCCATCCTTTGTCAACCATGTCTGTTCAGATAATAAGCTCTTCAAAGCAAGAACTGGTTCTTGCTGTGTGTCTGTACAGGGCCTAACACAATGGGCCCCAATGTCAGTTGGCGAAGCCTCAGAAAAATCTGGTATCAGCATAAAGATTCAATTTATGAGTTCCATATATGCGAGGAGGGTCTCAGAATCATGTCACTGGCACTCCCCTATATCAGCTCTGGTCACTGTCGTAGCATATAGAGCATGAGCCGCCTCAAACAACAGGAGCTTGTCAAGGAGATCAGCAACAAGATGGCTTCCATCTTTTCTCTGTTCCCAGCCACTATGCTCTTTTGGGAACCCTCACTACAGCACAGGGACAGGTAGGGGCTGAATCACATGACTGCAAGGAAATATAACAGAAATAGATTGTGACTCTTGTCATCCCCTCTTTTCTCATATTTGTTGGCAGATATAATGGTAAGCTTAGGGAGAAAATCCTCCAAACGTGCATAATGTTCATTAATTATCTTAGTGTGTGTAGGTGTTGGCTTCACTGATTTTTTTTCACCACAATTCATTTATGAAACTCAATCTTTTCAGATGACAGCTTCTGCTTGAAATGCTTGTTACAATCAAGACATGGACATAATGCAAAGATCTCGTTTGTAGCAAAATGATTCACTAGGACTTCACTAGGCAACAGAAAAAGGGGCCCTCATCAATTCCACGTTTCATCTGCCAAGGCTTATATCTCTATTAGCTCTCCTAGGCTTTTTACATGTGATTTTCAAGGTGCTGTCTGAGAGCTTGTGCACTGTTTCTTTAAATCTGAGGCAGAAAGCCAGTAAGGAGGAGTTGGAAACATTTCCAGGCAGGAGCTCTGAAGCAAAGAGAGAGACTGTCATAAATATAAAGGGAAGGGGTTTAGAAGCTCTGATACAGTACTATAAAATCCTCTTACCTGTAAAGGGTTAAGAAGCTCAAGTAACCTGGCTGGCATCTGACCAAAATGACCAATAAGGGGACAAGATGCTTTCAAATCTGGGGCAAGCGGGGAGGCTTTGTCGGTCTGTCTGTGTGATGCCTCTGCCAGGGACAGATCAAGAAAGCAAGCAATCCAACTCCTATAGAGTTAGTAAGTAATCTAGCTAGAAAATGCATTAGATTTTCTTTTGTTTTTGGCTTGTGAAATTCGCTGTGCTGGAGGGAATGTGTATTCCTGTTTTTGTGTCTTTTTGTAACTTAAGGTTTTGCCTAGAGGGATTCTCTATGTTTTGAATCTGACTGCCTGTGAGGTTATCTTCCATCCTAATCTTACAGAGGGTTTCTTTTATCTTTTTTTGTTCTTCTAATAAAGTTCTGTTTTTTGAGAATCTGATTGGGGTTTTTAGTGTCCTAAAAACCGAAGGCTGGTCTGTGCTCATCTTGTTTATTCTCAGTCCTCCCCAGGAAAGGGGGCGTAAGGCTTGGGGGGATATTTTGGGGGAAGACATCTCCAAGTGGTCTCTTACCTGATTCTTTGTTAAATCGCTTGGTGGTGACAGCATACTGAATCCCAGATATGAGGAATTTTGTGTCTTGGGAAGTTTTAACATAAGCTGGTAGAAATAAGCTTGAGGGGGTCTTTCATGTGGGTCCCCACATCTGTACCCCAGAGTTCAGAGTAGGGAAGGAACCCTGACAGAGACCAACTGCTTTAGGTATAATACGATATTCCTTATTATAGGTGGGGCTGGTGGCACTGCCAATTATTAAGGTTGCCCCACATTTCCCAGGATAAGACCCTGTTTTCCTTTCCTTAACCTTTGCCAAACTTTAACCATTTGGGCTGAAATTTTCCATGCCAGGTGTCTGCTTCAGGCTGAATTGTTTGAGAAAATTTCAGACAAACAGTTCAGCCACATCCTAGGATGATACTAGGGGAAAATTCCTTGTTTTGCTCATGTGAAAAAATTCTGGCAACCTTTTCTTTGAACAGCTCTAGCACCCAATGCCTTGGAGCCGGGAATTGAAATTTGTCAGGGCAGCAACTGTTGTGTCAGGGATGTGCATTTTGCCATCTCTATGAAACTCCACCAAAATCTGGCTGAGATAGTGACCAGGAAAGTGACTCTTAGTGTGAGGCAGGGGAAGCACTGAAAGCGGGTGCCTGGGTTTATTTTGACTGCATGGACTATATGTCACAAAAATGCTGACCTCCTCTGATTTCCAAGACTTTCTAATGAGATCTTGGATCCTTTCAGCACCTGTTGGAAAGCACTAATGGAACAGCAGCTCTCACCAAGGGTATGTCTACATTTCAAGCTCGGGGTGTCATTCCCAGCTCGAGGAGACATAATCAAGCTAGCTTTGATTGAGCTACAGTGCTAAAAATAGAAGTGTAACAGTGAGCAGCAGGTGGGGCTAGTCACCATGAGTACACACTCATCCAAAACCACAGGCATGTACTCGGGGACAGCTAGCCTTTTCTGCCATGGCAGCTACCCTCTATTTTTAACACACTGGCTTGATCAGAGCTAGCATCAGTATTCTCCTCAAGGTGCAAATTACACCCCCATTTTGAAGTGTTGCCAGACCTTGAGGGATCAAGCACTGCCTGGCTTCCTCCCACGTAACTCCCGCTGATTTCTTCCCAGGCAGTTTTGCCTGAGTAAACAGTTTAGGATTTTGTCTGAAAAGAAACAAGAGTGCTGTTCTGTGGTGGATCCAGTTATGGATGGGTCCTTGTAGGTACAAATCTCCTCATTTCTGTCATGGAGGAGTCATGCCTTTCACATGTCGTGTAAAGATACTGTCTGCTTGAATTCCATGTAGGTGGGGTTTTGTGCCCGTCAGGGTGTATAGCAAGTGGTGGGAAGGTGGGAGCAAATAAGCTGCCATTCTCTACGGCACTGGCCATTGCTCTTCTCCTCCTAGATTTCTATGGTGAAATTTGATCACAAGGTAATGTAGGTCAAAGCCACCTCTACAGCTGCAATTGGAGGTCAGCTCCTGACTTAGCAAGGAAAGAGGAAGAAAATGAATGGTTCCAGGAAAACTCAGCAAAGTGAACCTCAAGGGATTTTTGTTCTGAGATCTCTGGACTTTGTCTTGTGCACCTTGGATTTGCTACAAAACACACACTCATCAATAAGAGCCTTTTCATTGATTTTAACGGGCTCTGGATCAGGCCCCTTCTATAGCAGCAGTCTGAATTAAGCCAGTGTGGAATTTGGTATGTACAGGAAATGCAGGATCACCCTTTACTTTACCTTATTCCTATGCTAATAGTACTGAAAGGATTTTCCATTCCCATTAATAGAAGTTATTTCATATTTAGACAAGGGTTAATTTTTTCAAAGTGGTAAAATATTTGCTTCCCCTCATTGCCTAGAGTTAATTTCCACACAACACTAGACATGTTGTGTTTAATATCTTATTGTATACGTGAGTATATTTCAAACAGATCTATCAACTTTAATAGAATTTAATAGCCTAGCACTTACACTCCACAACTGCCATAAAAAACTTCCACTGAATTTTAAAGTGTTTTGGCGCAATCATTTGAGATCATAGTTCACAGAGGGGAGTTTGTGTCACTATGGGCGCTCTCTGGTAACTTTCATTCCCAGTGCAGGTGACAGAAGAGGAACATGTATGAAAAATACAGTTAACGTAGACCGGGCAGGGAATGTAAGCCAAATGAGTACTCCAATTGCACACTGTGTTCGCTACTATAAATTGTTGAAGGCAAAATGTCGTTCACTTTACTCATGCAAATAGTTTCTGGAAGTCAGTGGCATTACTCCAGGGATTTGGCTCTGCGTGGCCAGCCAATCAAATTGCTTAATAATCTAAAACGTCCTTCCTCCTTGATTCCTTTTCTCTCTTTGTTCAGTTGAACATGATTCTTCACTGCATGCTGGAAGGACAGACCTTCAGAATTAAATCCTTGTTAATCCACATGACCTGAACAATGCAGGAGGCAGCAAATATGAGCTTCTACAAATTGTCCTGCCAGGTACCTGAAACAGGAGAGAACTACCTCAAGGTAGTTCAGACTCTGTGCCAAATCAGGTCTTGGCCCTTCCACTGAGACAGACAAACAGGCCCGTTATTGCCGCTTATGAAGGCAATTTGTGTGATCTGGACACCTGGCCATTAAGAATTGGACGGGGACCGCCAAACTCGTTTTACACAGACTGTTACAAAGCACTCGCTAATGACTTTATGCCAGTGCTTTGAACCCAGCTAAAGGCAAAACTCTGTATCTCATTACTAATCGTGTGGGTTATGCAGCACGCCTTAGTCTTCTGATTTTAGAGTCTGCCTTCTGTTACATGTCTGAATGGTGTATAATATCATAGAACACTCTATTGTAAGTGAGTGTCGGGGCCAGAAAAGAGAGAAGTCTGGTCATTATTCTACTATTGGCTGGCAACGCATGTTAGCTGCATGGTAACCTATAAGCAAAAGCTTTCCTCATAGATTCTGGACCCAATCTGCAGCTTTAACTCAGGTAGGATCTTACTGAAATTAAAGGTGCTCAAACTGTGCTGAGTGGGAGCAGCATTTAACCCTAAGATAAAGGGATATAGTGTGAGTTTTCTTGATACAGGACTGCAGTGGGCTTCGTCTGTCCACTTATTCTCATTAAGCAGCAATCTGCGGGGTAGCGGGGAAGAGTAACAAGACATAGGAAAATAAATCTTATAACTGAATTGTTCATGTCACAGCCTTGATACCAGACAAGTTTATTGAAATGCTAATTGAAATAAAGCCCCTTGTTTGGAAAAAAAAAAAAGATTAAGGTAATATATAGTATAACATTAAGATAACTTTGAATGAAATACGTTCTGTTAATAGAAGTTCATCTCAAAGCAAACAGAGTACTGTATTTTTACTTCCTTAGCTAGAATATGGGTAATAGAGAGGTTAAATTGTCTTCCAAAGCATTATTTTATTCATGGCAAGATAACTGATTGAATTCCATGTATCAGACTTCCTTCATACTAACAACAAATTACTCTTTAAAATGAAGATAATGTCAATAGTGGGTTAGCAGACATAATTGGAATTCCAGCATCTTGGGCATATATTTCATATTATCTCCAGAAGTGAAAGAGAAGTTCTCAGGTGAAATAACAAGCCTGGAACATTTTGTTTTGGTTTTTTTGCTGTCTTTTTGGCACCTTTATTTTCATTATTGCAGGTGAAACCTTCAGACTCATCTGCTTTATTAAAAAATGAAGATATTTATTACTCATTAAAGACCCAGACCATTTGCAAATCTATTTTATTTACACTGTAGGGTCTGAGAAAATGTAAATATCCTGGGAAATAATTATATACTGTCTGTAACTTCAGGTGACAACACTTCTCTGTCCTTTTGTGATGGCTTGATTGTATTTTTTTTCCTAGACATATACCTCCATACAGAAAAGTGGTCAATATAAGTTGCAGGTTCTGCAGATCATATATAAACAGATTTCTAGAACTATATCAAGGTTCTGGGTTTTTTCCTCTTTTCTATTCCCTTCCTCTTCTTTGTTGTTCTTTCTGGTGCTGGAACTCTTCCCACTTTGTTCCTGGGTTGTACTAGTTACTCCCTCATTTCTCCTTAATGAGGAATCTCTCCAGCTCTCCTCTCTGGAGATGGGTTTGCCAGCTGTATGGCCTTTGCCAGCTTCTCCCTCAGCTGGTCCTTTTCCCTGAATTATCCTCTAGGGTACTCAGCAGGCAAGCCTTGCCTGACTGATGTCTCCTGTTGCCTGCTCTGCAATATGATGGGAGGCAGCCTCTATATTGGTCCCCTTCTTGCTGCTCATTCGCAAGTGGTTGGGCCCTCAAAGAAACCAGTGAGAGATTTCCTCTCCAACACCTCTTACCCCCAGAACTGCTTCACCTCTCCCAATGTCTTCCAGGTCCTCGTACATATAATCAGACCTTTCAATTTCTTAAAGGGCCATGCCATACAACAGGGTGGACTGACCACTGGGACCACTACCCTTATGAGGCAGACTATCTCGTCAGACAGAGACTGCAGCTATTTCCCGTTCTAAGTGCAGAGAGATACTGCAGTAGCTCAGATAGCAAAAAAATTGTAACTACAGGTAAATATTGAGATTTTCATAGCAATCACTGTGCACGTGCATGTGAAATTTACATATATACACATTTAGCTCACACACAGTTTAATCCATATAGGAATAAGGCAGGAGTGTTTCATTATTAAATCAAGTATGCTATTCCTTCTGGGCCATATCCTGGGTGATGCTCATCCCCTACCAAGCACCTGCCACTCCCATTTCCATGACAAGGCGACTGACTAGCTCTGCATGAGGAGGGGAACATCAAGGAGCAGGAATCATCTCTATCCCAGCCTACGATTAGCAGAGCTACACCATAACCGCAGCACTGGAACTGCATTGAAACCCACAGATCCTGCACCTTGGTCTGCAGTGCCAAATGGCTGGTGCATCCATTTAATCAGAGCCCTACCAGTCCCACCCCGGGCACAGGGAACTCTGGCACTGTGCAGATCTCTAGCATGTAGGGAGCAAGGCCCTGCTGTTAAGAGTCATAGCATCATGCCCAGCAAAACTGTATCCGTCACCCAGAGCAGGGCTAAGGCGAGGCAGGGTTTTCCCCTTATGGGCCAATCAGAAGGTATTGCTCAGTGTCCACGTGGCTTCTATATGAGCCCGGTTGATGGTAGTAGGCAACCTCCCTCACTGGAACAGCATCAATTAAGGAGAATTGGGCCAATCCCCTGCTACTAGTGGAATTTATCAATTTGGAGAAGTTAATTGGGTTTGACCAGCAAGACACGAGGAAAACCAGGTCAACCCCAGTCTGGGATCTGAGCCAGTGTTTCTAATTGATTAAACGAGATTTTATCAGCACCATCCTAGATGCTGCTGTAGTACAAAGCAGCAGCTGACAAGCTAGTGACTCTGGAACAAGCGAAGAAGATTATAAATTTATGATCAGGGGAAAACTAGTTTCTGTGCTGTGGGAAGGCCTAAAACCAGAATGAAGATTCCTGGAGCTGGTTAGCTGACAAGTATTTCTGAAACTAAGAGGCCATGGCAATTAGGGAGCGGAGGAGTGTAATGGGGTTCAGCGACTGCAAGAGCACCATCTCCTGGCCAGGCATGGCATAGGATTTTCTCCTGTATGGCACCCCTGCTGACGGTCAGTCACTCCATCACTGTTTCTCTTCCCATAATTCAGTGCTTTCTCTTTGTGACTCAGCTCTCTAGCTAGGTCACTATATAGTCCTCTCTTTCCAGTGTGTCAGATTCCCACTGGACAAGGTATCTGTATGCCATGTTGGGCAGTCATCCGGTACAAGTGTGGGTCCAGCACTACTTTCCCAGTGGCTGGTAGGCCCACCCCCTACTCCAGGTTCCAGCTCAGGCAACCTATGCCTAGCAACCACAGTCTACTCACTCGCTAATCCTGTTACTGGTTCCCGGGGCTCCTTCGTACCTCACTTCTCTATCTTCTTGCCCACCTCTGGGTTTTCCAGATTCTGCTTACTTCACTCCCAGTGGTACTCCACCTTTTTCAGCTTCTTGCCAGACTCTCTAGTCCAGGGCATGATCCCAGGGTGTACTCCCCCCCCAGAAGTCCTCCTTGTCCCTAGCTAACTCCCTTTCTCTCTTGGAGCTCCTAGCTGCAGGCCCCTTTTGCTCTCAACTTCTGGGCTTTACACAAGCTTAACGTGTGCACGCACCTGGGATTCATCTTCAGTTAGATTTTTAGTCCCTGGCTCTCTGCCAGGTGCAGCCTATAAGGTGCTCAGGCCTTGAATGGGATGGACACCGCATCACAAGGAGATAGTTTCAAATGGCGATTATTTCATGTAAAATCAGGACACGCTGGGGGAGAGCAAATTCCATGTGGGATGCCAAGGACCCAAAAACAATAAATGTCCAGTGATAACAATGAAATGCCTATTACTGGTGAAACTATTCCTCTGGGTGTGCGTATGCATGTGGGTGTGCACTTAGTCCCTGGAATCTGAATAAAGCTCAGGATACAGTTAGTGATTCAAGGCTTGTTTGGCATTATTAATTTGAAGAACTAGACTGGCAAAAATCGTGGCTGCTGTGTTGGAGACTTTTGCCCTTGAGCAGAATGAACCATAGACCTCAAGGAGACGGGTCAGGTTGTCTCACTGTAGCTGGGGAAAAACACAATTTAAGACCAAACAAATCCCACTGATATTAATAAGTGTTATTTAAACCCCTTTGGAACTGGGAACATTATAGCTAAATGCTGGGAACAGCATGCATTGTATAATTCAGAGAAGCAAAGCATCTTCTTTTGAAATCTCTGGTGTTTCCAAACTGCTGGAGAGAGCAATGAATGCAGCTGAGAGGTCCATGCCCACACTACGGGCAAGCTCATCAACTTTTGTAAATCAGCACAACTCCAATTAAGTCCCATAGAACAACCTAAATTAGCACCAGCTGAGGAGCTGCCCCAAACTCAGTATGAATCAATTTTTCAAACAGAATTTCCCCAGCAAAATTCTTACAAGTGCATTGGTCTCCATAGCTGCATTGCAGGGTGATCCTTCTTCAGCTTCACATGCTTAAAATATTTACTGAAATTAAGGGCACTGGCAGGTCAGCTAGGACTGGAGAATTTTATTAAAGAGCTGGAGAAGTCATTTACTAGTGGAACAAAAATTCTATAAATCCAACCAGACAGTATTTCCCTGCTGCTGTTTCTACAGAAGAAAGGAAATGTGATTTAGAGATAACTTTAAATACTACTCATATTCCTCTTCCTAAATCAGTCTTATGAAAGTAGAACAAGGCATTAAAGCCATTTGTTTCTATGAATGGAGGAGACACTAGTTTTACCTCAGGGTCAGGTGATGACTTGGGTTTGCTGGTTGAAGCTAATTAACTGCTATAAATCAATTTTTCTCCCCCAGTGATTAGAATTTGGACCCACTGTATTTTTTAATTGATGCTGTTTGTGTATTGAGGCTTAGGACAAAGGTGAAGTCAAAATAATTGCTCACTAGCCCAGTGAGCTGCCAGAATATTTCACACGGTTGCTCTAATTGGATGTGGGAGATGGAACATAGTATGAGGTGCAACACTATGGTCAGCGCTTTACTAGCAGAAGGATGGTTCGTGGTATGTGCCTGTGTGTGTGAAAGAGGGTCACACATTTGGAGCTATGTGTGTTTCTGCTTTGTCTGATGCTCAAGTGTTTTTATATCCCTGGGCACAGGAGAACACCGACATGGATTAAGCAAAATTGGAACATGCTAGAGTGACTTTAGAATGCATGGCTCATTTGACACCAGTGCAACATCCTTGATTTCACTGGACTAGCTCCTGATTTATATTACTGTAAGTGAGAGATGAATCAAACCCATTGTGTGGCTGAAGGAGGGATTTGCTGTGCAAATCCAGCCCCAAAGAACCCTTTGAAGTACATCTTTAATTAAAGGTTTTCCATTTTATTTTTTAATCTGAAGTCAAGGAGAGAAGAAAGTCGTTCTGAGGGCAAAACAAAACTGAAGCAGTATCTCAGAATAATTTCTGTGATAGTTGTGAAATTACTATGTCACAACCATACTACACAGCAGATCTGCGAACACTGAGCTGTCATCTGTAGCTTGAGTGGCAATGTTGTATAATGTTATTAGCATTAAGCACACTGGGATGTGATAGCTTGTGGGGGTTAATAATGAGGCATATACTCTTTCCCCTTCGGTACACTCTTGTCAATCCAGAACCAAGAAAATAGTGAGGCCTAACATTGCTGCAGAAGTGGATGTCCTATCTTTATACCAGGTGCTTCCCCCCATCTCTGGTTTAGGAAGAATCTCATCATATGGTCTGACATCTCTGCACATAGTAGATTTAGATGAATCTTGAAGCTTGGTTCTGTTGTAAGTAGCAGATGAAACTGCAAAAGTGTTATGTTCTTTTCTTCCATGTATCAAACCTAGAAAGACTATCCAATACTCCTGGGGTAATTCTGCACCACTGCACATGTGCAGAATTCATGTTCCCCTCCAGATTTCTTTGCTTACCCGCAGAAAAATGACTTTCTGAGTAGGAAGCAAAGGGAAGCCACAAGAGTGGTCATGTAACCACCCCCCAGTATGTTTTGGGTGCCCAGGGCAGCCGGCAGAGAGGTAAATCACTGTGGGGCAGGGGGTAGGACTGGGGAAGACCCAGCTGGTGGCTCCTTCCCTGCACTGGGCTCACTTAATTGATGACTGCAATGGTGGAATAATGGCCAATGTGCAGAAGAAGGTACACTTTTACAGAAGGTTTATAGAGCTGAGGTCAAAGGAAGTGGAGCAGTAGGCTGACTGTGAATGAAGTTGGAAGATGCAATTTTGAGGGATTTAAGAAGTCTAAACCCTCTCATTCCAAGTCTTGCTGAAGGAAGAATATCTGCAAGGGTCATTTCTAGATGGAAGTCGTCTCTAAGCCCCACCCTGGCTACATAGTTACGTGAATCTGCTGCTGCTATATGAAGATAAGGAAAATCTCTTCTCCCCGCCACCCAATTATGAAAGTGAATCACATTTATGTTTCTATTTGCGTCTGTTTTGCCCAGTTTCCTGGCCTGTATTTCTCATCATCTGAGTCAAAAGCAAAAAAAACGGTAGAGGGCTAACAATCAACACAAGGCCCATAATGGGTTCAGCTGCTTACGTAAGTTTAAATTGAGGTCAGATAGGAATAGAGCACCATTAATTAAGAACTACGCCTGACTGCTGGAAAAATCACAAGTGGCAGGGTTTGGGGCAGCTCCCTAAACAGCTATCCACAGTGAAAAAGGGTTATTATTGCCACTCGCTCACAAACCGTTGCTGCATTCTGTTGGAAGGCTACGAAGAACGATCTTGATGAAGAATAAATACATCCTGTTTGTGCATGACTTACTTAACTCAATTGAATTATTTTACCTTTGTATGTAAAATAATTCTCAGTTGCCAAGTTATGATTAAGTAAGTTCACTCCATCTCAAAAGTTTGAGTAAATTAAATGATGAAGGAAAAATGAAGTCATGCTTTTTAAAAGATGAAAATGACTAAGGAGAAAGAGGCTGAATTCTAACCCAAAATACCCCAATCCACCATTGACACTAGTCTTTGATTCTCTCATGGTTTGCCGAAATATATTTTGCAAAGGTGTGTGAAAATATAGAGTGTTTTCATAGCAGTCATCATGAGCCAGTATTCTGAATCAAAACACTCTACTGCTGTCAATCTCCTGGAACAGCACGGAGAATTTCTGTCCGACAAACGCAGCAGTGACAAACAACAGTTCAGTGACTAATCTCTTTCATTGGATTTAAAAAGGCCTTTGAAAAACAAACACAGAATATAGATGGTGTCCCCTACATTAGTGGTGCAATTAAAACTCTCAGGAGATGATTCCCTGTTGCCCTGCACACTGTGCAGTCATTCATGCCAGTGCAAAGGGTCCTCATATTAGTGCAAAACACTATGAGTCATATTCTGATCTCAGTTACGCTGGGAGTAACACCACGAATGAAATCTAAAAGCTTAGTCCTGCAGTGTGATCCACAAATACTATGTCCCTGCATTTGTACAGAACAATACTGATCTCTATGGAACTCCATGTGTGTGTAAAGCTCTGCCTGCATGGATCAGATTGCAGAACTGGGGCCTAAATATTGTCTCATAGACATAGACTTATGTAAATCAGAAAGGGAGGGGACATCTTAGTCCTTCCTTCTATTAATGCTACGTTCACAATCATAAAATGTCATCACTTCGATTACAGATAGTGGCAGAGAATGTAAATGGTCAAGTCATTTAAGCCCGATATTTAACTTTGGTGAAAAAGAAAAAGTGGTTATAAAATCTAATACATGGTAAACAGAAAGATATTTATATTTTGGGGGGAAAAGTGAAAACCAACTACAACTGCATTTGCTAGTATGTGAGAATCAAGAACTGAAAGTGACAGCATATACTGCTGTTTCCCTTGTCCAAACTGAGTGACATGCAAAGCTGCAGTAATGTACACAGAGGCTCAGTTTTATACATTGTGACTATCCTATGGAAGTCAAGGGGAGCACTACACATTTAGGGCTTGCAGGATTGGGCCCTTTATTTTATTAGTGACACAGGGAAGGAACTTGGTTGGTTTTTATTTTATCTTGACAGTTTCCCGTTAAGAATTTGAATATTTTGTAAAGAGTGAGTATAAAGGAGAAATGTCCTCATACTTTCCATGTTTGTAGATAAGTTTATATCCTGTTTTAGATCGACCTGTATGATCTTGCATGTCACCTCTGTCATAATGTACAGCGTTGGGCCCTGATTCTACCACCACATCCTTCTATGCATAATCCCACTAAGGTCATGTCCTTGCAAATAAAAGTAAGCACATGCACAAATGGTTGTGGGATCAGGGGCACTGACTAGAATTTAGGTGTACCTAAACTAGGCAGGTTTGGCTCTTTCACATTAAGGGCCTGATCCTACAATAGAAGCAGGGTTCGTCCCTAACTGAGAAAATCAAAGAGGAAAAATGGCACACAGCAAATGTTATTTAATAACTGAACCAGGGGACTCTATGAAGTCAATGAACTGAAATACTGTCAGACAAATTGGCTAAAAACGTTTCTGCAATCTCAATTATGAATAACTAAGAGTGGGTTACAAACATTTAGAGTATCAGTGGGTTTGAAGCTATTATCTTTAATTATGTCTCAATGTCTATTCCAGCACATTGACTCCTTAGAGAAAGAAAGAGTAGAAATATTCTATCGATCACCAGTGGAAAACGTGTGTTCAGCACATGAGGTCATGTTAATATATTTGTTTGGCAAGTATTTTAAATTATTAAGAAATGAGCCAACAGAACAATGATCTACAAAATAAACTCACATTGTTAACACTAAGGATAGTGGAGAAATGTGTGATTGCTAATGCTGCTGCCCTGTAGGGGGGATTGTGACTCTCTTCTGAAGGCAAATGAGTCCACCGGGCCTTCAAAAGTGCAGTCAGCAGTGCCGCGGAGCTAAGGCAGGCTAGTCCCTACCTGTCCGGGCTCCGTGCTGCACCCTGGAAGCGGCCAGCAGGTCCGTCTCCTAGGTGGGGGGACTACAGGGCTCTGCACGCTGCCCTAGCACCGGCTCTGCACTCCCATTGGCCAGGAACCATGGCCAATGGGAGCTGCGGGAGTGGTGCTGCAGACAAGAGCAATGTGCAGAGCTGTCTGCCGCGTCTCCACCTAGGAGCTGGACCTGCTGGCCGCTTCCGGGGCACAGCATGGAGCCAAGACAGGCAGGAAGCCTGCCTTAGCCCCCTTGCTGCACCGCTGACTGGGAACTACTGGAGGTAAGCTCGTGCTCCAACCCCCTGCCCCAGCCCTCAGGGCCCCCCACAGCCTGAAGCCCTCTCCTGCACCACACACCTCTTATCCCCGGCCCCACCCCAGAGCCCACACCCCCAGCCATAACCCTCATCCCCAGCCCCACGCCACAGCCTGCATCCCCAGGCGGAGCCCTCACTGCCCCCGTACCTCAATCCCCTGCCCCAGCCCAGAGTCCCTCCCACACTCTGAACCCCTCATTTCTTGCTCTACCCCGGAGCCTGTACCCCCAGCTAGAGCCCTTACCGCTTCCTGCACCCCAATCCCATGCCCCAGCCCAGTGAAAGTGAGTGAGGGTGCAGGAGAGCAAGCCACCGAGGAAGGGGGAATGTAGTGAACTGGGGGCAGGAACTCGGAGAAGGAACGGGGTAGGGGGCATGGCCTTGGGGAAGCAGCAAGGCTAGGGTGTTTGGTTTTGTGCGATTAGAAAGTTGGCAACCCTACCCAAAGCGGTCACCCTGATTCGCCTTACCCAAGGGATGGCTCTGCCAGCAAGAAGAGTGCATTGTGAACTTATAATGATTAATGTAACTGTGGGTGTGTAGTAGGGGTTAGTTGCTTAGAAGTGTGGAAGGGATGGCACAGGGAATAGCACAACACTGCCTCAGCTTCCCCAGCCTAGCCTTCAGAGCACTTCAGTTATGGTTTGGCTTAGCCCAGTTGGCCAAGTCACTGAGGGAGTTCACTCCCTTCAGGGATAGTGGAGTCCCCAAGCCAAAGTTCAACACAAGCACAAACTAAAATAGGCTTCAGCCCTGCTGAGCTCACCTTTCAGTCCCTTTTCTTTCAGGTGGGACCCACCTGCAGCAGTTTGCCTTAACACCCACCACCAGGTTCCTGCTAACCAATCAAACTCTCAGTCTGTATCAAGCCAGCCTGCCCATTGGAGGCTCTGACAGAACAGTCTTCAGTCAGCTGCTGGCCCTCAGGCCTTTCACATAACAGGGGAGCTGCCAGTCTGTGCTCCTGACCTGGGCGCTCTCCTTTTAATTGCCTCCCTCCAAGTCTGATAGCTATGGTGAAGTGGGGCAGGACTGAGTGAGCCCACAGCAGCTCATGATTTGGTTGGGGATCGGTACTGCTTTGAGCAGGGGGCTGGACTAGATGATCTTCTGAGGTCCTTTCCAACCCTGATATTTTATAATTCATCAACCCTTCCTGGTCAGCGTGGGGTTTGTGTACCCCATCACAATGGGATGTAGTCAGATGGGAAATGCCATGGATTATCTTCACAGCCCTGGCTCTTTCCTCACTCTTTGAATAGCTAGAGCATCCATGCTGTAAAAATTTGTGTAAGTCACCCATTTGGTACTTGGAAGTGCTAGTTACTTTATAGGTACAGAAAACCTAAGTGTATCGGAATGAGCTAAGGGGAAAGGAAAGAGGACAAAAGAAGAGAATATTCTTCAGGGGAAAGTACAGAATGTTTATTAAAATGAAAATTAACAGGAATAAGATGAGGAAGACGAGAAAAGTCTTTTATCATCTAAATCCCAATCCATGTGGGCAGAACCTGCACCTATTCAGAGTTCCATTTATAACATATAGGTCCTTAGATGTGGTGACATTCCTGATCTCACTGCAACAAGCAATGGCTTTACAGCAGTTGCTGAAAAAGATGGGAACTAAAAAGGGCATGAAAGTGACTTTGCCTAGTTGAGTAGACAGTCACACTGCTCGCTGTGTTATTACATCCCTTGGACTTGGCTGCATATTGTAAGATAAGCAGCTCCGTTGTCTCGGTACGTACAGCATAGGAATGCTGGTAGTAGCAAGACTCCAGAGTAGCTGAGTAAGAACAAGACAGAAAACTGTTTGCTTTTTTTAAAGAAATGTTTGAGTGTTAGGATGAAATACAGAAAAGTTAGTAAAATTCTATTACACGAGAAAAAAAGTGTATTGTTATGAGTTCTTGCCTTGCATCTCATGCCATGGTGCCACTAGGCAGAGGCATTAGTAGTTTGGGACTCTAATGCATGCTTGTTATTTAACCTGAGTTGCACAAGTTCATTTTTTCTGTTGTTGTCTGAGAACAAATTGCAAAATCTTACAGAGTTTCTGTTTACTGGTAAATTTGTGTTCTACCCTTATTCCTACTATCTTAAAAAATGTTAAGAGGGCCTGCCTGGAGTTTGTCCTTCATATATCAAAGCATCGCACCAGATTAGCACACCATTGTAATTAGAGCTGGGTGAATAATGGATTTTTTGCGGGTGCTGGCAATTCCCAAAAAAATCAGAGGAAAAAACTGGCTGGAGTCAAACTGAAAACAAACTTTTTCCAAATTTTTGGCAAATTGAAAAGTTGAAAAAATTGTTTAGAGTCATTTTGCTTCACCCAAATAAATAAATTTAAGGGAAATTTTGAAATAAAGTAATTGCTTTTGAAAAGTTGAAATGCTTTTCTTTGAAAATGTTGAAGGAATTTTTTCAATTTTGTTTATTTTTTACAGCAACAATTGTGGATTCATGTCAATTTCACGCAAAACAGGTGTCACTGAATCTGCATTTTTTGCTGAAAAGAGTTTTGGTTGAAAAATTTTGCCCAGCTGTACTGGTAATCTCAAAAAACTAGCAAGGCATCTGTCACAGTGAGTACAAATCCAACAGCCAGCACTACCACAAGGGGTGAATAATTAGCTAAATAGATGATTAACCAAAGCCTGATCAGACTGGGCTATTTGTATGGGGAAAGATGTACAAGTCTGGACGTTTCTAATAGCAGAAAGCAAGCTGCTCTAATAAAGGGCTGTTTCTTTGGTGGGAAATAGGTCTGACAGATTTTGCTTCATTGTAGAACATATCCATTTTCATTTTGATTGTACAAAACACATAGTTAGGGAAATGGCACTTAATAAAACACATGAACTCAAACTCTATCAGATGAAGAGCTATTATTCTTGATGTTGATAGACCCAGTTTAGCCCTAAGGCTCAATGTTTGAAGATATATCGGGGCTAGAGTTTGGTTTTAAATTTGATGGTCTGAAATGTGACAGGCTTTGATGGTACAGAGGCACATTTTGGAGTTCCCTGCATCTCAGCAGGAATCTGGCCCGTTAACCCCGGTACAAAATTATTCCCATACAGCTGGAGTAATTAGCAACCGGTAAGTGGCTATCTGAAAAATGCACCTTGGTGCTGGTTTAGAAATCATCCAGCGTTGATAACTCAAGTTTAGTGCTGGAATCTGTCTGTCTGGTGTTTTCACTGGGTGAAGTTCACACATGTGCAGCAGGCCAGCAAAAGTCGTCTTCACTAAGGCTGGTTGAAAATTTCCTATCAAAATTGTTTTTCAATTAAATGAAGCTTTTCACAAACTGCTTTTCAAGGAAATTTTCAATGAAAAATTGAAAATCCATCACCTGAATGCTGCAAAGTTTTGGCTACAAATTGAAAACATTCTTTCTGAATATGCTTCAGATATGCCACAGTAAATTAGGGGAGTTGTGCTCCTGTGTCTCATTCTCTTCTATGGACTGGGCTCCCCACCTGCACTACATCTCCCATGATGCCCTGTCTTCCCTCTCCAGCTGGGGAATCTGTGGTGCATCACTGGAGATGTAGTCTAACCAGGAAGCCTGTCAACAGAGGAGAATGAGAGTATAAGGCACCCAAACTACCACTCCCATGAGGCACCATGACAACATGGGAAAAAAAGGTTTCCTGAACAGCTCTATTCTTCACTATTTAAGTACCACTAGGAGTTATTGATGCTTGAATGTTGTATAAGCCTTGTTCTTTCTGCAGAAGGGTTACTTTTACCATTATGGATTCTATCACTGTGGTATCTGAATGCAGCCAATTCATAGGTACTAAGGCCAGAAGGGATCATTATGATCATCTAGTCCGACCTCCTGCACAACACAGGCCACAGAATCTCACCCACCCATTCCTGCAATAAACCTCTCACCTATGTCTGAGCTATTGAAGTCCTCAAATCATGGTTTAAAGACTTCAAGGAGCAGAGAATCCTCCAGCCAGTGACCCGTGACCCATGCTACAGAGGAAGGCGAGAAACCTCCAGGGCCTCTTCCAATCTGCCCTGGGGGAAATTCCTTCCCGACCCAAATATGGCGATCAGCTAAACCCTGAGCATATGGGCAAGATTAGCCAGGGGTGTTTTGTTGTGGTCACTGAGTTGTGGGTAAAGTAAATCTAGCTGAACCCTAGTTATGTTCTTTCCGTTTATGGAGTGGAAAAGAGAAACCTATTTTCACAGCTTACATTTTATTTATTTTTAAATTAGTTGGCCACATACTTGTTGGTATCATTTTATGACATGACAATCTGCAGGGGAAATCTTCACTTTTGATTATTCAGAGCCCTGAATTATGACACTACTCTCTCACAAAGTTAATACTCTCTGCCATAAAATAAATGTTATAGTATTCTGACTGCTGTTCTAGACCACAGGGCTATTTGTCACTGGTGGTATTTAGATTGCCCTGGTCTCTGGTCAAGGGAAGACCCTAAGTAATTTTCTTCCGATTAAAAAATATATTAAAACAACTTTCTATTCTGGTAACATGAGCAACGCCATAAATTTATTGGTTTCTATTTAAGTCATATGCTGCCACATAATTTTCTAACAAATAACTATAGGGATGTATGTATCATACCATATGTAAGTGTTACCAGTTTCCATGGCCCTTTACAAACACAAAGGAAGACAAGGTCCATGCACAAGAAGCTTAAATCTCTTCATATAAGCAGTCTTCTCTCATGGGATGGTCTGCATTTCAGTTTTATTACGTTGCCATTTAATAATGTTATAAGTCTGATGAGGCTCTCTCTCCATGACTTTTTTACTGACCAGTCTGCAGCTAGTCACTACCCAGCTCACCAAGCCTTTTTACAGTCTCTTTAGAAACTGGTTTGAAAATGAAATGTGAATCTTGTTGTTTGCATAGCTTAATCTTTAGGATGTGACTCTGACCATTATTAAGACTGAGGGACACCAGAAAAGGAAAAACTCTGGAATAAACGTCTTCTGCCAAGTGAAGACTTCTGCAAAGGAAGTCTTCTGCCAAGCGTTGTTGGTAGCAACAAGGGCCAGGTTCAAATAGCTAAGGGTCTATGATGGAACGGAGAAATCTTACACTGGCAGGAAAGGGGTTAAAGAGAACCTATTGGCCTGTTCACTCTGCTATACCTGCAGCCAGTTACCAGGCCTAGAAGGTGCAGACAGGAGAGAACCGGGCTCAGTTCAGGGCAAGGAAGAGACAGGAGGTGGCTCCATCTCTGTCTATGAGGGAAGTGTCAGTATCAGTCTGACAGCCGGGACAGTTGTAGGAGGAGAAACACTGCATTCCTGACCAAGAGAGAGAAACACCGTTGAGACTGGGGTGCACCCAGCAGTGAGCGAACTGTATACTCGACTGTAAGGATGGTGGTGGTAGGCCCCCTCCAACCTTGCATCTACCCCAGCCCAGAGGTCCACAATGGGGGTGCTACTCCAGGGGAGGCACTAAAGACTGTTCGGGCTATAGGGGCCATGCTACAAACTGAAGGGACATAGGTAGGAAGTAGCCCAGGACAGTGGACTTCACATAGGGCTCTGAGCTGGGACCCTGTGGAAAGAGAGGGCCTGGGTCCCCCTACCATACCCTCTTATAGACTGAGGCCCAGATGTGAGTGGAGGCAAAAAGATTCCCAGCCTAGGGTCAGGAACCAGGCACCCAACTCTGCCAGCGGTGTTCACAACTAGGCTGCCTGACTCTTGGAGCACCCTATTACAGGGTCCCTCTTAAAACGAACAAACACCATAGAATTGAGCCCCATCCAGAACTTCTCCAATTAGTAAATACTTCACCAGGGCACCCTTAATAGGAAATATTTCCCCACTCACAGGCATTGAGTCCGTATATGAAACAAGGACAACTTTTTTATGGGAAAAAGGAACGTAGCCTCACTCCCACTCCCCAGCAGTAACTTTGGCCATAGTCTGTTAACTCAGTTCTTCGCCCACCAACGTGAATGTCCAACAGTACTTTTACCATGTCACTTCTCCCTTTCCTATCTGCTAAACCCATTCATCCCAGAATCCTGAGGTGCACTTAGGCAGGCCTGTCTGAAGTCCTTTGGCAGCGCTGCCTGGTCCTGCACTGAAGCTCCAACACCTAACCAAGCTATACCAATTTCAGCTTTATTTAGTGGTTGTTTGGGAGGAGCCTCACAGGAGTTCAGGCAGCTCTGCTGCTTTAGCAAAGAGTCCTCTCTACATTGTAGCCCATCAAGGCCATGCCTCTACATCATCTCCCATCAAAGAGTTCTTCCAATGATGCAGAATCCACAGTGGAGGAGAATCAGTAGCCTATAAGATCCTTAAGCAAAGCCTTGCCACAAGGTAGGAGTCATTTTCTCTTCTCTCACTTCAACTTCATTACCCAACCAATTCTGAGTTTGTGCATAGTTATGCTGATTCCCAAAGTGGCACTGGAGGAATTCAGGGTAGAAATCCTATGCAAATGAATCTCTCACTGTAGCTGTTCCAAAATAGTTAGGGACAGAAAGCTCATTCTCCTCTGGAGCTTCTGTCCATCTGGCAGTTTGTGTAAATAGTTTATGCAAACAAAGCAGCTCTGTGGCCATTCTTCCCCAGATCACCAACAGATGGGAGAAGAGAACTCCTTACCCTTTAGAGCTTTTGGCCAGAGGATTTACAAGCATCCTTTTTTTACAGTTAGATTATGACATGGATTATGCACTCATGCCATGGACTACACACCAGCGTACTTTCTCCTGCATAGAGTAAGTGGGTTAAGGCAGTCTGGGGAGAGGCAGAGAATGGCCAGAACTTTGGCTTCACCGTTCCTATTTAGTAGCCAGTGCAGCTGACCCAGCACAAAAGAGGGAGTACTTTATTGTTGGCATAGATCCAGGAGCAAGAAGGAGCCAGAGGGGGAATTGTGACTCAGAAGTGTCCCCGGCCACTACTCAGGATTGTGCCTAAAGTCACAATCTAGCCCTTTGGCACAGTCCCAAGTGTGTATGTGTTTGTTTTATTTTAAAAAAATCTACAATCCAGGTCATGTACAAATGCTCTGCTGGCACATTCTAGCTGCATATTATGAAATAATAGGATCAAGACTAACAAGACTATCAGACACAAACACTTTTTTGTTTAATTTTGCAGTGACTCCATTTAAGTATTATATTAAATATTGAGTCTCCATATTTTATTTTACTTTAGTAGGCATTTATAGGTTAGATAAAAACCTACAGCAAACTAAGGACATTTGCGCTATAGCACTGCACCGATAATCTGTTTCCTCTTATCAGGGTTTTTACAACAGATAACTGCCTCCATGTAGAAGCCACAAGTGCACAGACTGGTAGACAGTACTGCAAATGAGAGAGTTAAACACAAAAGTTCTTATTTTCAAGTGAGGGCCATTTCAATCCCACCAAAGCTAGGCAATTGTTCTGTGCGGCTATGCAAGAGACCTTGGTGCAGGAATAAAATGCTATGCCTTGGGGGAGCAAATCCAGAGCCCAGGAATGCACTATAGACTGGGGAACTCCATAGGAAGCCTTAGTGATGGGAGATTTTATTTCACATGCTACAACCTGGACAATAGTTACAGGACCAAAAACTTTATGAAAAATGGGGTGAAATCCTGGCTTCATTGGAGTCAATGGGAATTTTGCCACTGACTTCAATGAGGCCAAGATTTCACCTGGAGGGTTTTCAGAACTGGCTGATTTGGTTGATAGTGATCAAGCAGATCTGGCTTCTCCCCTACATCTTATTCAGTACAAACATGTATTTTACCAAGCACCCTGATGTCTCAGCTTCAGCAATTTCACAGGTTTTCCTTGTATCGTTGCTCCAGTTGGGCAATCCAACATCCAGAAAATATCTAATAAAATCTTAATGGTTTCTTATCCTTTTCCTTTCAGAACAGCTTTGCTATCGTCAATATGCATTTCTCCTTCAGCATTTAATATATTGAAATGTCAATAATGCCTTGTTCTATAAAGTACATCAAGTACTTTCATGTTGTATCCAGCCTCGCAAAACTGCACTTGAGCTGATAAACAACAGCCATAAAATGGATAAAGGGGGTTGTGTTGAATCAGAATAATGGAAAAATTGCTTTTTTGACCCAAAAGATTAAAAAAACAAACTTGGACCTTTTTGTTGACTTTTTGTTTTGAGGCAGTGAAAGTTTGAGAACTAATTATTAGCACAGGGTTCCTTAATTCTGAAGTTTGTTTAGAAATATAATGGGCCAAATTCTCCGCTGGCACAACTCCAGTGAAGTCAGTGGACCTATGCCAGTAGAGAATTTGGCCCTATGTCTGTCTGTCTAACTGCCACCATTGTGTCTGGAATCACCTCCCAATCCCAGTGCAATAGGACTCTGTTTTATCCACGGTCCAGGACCAGACAAGCGCAAGAGGCACCTTTGCATGCTCCACCTCATCCTCAGCACTATATCTGCAGACAAGAATCAGGCCCACATTCTGTAGGTAAGACTCAAATGTCCTGATCCTTATTTGCACACACCCTTTACACTACCAGAGCAGTGTAAAGGGGTCTTAAAGTGGGTGTAGATCATTCATTATGTGTGTGTGTGTGTGTGTGTGCGGGGGGGGGGATGGGACAAGTTCCAAAGATATTTTGCAGCTTAACTTCTCTTTCCTGCACCATCATCCCATCTCTATGAACAGACAAATCTCTTTCTAACCTTGCAATGTCTTGTAGGAACGGTGCTTCCAGCTTGCTTCAGGGAAAGTCGCTCTAAGGCCAAAGAAGAAAAGTTAAATTATACACAACAGTAAATTTAAATTGTTTATGTTGGGTTTGTCTTAAAATAGCTTTGTGCATTCTTCCATCTACTTCCCATAAGTTTTTACTATGTTCTGAATTACTGTAGCAATGCATTTCAAAGTCGAGCGGAGTTTAATTAGACACAGTAATGAGGACATGAACAGTTGGAGAAGCAGAGATTCTTGGTGGGAGGAGGGGGGGAATGTTTTCTTTCAAGAAAATTTCTTCTTGAACTTTTTCAGACAACTTGCTAAGAACACTGTAGTCAGTCCAGCTCCCTACAAGACCACAGGATATGCCAGATCCTGCTATTAAATTTAATTCCCAAGATTTCCACAAATGTTACTTAAGCCTCACTACACCCTGGGGAGGCAGGAAAGACACCAAGAAATGAAGTGACATGCTCTTTGTCACACAGTGAGTACATGGCTGAGCCATGAACAGAACCCATGAACCCTGACTTTGAACTCCCTACGTAACTCACTAGATCATGTATTGGTAGCAAAGATAATATTTGCAGTTCCCTTCCATTTTCCCATGCATCCAACTTAATTTCCTTTTATTTTCTTTACTATTGCATTTCCTGAATAACCCACTGTAACTTAAATCCATTTATGCATTTAACTATCTGTACTGGGCCCTCCTAAGGTTGCTTTATGCTATTGCGTAAAGCCATTTTAACTGGTCAGTGGAAGAATCCCCCTGTGGGAAGCCACAGAGGCTTCTATCCCATTTCTGCTCCTGGTCCCTGGCCTAGGGGGCACATCCAGAAGGGAGGGACAGTGGCTGGGGTGTCTATTCCCAATCTTCCAGAATGACCCTTTGGGGCCCTGGAGAGCTGGACATAAAGGAGAGTGGCTCTGCTTTATGACTTGGACCACTGTAGTGAGCAGAGGGCCACAAAAACAGGTGGGACAGAAAGGTAGTTTAAATCCTATGATCTGGGCCAAATAGCTTGCACTATTGATGTCTACTAATGTAACATAACACGAATAAAATACTGAAACTGAAAGTAATCATCTTTTGTTTTATTCAGAATGTCAATTAGCTTTTTATTCCTTAAATGCTTTTGTTTTCATTCAGATATTATTTGCGTAAAAGCCTTTTTTTTCTGTATTGCCACAGAATCTGCAGAAATGAAAAAAAAAATGGTTAGCACACTAATGCTAAATATCTAAATGCAATTTTTCAATATTAGTGAAGGATGGAATTTTCACCATTATACCCTGTAAATCAATATCTATAAAGCTTGTGACAGATTGTTCTGCTGATAACTCCGCTGTTCACACGAAGGACCTTTGATTTCTATTCTGATGCTGTTTCAAAGTAAAATCTTAAGGCTCAGTTCTGTTACCCTGCACTTTTTGTAGTCACTTACACCTGTGCAATTGGAGGGCAAAATGGATGTAAAATGATTCCATTCTATACTTGCTTTACACTGGCTTAAGTGATGCACCAGGTGCAGGGCAATGGTGAATCAGGCCTTTCAATTCCACCTACTTATTTCATTGTTTTCTATAATGATGTATTCAATAAGTTAAGGATAAGCATGAATATGGCTGGCACTTCAAAGCAGAAAAGCAGTCTGTCCCTGCTCAGAAGCCAATGGATAAGAAGGCAAAGAGGACTTTCTGGTGCAAACCAATAAATTAATATTAGAGAAATAAATGGAGAGATGGTATGCTCCTGTTATCAGGCCACTATCCTAGGACTTGAGAGACCTGGATTCAAGTCCCTGCTCTGCTGCAAGCTTTCTGTGTGACCTTGCACAAGTTACTTAGGCCCAAATCAATGGGTGTTAGGCAAGTAAATACCTCAGTATCTTTGTGCCTAAATTCCTCACATGTACAATGGATTTTTTTTCCCTACCTTACAGGGGTTTTGTGAGGCTAAATACGTTAAAGACTGAGGTGTTCAGATACTGTGGGCTATATAAGTACTATAGTTAGTTATTAATACTTCAGCATGCTAGTTATATTGCTGAGGTCAGACAGGTTTGCAACTAGTCAGATATGGTTTCCCAATAAACACAAGGCTTCAAATAGAAGGCGAGATCCTTCGCTGCTATTATAAATCAGTGCAGTTCCATTGATTTCCAGGGAGCATTGCCAATTTACAACAGTTGAGAATCTGACACAAACATAGTATAAGGAAAAATTCTGCAGAAAATACATTTGTAGGATTTCTATCCTTTATGGACTTTGGCATTATGGAGATTATTTATCAGATACCCTCAAATTTCTGCTATAGGAGGATTCCTATGCAAGGCTCAAACATTTATGATATTCAAGAAGGTCAGAATACTTATATTCCAAATGTGCCATCTGTACAGATAACCTCATCTTAGATACTTTCCCAGAGACAGAACCAACTCCTGACTACTTAAGGGACCAGAATTTAATCAGTTAGAATGTCAGCTTTTCGTTACAAAACCAATTACAAAAAAGATTCCCAATCTGTATCAATTCCTACTTGACAAACATGAAGAGCTGTGTTTGAATATTGGCAAAATAGGAAAGGGATCTGAATGTAGAATATTCTGAAAATGAATTGAGAAATGTTTGTGAATAAGCTGAAATACGCTGGGCCAGTTCCTTAAATTGTCACAGCTCCATCAAAGTCAAACATATGCTTAGATGTTTTGCAATTGGGGCCTGAATTGTTTGTTTCTTTTTCTCTGTAGATGAAATTAGAGCCTTAGTCACTAACATATGCTATTTGAAATTTGTTAGCTATTCTGCATTGTTTCAGTGTCTTTTGATAGAATCCAGGAATGGAGGAGATCTTTCTGGTCGTCTACTCCACCCTTGTGCGAATGCAGGTTTATTAGATGTTGTCTAATTTAAAATGACTCAAGTGATGTAGTTTCAAACACTCCCCTTGGGAAACTATTGACATTCCAGGAAGTGTTTCCTGACAGTCAGCTTATTTTCCTTTGTTCTGTTTCATTCCTTTATTCCTATATACCCCTTGGTGCCAATTTAACCTATTCTCCATATTTAGTTAAGCTGCCTCTAGTACAGGGGTCAGCAACCTTTGGCACACGGCCCATCACGGTAATCGGCTGGTGGGCCGCGAGACGTTTTGTTTAAATTGACCATCTACAGGCACGGCCCCCCGTACCTCCCAGTGCCTGTGGTTTGCCATTCCTGGCCAATGGGAGCTGCGGGGGGCTGTGCCTGCGGATGGTCAATGTAAACAAAACATCTTGCTACCCGCCAGTGGATTACCGTGATGGGCTGCATGCCAAAGGTTGCTGACCCCTGCTCTAGTACTTTGAAATGTAGTTTCAAGATACTAATAATATAGAATGTATAGTATATTCGCTTTTAATTGTTTTTGGCATTTCTTAAGAATGAACATTGTAACTCTCCAAAAAGACTCAACCACTCATAGGAACAAACTTGGTATTAGATGCTGATCCAAGTAAAATGTTTGCAGGGGTCTTATATGTTTGTCAGTATTTAGCAGCCTCTACTTCCTGCAGTCAAAAGGCTTGTAATACTGCCTATGAATTCTTATATTCATTTTCTCATTAAATTAATATTTAGCCAGGTTGGTATCTTTTTTGCCAGCTGAAGAACCCTTCTCTTCAGGCCTCAGTATATACCGCAGTAAGTGGACATATGGTACGCAACTCCAGCTACCTGAATAACAACGGCTGGAGTCGACGTACCTTAGGTCGAGTTACCGCAGCGTCTACACATTACTGTAATACAAATAAGTTTTCATTCTGCACCTTTATAAAGCTGACTGGCATGCTAAGCTTTTGAAAATCAGGTTTGTTGGGCAACTATTTGAACCATTTTAATAACAAATGTGTACAATAATGGTCTTTATTCCACTCATTCCAATATGTTTTTGAATGTTAAAATATTAAAACTGTGTGTACTCCAACTCTGATGATAACTGGAGAACAAATACTTGACATGCTTAAAATTAATGTGCTTTGTTTCACAAAAGAATTGAACTGCTACAGTAATCTTAAAGCTCTGCTATATACAACATTTGGGAGATCAAATTATTGGAGCTTGTCAATTTTGTTCTGTAGAAATTCTTGGAATCAGAATGCAAAATCAGGGGTTCTTCTCTGCATTTCCAACACAGAGTGATTTCAAGTTGCATTGGGACCTTCCACACAGAGGAGGCCTTCAAATTTCTATAGTAAGATTTCATCTGGGCCAGATTTTCCTGAGAGCTCAGCTCCCATTAAGGCACCTAAATAAGGCCCAGATGTTCAAAAGTGCCCAGCACCCAACATACTTAGCTCTGGTGCCTAAATGAAATCTGAGCCCTTCTGAAAATTCTGGTCTTCAGTAAATTTTCTCACAAGTGTTAATTCAACAAGACTAGTCTCATGAGCAAAGTTGCTTGTGTCCGCCTGTAGTTCCAATATCCGGGAAACGTATTTTATTTAAGTTAAAGCTGACATTCTCATGTATTCACTTGACTTCAGGATCTGGGATATCAGATAAATACCAAACATCATGAGTCTTGTGATAAAATCAGGAGAGTTGGCAACACTGTGTTTGCCACACAGTGTTATTGAGCATTCAGTCCCCAAATCAAGAAAATTATTGGTTTCAAAATGCATGAAATGCCAGTCTTGGGATTTGGATCTACGCAGAAAAAGCCAAATGTAAAACTGACATTCTATCATCAGTTTAATTGAAATTGTTCAATTCTGGAATTTGACTTGCGAATCAAAGTCCAACACTGGAGAAAGAGATCCTTTGACTTTCACAAGGACTAAGGTTTGTTTTTATAATCCATTACATTTTAAAGTTAATATAATTGTGTTTTCAAAGGCAATATTTTCTGTCCATCTCTAGCATTAGGGAACTGGTTGAAATTTTCTGAATTTTGATTTCTTTGATTAATTTTTGTCTACATTTTGATAAATTAAAAAGAAGATGTATTTCCCATAAAAATTTTCTCCATAAAAAACATTTAATCTTTTGACCTACTATAGTATTGGTTTAAAAAAAATTTGAAATTCTGGCAAACAAAAATTGGAAATTTTGAAATTTTGAAGAAAAAAAGACACATTTTTCATGACACTTTTTGAGAACATGTTCTCATTTTTCAACCAATTGCAATAAGATGGGTATGTTAGGGCTTATCATATCCATACATATAGATTCATATAAAGAATAGAAAATGAAATAGAGAGAAAAGGAATAGAGCTATTAAAGAGTACTGAAAGGCAGATCCTCAGATGGTGTGAATTGGAATGGCTGCTCTGAACTAACTGGAACTACACCAGCGGAGGTCCTGGCCCATAGTATTATGTTTCTCACTGTAGAACTGGAGCAGAAGTAATAAGTTTGATTCTCATTTACACTAAAGCCACTTTACATGACTCTAGCAATGTAAACGGGTTTTAAAAATGGTGCAAATATAACTGACTCCCACTTTACAATCACTTAAAACCAGCACAAGTGAGATCAGAACCAGGCCACATGAGTTTTAATGCTGCATCATAGCATGATTTCAGCTGGTGGAGAGCCAGAAGAAAGTAACCATTCTGCAATGCTTTGAGGTAGTTAAAGTATTTATCAGTTCAGCATTGTTATAATTTTCAGTATTGCCAGTTAAGAAATTTTCTCCAGACAAGGTTTTGCAAAGAATGATTAACTTTCCTTCTGCATGGAGTCATGTTAATCTACTCGGTGGAGAGTTGTGATTGTGGCTCAGTTAATGGGAATAGAAATAAAGAAACAAGATACAGTTCCTTAAGCCCAGTAGGCTCCTTAAACTATTTGGGAATGACTGAGAGATTTTACAATTTTACTTCTGAAAGTTGAAACAACACCAGGGAAGTAAAATAACAGTCTCCTCTGTTCCCCCAACAAGGTGTATTCTACTCGATGTTATTCAAGTGTGAAGCAAGACCTGATGCTTGATTCATGAAGACTAAAAGTGACAGATTAGCATGAAACATCAGGAGTGGGTTTTGGATCCCAATTAGGACTATACTTAATGGCATATGCAAATCCTTGTAAAAGAAAAACAAAATGTTCCTTGCATGTGTGTTGTTTCAGGCTGACAGGTGAAATAAACATTTGAAGAAGGATGACAGCTATCCAAACCCCTTGAATGTTACAGGAAATAATTTTGCTCTACTTAATATGACAGTGAAAGTAAAAGTGCAAGACGCTAAAATAAGACAGAGAATGGGCACGGCTAGGTGAGATTTACTGTCTCAGTAAGTCCATGTATCCCATGCATAATGCATAGGACTGGTAGCAAGCTCAGGAAGATATGGGAATAGAACCTCTGGAAACTTGCAATATCCTAACAAAGCTGGACAAATACAACATTTACTCAAATGTTAATGTCTTATGATTTAGACACTCGCATTTTAAATTCACATTGGAAACGGTATCTTTGATGTGAGACACAGCAAAGTCTGAGTTCTCCAGGCCTTTTGCCAGAGCACTGGCACAGAAACAGTCTACATGTATCCGAGCAAGGTCTAGCCAATAAATCTTACTGTGGTCTAATTCTTCCAGGATGGATGTCTTGGTTGGGAAAGTCAGTCTTGGACTTCCCCTAGGATGGGTACCAGAAAGGGAAGGTCAATATAGTTGGCCGTGGAAGGATCACTCAATGTGGGAGAATCCTCTGGTGCTGGCTCTTATGTAATCACCCTCTCTGATGTTTGACTCCAGGTGTGGCAGGGGTGAGAGGTGGTTAGGACTTACACCTCAGCAACCTTAGCTGCTGCACAGGCCTCTTTGGGGCTATTGGGAGCTGGTGTAATTTACAACATCTACAGATTAGTCCAGCACACAGCCATCCCAGGATCAGACATTTTTGCACTCTCCCTCCTGGAGTGTGCAGTGCTTTCCTCAGCCACAGCCAAGGAGCTGAGTCCTGGTGTTCCAGTTACAAGCTAGAGTGCAGAAATAATTAACTCTTAGCTGCTGGGTTCAAATATTGTGTAATGCAAATATCCAGCTCCAAGGGCGTTCCTATTAGAATAGCTGCATCCGATACTATGATAGAAATTCAAATTAATATATTGCCGTGCCAACAAATCTGGATAACTCAGAAGTCCAAAAGAAAAGAAAGCAAATGTTGCTTAACTTCCTCCATTTACCAATGCTTGTCCCCTGTAAGTTTAGCAGCTTTTTTTCAGAACCTTAATGTTATTTCAATGTGTTTTTATGTGAAGATGCTCTCTAACATTTATGGGTATCTCCAGCCATGCAAATGGGGTTCGGTGTTTTTGTATCAATTTCTGTCAAAGATCCAAACTCAGCAATTAAAAAGAATTTGTTTTACTATCCTCCTTATTTGCCCTACAGTGTCTGCTCATCCCCTTCATGCTAGTATTATTCAGTTTAACATGTACAGCCTGCTTTGCCATTCCAGCCACTCTTCATTTCCTTAGTGAATTTAAAGGCTGATTTATAAACAGCATAAAAAAAAATTGGAACGCTCCAAGTGAGAGCTTAAGTGCTTTGTCATTTGAACAGGAAATGGCCTGCAAGTTTTACTACTTACACCTGAAACCAAATGCCTCATGTGACTTGTACAGATTTACATCTCTTGCCATAGCCACAATTTTATATTCATGAAGCAGGATAGATTACAGAGATTTAGGACCCCTTCCCAAACATATTCCCATACTGTTTGCTGTGTGATTGTGAATGACAATTGTAAATATTATTGGAAGTCAGTGTCCCCTAAAGCTTGGGGGGGGGGGGCGGGGAGGCTGGACCCTGTTGTTAGCTTGATCCTGACATGAAGCCTTGGTTGTTTAGTGCTGTCCCTAAGGACTATAAACAGATGCTCTACTCACTCACTAAATAAAACGTTTGCCAGCTCAGAATTTGAAAGCATCGTTTTGAGTAAATAACAATAAGTTATTGAATAGTGTTGTGCCCAGGGGAAAAACTATTGTGGTGATACAAACTACTAAAAGTTAATGAGATTAACAATGATAATGGGTTTAATTAATTGTTGGAATTGGCAGTGTGGTCAAGTGAATGGAGCACATGTCTGAGAGATGGGATCTCTCTCGTTCTAATTTTGGCTGTGATACTGACTTGCTGTGTGGCCTTGGGTGAGTCAGTTAAGAGAGAACTTTCACAGGTTCTGAGCACCCTTAGCTCCCATTGGCTTCTACTGGAATTGTGGATGCTTAACATTTCTGAAATCCAGACCATTCGCCTCTTTATGCCTCAGCTCCCCCATTTGTAAAATTTGTGAAATGACGCTTCCTTACCTAACAAGGGTTTTCTCCAGGCTGTAAAGAGTTCCCTTTTGTCAAACTGGACATGTAACAGGGTTAACTCCAGGGCTTCTGGTTGAGGTTAGGGGCTGCTTTTCAGGTAACCTGAAAAAGAAAAAAAATATTCTGAATCTGGAAATCTGAATTTTATTTTTAATTCTCAAAAATAAGTTCTTTTAGCTTTTACTGTTGTGGTTACTTATTTTTTGTCTTAGAAATATAATGAATATTAAGTCTTCCCAGTTTTTTGCTGAAGCGCTCATTGGAGGCTGGAGAACTGGAGTGGGAGCTTGCTCAACCTTCAAATGAGAGTCAGAGTCAGAGAGTCGGTCTCCCAAGTATTTGTAAAGAATTTGCTTTTAGTGACAGCTATTTAAAAGAAAAGGAGTACTTGTGGCACCTTAGAGACTAACCAATTTATTTGAGCATAAGCTTTCGTGAGCTACAGCTCACTGCATCGGATGCATACTGTGGAAAGTACAGAAGATCTGTTTTATACACACAAACCATGAAAAAATGGGTGTTTACCACTACAGAAGGTTTTCTCTCCCCCCACCCCACTCTCCTGCTGTTAATAGCTTATCTAAAGTGATCACTCTCCTTACAATGTGTATGATAATCAAGTTGGGCCTTCTCCCCACTCCCCGCACAAACCCACTCTCCTATTGGTAATAGCTTATCTAAAGTGATCACTCTCCTTACAATGTGTATGATGGAAATGGCCCACCTTGATTATCATACACATTGTAAGGAGAGTGATCACTTTAGATAAGCTATTACCAGCAGGAGAGTGGGGTGCGGGGAGAGAAAACCTTTTGTAGTGGTAAACATCCATTTTTTCATGGTTTGTGTGTATAAAACAGATCTTCTGTACTTTCCACAGTATGCATCCAATGAAGTGAGCTGTAGCTCACAAAAGCTTATGCTCAAATAAATTGGTTAATCTCTAAGGTGCCACAAGTACTCCTTTTCTTTTTGCGAATACAGACTAACACGGCTGTTACTCTGAAACCTATTTAAAAGAGGAAGAGAAGAATTTTACACAGTCTGATTAAAAATAATCCCATTCCTCTCAATTGCTCATGTTCCAGTTCTTCTCCTGTATGTCAATATCCCATTGGTTTCCAGTCTTTCCATAATGGTAGACAAAATCTGACATTTCTAAGTTATAAACAAGCCGGGGGGGGGGGAATGGAAGGGGGAGACCATTTTTGGAAGGTAAAAATATAAAAATTGAGATCTCCTCTATACTCCCTCATAAATAAGCAAAAATGGTTAGAAACTAGTATTTTTCTCTTTGCATGTTGCTTTGGGTTTGGGAAGGCTGAAACATTTCTGTCAAATCTGTTTTTTGACAGGTTTTTGACAAAAAGAACAAAATTTTGACAAAAATGTTATTGAAGGTGTCTGCTTTACATGGAACATTGACTTTTTTTTATTTTTTGAAAAACCGAAACCTGCAAATGTTACTGTTTTAGTAAATAACATAAAAGTGAAAAATCCAATGATACCGAGAAAGATTTGTTTGCAACCACCATACTTGGATATGTTCTCCATTGGAGAACAACAAAGAATCATTGCAGGAGGCAAAGTGCTGGGATCTTCAGAAAAGTCTTTTGAGAAAATCTGTACTTTCTAAATACCAAATCTTCTGATCTGTTGATTAAACAAATTTCATTTGCACGCTAATGACTTTTAGTTTTCTAATAAAAGTTTATTTGATTTTTTTTCATAAAATATAAAACCTTGAAAAACATTCTTATCATCAGGAAGGAACTATGCAGCATTTGTCACTCTGAAATTGAAAGTACAAAGCTTTAGTGGTACCCTAAATCACTCTTATAACAGAGGCCGTTTGGCACTTTATCAGTTTATATAGTGATGGCTGCTAACAAATGTCTGCTGTCAATGGAGTTTGCAATGCCAAAGTCAATCAGGGAAGAAGGAAGAGCCCTTGGCCCCCAGCAAACATGTTATTTTAGGGCATCCCCTTGAGGAAGGAACAAAGCAGCCATTTGTTCTTGTGCCCAGCTCTGTAGGCCAGTCCCAAAAGCATCTCCGGCGAAGAACAGAATGATTTCAAACATTTGCTAAAGAAGATAAAGTTATTAAGGAAAGGCTTTGGGCAGCACACTGCTGTTTAGTATTTAAATTACTAGGATAAAGGTGAAAAGGGCAAGGCAAGTAAGGAGATTTATATAGAGCAACACTGGCTGGAGATTTTTTTTTTTTTGATGGAAAACCACATGCAGTGTCTTAACCCTTTCCTGTTAGTGATGTCTGTGTCATCATATAGGCAAATTTTCTGAGCAGATGGATGACCAAGAAGATGACAGCCTGTCCTAAAATCATTTTTTTGTCCCACCTCTCACTCCAGGCATTACTATATAAGGCCCCACCTACCAAATATTCTCCCACAGTAGAGAAGAATCTTTCCCAGTCTCTTTGGGAACAGACTTACCAACTTATTTTCAACCACATCTGACTCCAGGTATCACGGCTGCTTGGAGCAAACAGCAAGTCTGGAACGGGGAGTCATCAGGTGATTTGCTATGAACAAGTCCCAGTCCACTACCTGGATGTTTGAGGACTGGGAGACATGAGTCCGGATTGGCAGACGGGAGAGATGGGAGAAAGGTATAGGCTTAAGGAGCAGAGGAGTGTGATTAAGGTTTCTCTACTGGGTTACTCTGAGTCACTGAGACTGATGTCAGGACGGAGAGGCATGAATCATCTTCCATGGCTGTGCTAAACTGCTGATTCTGGTGGTGTGGGGAGGTTGCATATAGTGTGTATTTTGGTTCTGGGACTGGGGTTATTGTGGAGCTCATAAAGGGGCAAATGTTCAATTTTATGTTTGCAATTGGGCTGTTTTGTGAATGTGGGTGACCCTAGCAGCCATAGCAAATGTAAAGACCTTATTACGTTATTTACATGTAACGAGGTGTCCAGAAGGCTTAGGTTCAGGTATTTATTGGAGGGGAAGGAAGCTTAGCAGGTTTTTCTCTCTGGAATAGGAATATGAAGGTAGAACTTTATTTGGTAGGATGGGTCTTTGCCAAGGGGGGGGTTTCTTCTCTTTTGACATGTGGCGCAAAGGCTGAGCATTAAGTAGACAGGATTGTAAGAATTCAATTGAAGGTGATATGGCTGTGTGGGGAACACTTATATGTCTAATCCTTTTCTTGCTGCTTAAATAACAAAATTGTGGCCTCTGTCTGAAGTTAAATTGAGCTGGGTGCATGTATTTATCTAGCTGGATCAACAGTGGTAGTGCTTTAAAGCGCTGGTTATTTTTATTTCTTACTAAAATATTTGATGGCATTCTTATTTACATGTAACCACAGACTATCCTTGTGTTAACAGAATCCAGCTAATAATTCTTAAACTTTTTTATAAGAATCAGTAGCAATGTTTCTGAGTGTTTGTTCCATATGACATGAAATTTATAACTAGTTCCCCCAGGCTTTAGTCAATGTCTTTACAGATGTAGTTACAAATCGAACTCCTCTGCATCTTCCCTAGACTTAAAATACCACAGGCCTTGAATCAGGCCAGCACCAAGGCATGTGCTTAACATTAAGTATAAGATCAGGTCATCTTCCTATTTTAAAGGGTCAAATTTTTAAACCTGGCTTTAGAACTTACAGCTACCAAGTACATGTGCAAGCCCCTGCTTGTGCCAGAAATTCCTGTACATGTAAAACCCACAGTGGTGTATGCAAATGGGGGAATGTCATGGATAAGTGGATATACACACATAAGCGAGACCTTACTTGTGCATTCCGTTACTGGACTTGCCCATGTAATGGGTATACATATAACCCACTGCTCAATGGGTATTACATATCATCCTCTGGGACTGAGCCACAGAGCACATGAATTTGCTACAGCTCCCAGCAAGGAGACCAAGCCCTTCAATTCAATCTCTAGTGATGTGTAACAATTGTTATGTTGGCCATGTGTATTCCTTGCAGCCACCTCTGAAACATCAGTACTAGATGGTTGCTATTGATTCAGCCTTCCCTGGGGAGTAGCTCTAGAATCTGCTCTTGATTTTTCCCTGACGCCGATATTGGGCTTTTCTCTAATTGCTCCATGTATTGCGTATTCCTGGACCATCCCCCCATCCCAGATGTTCCTCTCCGCTTATTGAAACTGGGTTTTAGCTCATTCGGCTTCAGCTCTTGAGTTTAAAAGGCAACCAAATCAAATCCTTTTCTTGCGGGAATAATGCATCGTTTTCCCTTCTCTTTGTTGAATGTGTATCATCTCCTTTTGCATCTCATCACATCATCAGAATCTAACTTCCTGCATCTGTTCTGGGTAATTAGCACCTTGGTTTTAACCATCCTCCACCAAAAAATAAAATAAAATGTTGTTTGAACTAGTCAGTGTTATATTTAAAACAAAAAACCCCACCACTGAATGTTCTGGGCACGTTTAAGGAGGAGAATGAAAGAATAATGCTCTTGGCCACTCTTGTCCTCCAAAAGCAGAGTTTAAGGAAGACTATGGGGACAAAGAAGCAAATTAACCAGTGACTGTGCTAAAGAAAATGAGGATCTTTTAATTGAAACCATTGAAGGGAAAGGAGGACTACTCTGTTGCATAGCTGTTCTACTAAAAATAAAACATTCTCTAATATTAAAATATTAACTACTTCACTCTCTTCTGTAAGTCCACTGAAGTCAATGGGGCTATGGCGATTGACATCAACTGAAGGTCTGCTCCAGCGTTTCTGATTCCCGTTGAAAAAAAAAATGTAAAAGGCCCCAAATCTGCAGCTGGATCCACACAGCAAGACCCTTGAGCCTGCTGATTTCACTGGATATCCAAGCAGGAGCAACGGTTTGCCCACATGCATCTGATTAAAAGATCAGGTCCCAAATCTCCATGGAATTCTCCCTGAAATAAGAACTAGTTCTCTGAATCCTAATGGAAGTCAATGGCCCCTATTCAGAAAAGCATCTCCTTCATGACAGCACTTAATTACTCTCCTGAATAGAGCTGGACATTAGCACATGCGTAAGTGCCTTTCTAAATCAGAGCCTATATACACATAATGAATATGGTATGAAAAAGGTACATTGAAAGGCATTAAATCATATCCTGTCTTTCCTCCCTACAGTAAATCCATATGTCTTTAGCAGCTGAGCTATGAATCAGAACCTGCAAGCACCCAATGTTTAGATCCTGGATGAACTGTTCACTTCCTAATAGCCTTGACTCATTCACATCTTTAAACTCCTAAATGAAAACCCAAAGGTGCCTCCTGGTATTAAATTACTACGTATCTGACATGCTTTCTCTGACTCAGCTAGAGCAAGAACACTCTGGTTTAGTCAAAAATTATAAGGAAAGCTATTTTTGTTCAGTGCAGTCATTGAAAAGAGAAGCCATGGCATGAATTTATTAGTAACTGGGTGTCCCAGATCTCTAACTACATTCTCATTTATATTAATATTATGAAATGTCTAAAAGATAAGTTCCATGGTGCTCAATGTTGAAACTAAGAGCTTGATCCTCCCAGTCCTTCATGAACAGTATTTCCTTTGACTTCAGTGGCGATCTTGCAGCATTGGGCTCCAGGATAACGTCTTGGTTATAGTACTTGCCTCAAAAGGATTCTAGATATCCCTTTTATTTTCCCTGTAATATGCAGGGAGGGATTAACACACTCCCAAAACACAAGATGATTCTGCAACTTGATTTTTAAAAATCCCTTTCTGTAATTTAGCGCTATGGCTTTCTAGACCGTGAATGCTAAATCTGTGGTTTACAGTGTAGACACTGAAATTAAAATGTATACAATACTCAGCCCACGGGTACATGGTAGCCATAGCTTTGCATATAAATCCCTCGGTGTTATGACATGGCGTTCTTACGCACACAGAGTCATTTTAAATACTTTTAGGTGCATTCTTCTCTGCTTTCAGGTGATACCAATCAGAGGAGCGCTTTTAAGCCACTGGTTTTATTTCCGTAAGAAACAACTGATGAGACCTAAGCATCATATCAAACATATTTATGTATGTGCCTGTGTGTATTTAGGTACAGATAGAGCTGTACTTACGCAAATACAAGAAGTTACAGTAACGTTGATACTAAAATGACCAGTTTAAATGCCCAAAAGGAACTGAAATGGATAGGCTTCCTATGTCCTCATAACTCACCCCTGTGCAAAAGGCCCACACCAGGACTATGCGCCACTTGACTAATGCCAATTTTGAGGTCTTAATTGGCACATAAACCTCGTTCAGGTCTTCTGTATAGGAGTCAGTTTCACCCTGTGAAATGTACTCAGCCCCTTCGCATTTCTTTTGTATTTAATGACATATTTAACAATATAAGTATTAATAGATGAAGGTACACATGTAAAAAGACAACAGAGGGAGAGAAATAAATATATGACATAGCCTAGTTTTGAATATGAACATGAGGACCTTAGCTTTTTCCTCAAACTTATCTAATAAAAGATGCCCATAATATTTATACACTTTAACCGAGAACCCTTGCTGATAGACGAAGTAAGTCCATGAGATGGTCGAGTTCAGTATCCTGATACAAGGAAGAAAGGAGAGCAGCAGAATATGGACCCTGGACTTCAGAAAAGCAGATGTTGACTCCCTCAGAGAACTGATGGGCAGGATCCTCTGGGAGAATAACATGAGGGGGAAAGGAGACCAGGAGAGCAGGCTGTAATTTAAAGAATCCTTATTGAGGTTAAGGAACAAACCATCCCAATGTTTAGAAAAAATAGGAAATATGGCAGGCGACCAGCTTGGCTTAACAGTGAAATCCTTGCTGATCTTAAACCAAAAAAGAAGCTTACAAGAAGTGGAAGATTGGACAAATGACCAGGGAGGAGTATAAAAATATTGCTCAGGCATGCAGGGGTGAAATCAGGAAGGCCAAATCACACTAGGAGTTGCAGCTAGCAAGAGATGTTAAGATTAACAAGAAGGGTTTGTTCAGGTATGTTATGTTAGAAACAAGAAGAAAGTCAAGGAAAGTGTGGGCCCCTTACTGAATGAGGGAGGCAACCTAGTGACAGAGGATGTGGAAAAAGATAATGTACTCAATGCTTTTTTTGCCCCTGTTTCACAAACAAGGTCAGCTCCCAGACTACTGTACTGGGCAGCACAGCCTGGGGAGGAGGTGACCAGCCCTCTGTGGAGAAAGAAGTGGTTCGAGACTATTTAGAAAAGCTGGATGATCACAAGTCCATGGGGCCGGATGTGCTGCATCTGAGAGTGCTAAAGAAGTTGGCGGATGTGATTGCAGAGCCATTGGCTATTATCTTTGAAAACTCATGGCGATCGTGGGAGGTCCCAGAAGACTGGAAAAGGCTAATGTAGTGCCCATCTTTAAAAAAGGGAAGGAGGAGGATCCGGGGAACTATAGGCCAGTCAGCTTCACCTCAGTTCCTGGAAAAGTCATGGAGCAGGTCCTCAAGGAATCAATTCTGAAGCACTTAGAGGAGAGGAAAGTGATCAGGAACAGTCAGCATGGATTCACCAAGAGCAAGTCATGCCTGACTAATCTAATTGCCTTCTATGACCAGATAACTGGCTCTGTGGATGAGGAGAAAGCAGTGGACGTGTTATTCCTTGATGTTAGCAAAGCTTTTGACATGGTCTCCCACAGTATTCTTGCCAGCAAGTTAAAGAAGCATGGGCTGGATGAATGGACTATAAGGTGGATAGAAAGCTGGCTAGATTGTCGAGCTCAACAGGTAGTGATCAATGGCTCCATGTCTAGTTGGCAGCCGGTATCAAGCGGAGTGCCCCAAGAGTCGGTCTTGGGGCTGGTTTTGTTCAATATCTTCATTAATGATCTGGAGGATGGCGTGGACTGCACCCTCAGCAAGTTTGCAGATGACACTAAACTGGGAGGAGTGGTAAATACGCTGGAGGGTAGGGATTGGATATAGAGGGACCTAGACAAATTGGAGGATTGAGACAAAAGAAATCTGATGAGGTTCAACAAGGACAAGTGCAGAGTCCTGCACTTAGGGCGAAAGAATCCCATGCACCGCTACAGACTAGGGACCTAATGGCTAGGCAGCAGTTCTGCAGAAAAGGACCTAGGGGTTAAAGTGGACGAGAAGCTGGATATGAATCAACAGTGTGCCCTTGTTGCCAAGAAGGCTAATGGCATTTTGGGCTGTATAAGTAGGGGCATTGCCAGCAGATCGAGGGATGTGATCGTTCCCCTCTATTCGACATTGGTGAGGCCTCATCTGGAGTACTGTGTCCAGTTTTGGGCCCCACGCTACAAGAAGGATGTGGAAAAACTGGAAAGCATCCAGTGGAGGGCAACAAAAATGATTAGGGACTGGAACACATGACTTATGAAGAGAGGCTGAAGGAACTGGGATTGTTTAGTCTGCAGAAGAGAAGAATGAGGGGGGATTTGATAGCTGCTTTCAACTACCTGAAAGGGGATTCCAAAGAGGATGGATCTAGACTGTTCTCAGTGGCACCAGATGACAGAACAAGGAGTAATGGTCTCAAGTTGCAGTGGGGGAGGTTTAGGTTGGATATGAGGAAAAACATTTTCACTAGGAGGGTGGTGAAGCACTGGAATGCGTTACCTAGGGAGGTGGTGGAATCTCCTTCCTTTGAGGTTTTTAAGGTAAGGCTTGACAAAGCCCTGGCTGGGATGATTTAGTTGGGGATTGGTCCTGCTTTGAGCAGGGGGTTGGACTAGATGATCTCCTGAGGTCCCTTCCAACCCTGATATTCTATGATTCTATGAAGTCTAGAAGCAATTCAGAGATGCTCACATACTGCCATCCAGTGGTCATCTCTGGCGTTGCTGTTCTGCTTTCCCACATGTATACCTTTTGAATGTATCTGGCCTCAACACTACAAGCAAACTGTTAATTATTTCTTCTAATATAAACATTGTTTCAGCAGGAGTGTTTATTTTATAATAATTCATAATTAAAATAGAATGACATCCTCTCCTGCTAGACTAGTGTGTGTGTATTGCCTATATACACTGGATCTAGTTCTCCTTTTAATGATAGCAGAGGAAATCTGGAGTAACTTCACTGAAGTTATGGTGTGTCACTGGAGTGAGCAAGTCAGAAGGATCACATCAATAACATATAGAAAACAAGAGAGTTAGTATGTGGATAATACACACTGGTACCCAGAGTGTGTTTGTATTGGAAATAGTCCTGGAATACCAATATAACTTCTATCAGAGGGGTAGCCATGTTAGCCTGTATCCACAAAAACAATGAGGAGTCCGGTAGCACCTTAAAGACTAACAGATTTATTTGGGCATAAGCTTTCATGGGTAAAAAGTGGGTTTTTTACCCATGAAAGCTTATGCCCAAATAAATCTGTTAGTCTTTAAGGTGCCATCGGACTCCTCAATATGACTTCTGTCTCCTAACACCCCAAGGCCTCACTCCTTCGGCCAAGCATTCAAAACTCATGAGTCAGACCTCCAAAATCATGAGATTTTTTTTTTTTAAATGTGGGGTTCTTTATTTTCCTCTTCTGTGTTCTTTTGGTTTTGGGGTTGTTTTTTTTTTAGCCTTTAGGATACTTTCTAGTCAAATTTTCAACCTTTTCTCCATAACCATAATATTAATAAAAATATCTAGCTCTTTTACAGTGCTTTTCATCAGTAGGCCTCAAAGAGATTTACAAAGTAGGCCAGTATCATTATCCCCATTGTACAGATGGGGAAACTGAGGCACAGGTGGTGATTTGTTCAAAATCAGACAGCAGGCCAGTAGCAGAGGCAGGCACAGAACGCAGGTCCCCTGAGTCCCAATCCAATACTCTATCCATCCCCATGACAGTAACATGTTTTTTAAAAAAAATAAAACTTAAGATTTTCAATTACTTAACTACAGAAGCTGGACTTTAAGACCAACACTTTGGTGGGTTAGAAATCTGGGTCTGAATTTTATCAGTGGTCCTTGTCTTAATAATTAGTTAAGCCAAAGCCATGAATCCAAAACATAGAAACTTTTAGGGTACTTTTGAAATCTTGGTCTGAATTTTGCTGCATGGGACCCCATCTCTAATACAATAATTTTTATTGTATTTTGTGGTTGCCCCTTTTGCCAATTTGTAGGTCAATTTCCCATCCTGAAGAGTAATTGCTGACAGAATCAGATATTTTCGTAATGTCATTTGTGTATTAACAAAATCTACACAGGACCTGTTTCCTTGAACAGAAGTCATAACAAATGGTATGCAGGAATTTGGAAATTAAATTTTGCAAAAACCTCAGGAATACACCATTGCTCAGTCCCCAGAAGCAGTTGCCTTGGCTCTTGGTCTCTCTCTCTTTCGACCTTCAGGAGGAATCCACCCAGAATCCTCCTTTTCGTAGTCTTGGTAGGAAGGTCTCAGTGGGTTAGTATGTTGTTCAGAGGTGTGTTGGAAATATTCCTTGAGTTGGAGACGTCGAAAATAGGATTCTAGGTCACCACAGAACTGTATCATGTTCGTGGGGGTGGAGGGACTGAAGGAGAGGCCCCGAGATAGGACAGATTCTTCTGCTGGGCTAAGAGTATATAGCTGGATAGATTAACAATATTGCTGGGTGGGTTAAGGGAACCACTGTTGTGGCCCCAACTAAAACCTCTCCAATGCATCATCAAGTAACTACAACCTATCCTGAAGGACGACCCATCACTCTCACAGATCTTGGGAGACAGGCCAGTCCTTGCTTACAGACAGCCCCCCAACCTAAAGCAAATACTCACCAGCAACCACACACCACACAACAGAATCACTAACCCAGGAACCTATCCTTGCAACAAAGCCCGTTGTCAACTGTGTCCACATATCTATTCAGGGGACACCATCACAGAGCCTAATAACATCAGCCACACTATCAGAGGCTTGTTCACCTGCACATCCACCAATGTGATATGTGCCAGCAATGCCCCTCTGCCATGTACATTGGCCAGACTGGACAGTCTCTACGCAAAAGAATAAATGGACACAAATCAGACGTCAAGAATTAGAACATTCAAAAACCGGTCAGAGAACACTTCAATCTCTTTGGTCACTCGATTACAGACCTAAAAGTTGCAATTCTTCAACAAAAAAACTTCAAAAACAGACTCCAATGAGAGACTGCTGAATTGGAATTAATTTGCAAACTGGATACAATTAACTTAGGCTTGAATAGAGACTGGGAGTGGATGGGTCATTACACAAAGTAAAACTATTTCCCCATGTTTATTCCACCCCGCACTGTTCCTCAGACGTTCTTGTCAACTGCTGGAAATGGCCCACCTTGATTATCACTACAAAAGGTCTCCCTCCCCCTCCTCCTCCCCCCCCCCGCTCTCCTGCTGGTAATAGCTCACCTTAAGTGATCACTCTCGTTACAGTGTTTATGGTAGCACACATTGTTTCATGTTCTCTATGTATATAAATCTCCCCACTGTATTTTCCACTGACTGCATCTGATGAAGTGAGCTGTAGCTCACGAAAGCTTATGCTCAAATAAATTGGTTAGTCTCTAAGGTGCCACAAGTCCTCCTTTTCTTTTTGTGAATACAGACTAACACAGCTGCTACTCTGAAAACTCGTAATGACTTTCTGAGGGATGTTACTACATGGTACCTTTAACTCTTTCTATGGAGTGTTTCATCCAGAGTGCTTATATATATCAACAACTCTCATTGTGCAAGACACTACCACCTTTCATTATTATTATTTGTATTACATTAGCACCTGGAGACCCCAGACAAGATCTGGCCCAACACGCTAGCAGCTGTATAAACACTATGGGCCAAATTTGTAAAAGAGCAAATTTATGCAAATTTGAATGTTTTGAGTTTTTTTGGCAGAAGATATTGGCAAATATGCTTAGCACTATTGTCAACCTCAAAAGAGCAAAAGTCACAAGTTAGATCCCCAAAATCATGAGGTTGCCCTCCAAAATCCAAGTCCTTTAAAAAATAATATATTGTGGGGGTTTTTGGTCTGTCTTTTGATTTTTGAACTTCCCCTGCCCACCCCCAGTGTGTGTGTGTTTGACAATTAGTATTGCTCGCTCTCTCTAATCTATAGGGTAAGGGGATTCTGTCTCCTGCTGCAGGAAAGCTCACCCACCTCAGCTCATCCCTTGCCCAGCAATTAATTCTACCCTCCAACCTCCAAATCAATCCTGCCCCCCTTCAGTTCAGCTCTCCACCCCTAGCACTTCAACCCCCCTCAGCCTCACCTCTGCTCTTCCTAGGTTTCTCTCCCCACTGTGTGGGGGCTGGGGCGAGGTTCCCCTTTCCCCCATCCAGGCAGGGGAAGGTCTGGGAAACAGTCCTTGTTGCTCACAGGAAGAGGGGGCAGAGCCACCTGGGCTCAATGGTTCCCTCCTCCCAACCCCCTTCCTGTGAGGAAAGAGAGAGAGAGAGAGAGAGCGCACCTGCACATGAGCGGTCCGTGTAGCTGCTCCGATAGGTTGCTCAGCCCCGGGTGGCGGGCAGGTGGGGCAGACGGCCAATCAGAGGGCTCAGCTTCACTAGAGGACTGGCACACCTGTTAGGGTCTAGACTGAGACCAGCCAGCCCTGGCTAAAGCCCTGTCACTCACTGGGGGAGGTGTGGCAAGAGTTGGCTGGGCCAGGGTAGGCCCCTTGCCAACGCAGGGGCTTTAGGGGAGCAGCTCCCACAGAGATCAGCTTGGAAGTGCAATGAGCGCTGTCTGCCTGGCCGCTGCATGAGAGGCACACCCCGCCTGACTGGGCTGGGGGTCAGCCTGGCCCCACACTGCCCATGCTGGCTGTGCCAGGGGAGCTGAGCCTGGCAGAGGCTGGGAGACCAGGGAAGGAGCTGGCTGCAGGGGCAGCTTGGAGGAGCCAAAGGAAAAGCAGCCCCAGAGCTGCTCTGTGCAGTAGAAGGGGAGGCAGCCATTTTGACTCTCCCAGTCAGAGGGCCTCAGACCAAGAACTGCGACGCCCAGCTGCACAGTGAAAAGAGCAAGCCCCCAGGTTCTGCTGCTCCCCCCTGGACTGAAATGCAGCTAAACTTGGCGGGCATCCCCTGCACCAGGAACTGGGGGATGGCCAGGGCCTGAGGCCACCAGATCCTCCAACTAGCTATAAGGGAGAGCTCTTGGCCTCCTGGCAAGGGATACCTGCCCTTCCCACTGGGCTCCAGGTAAGGCTTGGGGGGAGGGCCGTGGGGGCCCTTTCTGATTATATTGATTTAGCATGTGGGGTTTAATGCTTGTTGTCGAATTAGTTGGGGGTCTCATTTACTTAATATCCTTGATATCTCAGTCTGTTCCCTTCCTCTTCTGTTTAATTTACCCCTTATACCCTTTGGGGATAAAATGTTTATCTGTGTGTTGGTCCTTGATTTACTACATCTGTGAACTGTAATCTCCTAGAGGCCAGAGGGTTTGTTATAATAACTACCTCATTCCACCATTCAACTATTTCTAACTCTCCATTTATTTCCCAATAAACCCAGGGTGGAGAGTTGAGTGAGAAGTAAGTCACCTTACTTGGTGGGACGGCGGTCAAATAGTGAACTGATCCACTTTGGTTCCTGAGGTGGGCAGCTCTGTCCTGACTGCCCTCTCCCCGGATACTGAGGGAGGGGTAGGAGAATGTGTCCCTGTGGCTGGTACACAGAAGAGGACTCCCTCACAACACCAGTTCCTCAGACTCCAGGCCAGAGCTGGGCAGTCCGACAAGAGCAGGGACAGAGTAGCGACAGGACTCTGACTCAGTGAAGCAGGAGGTTGATCTCTCTCAAGTCCTTCTTCTTGTGCTGGTGTTGCTGCTGCTGCTGGTGGTGGTCAAAGTAAGGGGTAGTAATGTGCACTGTGTATCCTATGCCCAGGGGTGAACTTTACCCTAAATGATGACAAGCCAATGAAGGATTTCAAGAAGAAGGGGAAGAAACTGCCTTTCTAACAGAGTAGCTGGTTCTATATTCACCATACCTTCAGATGTCAGTGGTGCCTGCATGCTGTTCGCTTGTATTTCTTTTTCGGTTATGAACTTGCAGCCCAGCAGCCCATCTGTTAATATGCAGATTCCTTTTGGCTCATTCAGCCATTGCTGAATGACATAGGGAATTTCTCGGGAATAGGCCTTATCGTTATGTTTCAGGGGGGCTAAGGAGCATCTCTTAAATAAGGAACAAAGGGAGAAACGACCATTCATCTGACACTGGACAGTAATGCAAGTGGTCAAATAATGTGGTCCTGGGCTAATTCACTGTCACATGAGAATATAACTTCATCTGTCTCCATAGCAAACAATAGAGCCATTGGACATAACTTTGTTACAACTCCTTTATTGAAAGAGGGGAGGAGAGAAATGTGAATCAGTTCCTGATTAAAGTGTAAGGCTCAACCTCATTAATTTTGGGGAGGAAGTCAAACAACTGACCAATGGGGATGATCTAACTGAACTCCTGCACAAAGAATGTAATCTATTGTAAATTGATAGGCTTGGTTTATGGACCAGTATATATGTAGATTTCATGGACACCCTCTCCAACTCCCTCCCGTGATGTGAGCACTTTGAAAGAGAGGGCTTGGGAACAGAGCTGGCATCCAGTGTTCAGGGTCTAAGAGATGCACAATCTATATAATGTCCCCTTGACTTACCCCGGACAACCCAGCCACCGCATTCACTGCCCTTCTCTCTCCCTGCACTGAATAAAAGGATTAACACAAGTATTAGACATTTCAGATAGTCTTACTCCCCCTTCTGGTACTGTGCTTCTCTTAGACCTCCTCCCACAGTTAACCACTGTTTGAAGGGCTGGTAAAGTTCCTCTCCTCTAGGACTTAGATCAGAGGAAGTAGGGAGCTATTCCAGATGTGAGGACAGGGACAAAGATTAGTGTGAGAGGAGACAAAGGGAATGTGTATGGAGGAAGACTGGGCAGAATGTAAAGTGGGGTATAGAAAGAAGGATGATCCTGGTGGCTGAGCATGTAAGCAATACATTTCGGAGACCCTGATTCTCATTGACACAAAGACTCCTTTATATTGCTTTGGCAGAATAAAGGGGCCTTAAAGTGCATGAAACTGTATGTGCATGAAACTTTAAAGTGCCTTTGTATTGTTAGAGCAGTTTAAAGGTGCCTTAGTGTAAATGAGAGTCAGGTCCTTTGTGTGTGTGTGTGTGTTTATGTAGAGAGCAATACATATAAATTATGTGTTTCAGAGTAGCAGCCATGTTAGTCTGTATCCAAAAAAGAACAGGAGTATGAAGTGGGCTGTAGCCCATAAAAGCTTATGCTCAAATACATTTGTTAGTCTCTAAGGTGCCACAAATACTCCTGTTCTTTATATAAATTATGCCTACTCAATATGCCATCAGTACTGCACCTTTTATGGCTAGTTAGAAACAAGCCACAAGAAGACTATCCTGTGAGGGTTTGGAAGTACAATGATGACTCTTCCATGGAGTTCCCAGCGCTGTCACATTAGGGGGTAGGAGAATATAGCAAGAATGGATATCTCCCCAAATAACTATCTGAGGCAAAGGAGTGATGTGACCAGACAGAGGCCCAGGTCCTTATTTTTAATAATAGCCTCCAACTCTGTGGGCACTGTTCTGAGCCCACAATTAATTGTAGGTGCAAACTTAGCATCGAAACATCTTGCAGTCTGTCTGTAGCCACAGACCAGGGAGCAAGAAGTCTACATGAGAGCACATGCCTGCAAAATTGGAGCCTGGGTGCAGGCTCATCTAAAATGCAGGGCCACAACATGTGAGAGGCAAACAGGATTACATTTCTGCTACAAATTTTATAGGATGGCTCAAAATCTGCCTCCCTCCCCAGGTTATCATTTTTTATTAAATTCTATAAATCTTTTAGAGTAATTTCTTCAGAACCCTATTGGAATTTTCTCTCTTAAATTTTATAGGACTTTTTCCATAAAGGATACAGTGTGTATATGTTTTAGGAATGTTACATAAACCACAGCCAAGCATCAGATAAAGATGAGAAGAGATTTGTTTCTCTTGCATTTAGGCATCTTTCATTCCTGATCATTTGTTCAGAAACATTGGTGCAAATCTGTCCAGATCGCCAAGAATTTTTGAAGATGAGAGCAGTGGTGCAACAATGCATTAAACATCTAGTTGGGGGCAGGGGCGTACGCATGGGGAGTGGGGAAAGCAGGGGCATGGGGCCCCTCAATCAGCAGGGGCACAGAACTCCTCTGGGGCCAGGCAGGGAAAGTGAGCTCCTCTGACCCTGGGCTGGGGCAAGATATGATAGCTCCTCTGTCCCTGGGGCATTGGGGGGAGATCCAGCTCCTCTGGCTTCTGGGGGAGAGTGAGCTCCACCAGCCCAGGAGCCACAGCTGGAAGAGACAGCTCCTCTAGCCACAGGGGTGGGAGGCAGCTCCTCCGGCCGCCGAGAGCACAGAAAGTGACACACCAAAAGTAGCCAAAAATTTTTTCCAGTGCATGCCCCTAGTTGGGGGAGTTGGGTTGGAAAGAGAACTTGGGTCTGTGAACATTCAAAGTTATGTTTGGTGTTTGGCTAGAAGGATATTGCTGACCCCTCTACCCTTGTGCCTGACTTGTGGAATGGTCTTCTCAGCAGGCTCAGAGATTGGGCCATCCTAATCATAGGTGGAAGGAACATTCCTGCTGAAAGACAAAATATGATGATGATGATCATCATCATCATCGGTCAGCAGTAGCAAAAAGACGTGTGACTGGGGAATAAATCAAGAACAGATCAAAAAGCTTCAGAATAATGTGCTGATCATTCTCCATGCTCAAGTGCCCTTCACTCCCCCTCGCAGACCTATATACACAACCTTTTATTAGGTAATAATTGGTGGATAGATAATTATTCCATGGTGGTTCATCCCTGTTTGGGAGGACCTTGATTTTTCTGAACTCATGCAGTTCATCTTCAGAGAAAACACTCTTGAGATCCTTTAACCCACAGGATTTATATACTTTATACTGTTCACCTCACCACCTGGAATAACAAGTACCCAGATCTCTGCATAAACAAACTTATAACAAAAGCCATCGCTCACAGATGTGGTGTCTTGAAAATAGACATAGGGTTCAGGAAAAAGATAATTTTATCGCATTTCTAGGCACACACAAAGTATATTTTAATAACTTTTCATAATAAAAGCATTCTGGTTTTGCATTTGAAGGAATCTCTCTTGAATTACATTTCAGGTCAGTTTACTGATATATATTTAATAAAGATTCAACCAGTGTCCCCTTTTACTATTGCATCTGCAGGTCAGGAGCTATCTCTTCCTTAGCTGAATGAACATGAAGCTCCTTCAGAGTCTGTTATGTAGATACATAACAGCAGAACAAGCAGGCAGGTCATGACTTTTCTCAGCACATTTACTAGTAGACAGATGTGTCCATAAAGAGGAGCTTTGCACCAAATAAAGGTTTTCTTGGAGGGAAAAGGAAATTAAATGAGGTAGGACTTGCAGTTCTTCTTTCTGTTTGAGCAAATCATGCCTCTTGCTGAGTGATAGGATGGCACTGTTGCCAGTTTTTGTGTCAGGGCCCCCGAATTCAAGTAATTTTGTCCTGAGGACATAACAGTAGGTCAGAGCATCTCAGGTTGCTAAGGTCAGAGTCCATGCCACAACCACCTGAAGTCCCTTTGACTGTGTCTGCACTAGACTTTCCTTCTTAAAGTCCCCTGGTGATGCTACTAGCGCATCTTCAATAGCGGCAGCCTGGTGGGAGTGCTAGTGTAGACCAGCTGCAGGCTTCCTAACCTAAACCACCGGTTCACGGGACATGGTTCTGAGCTCCTAATTAGTGACAGATGCAGACTTAGACTCGGAGCAGAACTAGAAGACATGATGACTAGGGCTGCAGTTTTCAAAAGCACTTAGCTGCCCAGCTCCCTTTGACAAGTAGTGGGAGTTGGTGGCCTAGTTCTCTTTAGGCCCCTTTGGAAATCCCAGTGTAAAATCCCAGTGGCCTGCCTGTGCTAGCGCTACCAATGACGCCAGTGCTGTCAAGAGTGGGGGACTATAAGATGGGAAGAAGGCAGTGCAAACGAGGCTTTGGAGGGCAAGCATTGCCGCTCCTCCAACCCTCTGTGCGTGACCTTGAACCACAGGGTTGATACAGTTCAGACGGGCACCATCTTGGCTGATATGGATTGAATTGATCTGTTCTTGGACAGTTTTATTCATTATGTCTTTTGCACACATTTTGCAGTTAATATTGCTACAATGTCTGGAACAACGGGTTTTTAAAAAGTTAAAAATCACTGCTCCGCCAAATTGCACTAATTACAATTAGCTCAACAACAAAGCATCATGGTACTCTCGCTCCCAGGCAAGCCTTAAATTCTCTCTTTGGCCTTCTTAAACTGCAAGGAATACAGTGATTTCTTTCCCTCTGTTGCTTCAAAACAGAAAACATTTTTGAGAGACAAAGTAGCAATGGAAAATGAAAATGAAGAGTTATTCATGTCAGCTATGGCCTAATATGAAATATACTTTCTCCGTGTGGAAATACAGAGATTAAAATGACTTGAGTTGAGCATCAGGCTTTGTTTTGACTCTGTATCTGTGAATGAGGAAGGGAGACAAAAATTATACCATTACTGCTGGATGGATATGGTGGTCTTATGAATTGCTTTACACATTTCCTTTCCCATCTCCATTCGTTCAGCTCTAATAGCTCGAAGTGTGATGCAGATTATGGAGCTGAGTCAGAGCAAGCCCTCAGTTTGGAGCCAGATCTAGCCACATCCAGTTGAAGACACTATGAGTGAAATCTTGGACCTGTTGAAGTGAATTGCAAAACTTCCATTGACTTAATTTTGGCCAGGATTTCAGCTTGGGAATTTTTTTGTTTACTTTTATGAGCATTGTTTTGAACCCTGGGTGATTTGTACTTGTTGACTTTGTAGAAAATCATGAGGATATGTGATCAGCCTGATCCAACGTGTTTAGTCATCATCACCAGTAAAATTTATAGCAATTCAGCTGCCATCTAGCTGGGGGGAAACACTTGCATTCATTTCTTTCCCAAATAAATCCTATGTATTTATAAAATGCCTGGCTGAATGATTTGACTTGTTGACTAGGTAAGAATTGAATTATAAGACAAGTTTCTGTTGCTTAGTATGGAGTTGATATAATTGACACTGCACTAATCATTACAATCAGTACTCAAAGTCTGGCATGTTAGCTCAGTGGAGTGACTTTTTATCCAGGATTCAGTTTGGTAAGAAGCATTTAATAGCTTATTCACATCCCACCAGCCTCCTGAGATGTCATTGCTCAGACTTCTGCCTGAAAATACAGCCTTCATTAAATAACACAGATGAAAGATAAATGAATAGGGAGTAATTTAGTGAGATTAAATGGGCAGGACTTTGGACACTTATCATAGCTTCTGCAATGCTTCATATCTGACCAAAGGAGAATTGCTAAATTCAGAAATGCCAGGGTCATTAATCAACTGTGTGATGTTGAAGTGATGTGAAATACTGTTCGTAGCTTGTAAAATTTAGAATTTTGTTTTGCTTGGATCTGACACCCTATTTTATATGTGGTTGAGCCACACCATAAAATGCAGAGAATTACAGTAACTGGAATCATTTCTCTATGAATATTATTTCTGAAATAACACAGTAGTTTAAAACAACATAATAAGAAAGGTTTCATCTAGTTTGGAGTGCTTTTTATGTAAATTACACATTTCATTTGTGTGTCTCTACAACTGACATAAGAATCCCAGGGCCCAGGACAGTGTCTGCTGGAATCAATGGAAAGGCTCCTGTTGACTTCACTGGACACAGGATTGAGCCTTAAGGAAGGATCAAGGGCTTGATCCTAGTCCTATTGAAGTCCCTTTGATTTCAGTGGTATGCCTCAAGAGCATTTACTCTTGAAAGAGGATGAGACCAATCCCATTACTCTTCACACTGACAACTTCCAGTGAAGGGAGGCAAGACAAGGATAGGGACTTAAATATTTTTTGAATACAATATTTAAAACTAAAACACAGGTCAATGCATCTCATACGTAGGCACTTTTATAATGCAAGAGTGCAACAATGTACAGGTGGCCATCTGTGTCTACCTGGCAATCTGAGCATGTGGCTTCTTAGTTTGTGAATGCATTCATGGTAACTGTGCTTACAAATTATAGTTGCATTATTTTGTGTACATTGTACACAGATGTGTTAAAATCAGCCTTTGTATAATAGGAGATGTGCACGCTCTTTCAAATTTGTTTCAGTATGGGTTTGTACACAGAACTGGTCTATATTGCCTCACGGTCCCTGACGTTCAGAAAGGTTCTGCTTTGGACACTATGTCCAATATCATTGCATTGTGGGTTTGGTGAGTTTAGTCTGTATTGGTTCGCCAGTGGGATTAGGGCGCCTCAATCTTTCGCTGCAGTCAAAAAAGCAAACAAGATGTAAGGGTGCTTGAGGAATCAAATGGAGAATATGGTAATGCCATGATATAACTCTGTGGTGCAGCCTCTTCTAGAATATTGTGTGCAGTACTGGTCATGTCATAAAAAATATGCAGAAGTAGAGGGGCTTCGGAGAAAGGTGGTGAAAACGATAAAGAGCCTGGAAAAACTCTCATGTGAAGAGAGATTGAAAAGATTGGGATTGTTCACTATAAAAAAAGGAGTTGAATAAGAAGGGACATGATAAAAGTACATAAAATAATTAATGGGATTGAAAAGGCAGATCAGGCATTTCTGTTCTCCCTGTTTCATAAGAAAAAAGGGGACATCCAGTGAAATTAAAAGGTGGCAAATTCAAAGGGTCGAAATGAAATTCTTTTTTTTTACCCAGTGTATAATTAGACTCGGGAGCTCATTGCCCATCAAAGTTATTGAGGCCAAAAAGTTAGTAAGATTCAAACAGGGACTGAACATTTATATGAATATTAAGAATATACAGAGTTATCATAATTAAGGACAACAATAATTTCGGAAAGGATATTGAACCTCATGCTTCAGGGTTTAAGTCAGTGTCTAACTATTAGATATCAGCAAGAGACCTAATGTGGGGGGCAGATTAATCCACATCTGGCTACTGTGGGATTCTTAAACCTTCCTCTGAAGCATCTGGTACTAGCCACTGTCGGAGACAGATACTGGATAGATGGACAGTGAATCTGATCCAGTCTGGCATTTCCTATGTTATGTTCCTCTCTGATCAACAAGAGAACTCTAATCTGAGGGAAAATCAGGGAATTTTTTTCCATGTAAAACTGGAATGTAATTATTATGAGTCAAAATATAAAATAATGAGACAGCTCCCACTAATTGGGGGACTTACAGAAATTAATAATAATAATGCGCTAGGATACTATCTCTTCCTGCACCCCATCCCCCACATACACACAAACACAATGTAGGAGAAAATGTTTTCTAAATTGTGACTTTTCCAACTGTATCAAAATGAAACTAAATGGAACCTCCCTGTGAGAAACCAAGTGAAAATGTTTTTTTGATGAGCTGAGTTTCCTCCACCCCCCGATCTCATGGATGGACTTAGCCAATAAAGGAGGAAGAGAAGTCCTTTGTGACTTCCATCATGTGCTCTCTGCCAACTGGAACTAGCTGCAGTACTTTGATTGAAATAGCGGCAAAGAGGTCCTGTGGCACCTTATAGACTAACGTGTATTGAAGCATAGGCTTTCGTGGGTGAATACCCACTTCGTCAGATGCATGTAGTGGAAATTTCCAGAGGCAGGTATAAATATGCAAGCAACAATCAGGCTAGGGATAACGAGGTTAGTTCAATCAAGGAGGATGAGGCAGTTGAGGTGTGAACACCAAGGGAGGAGAAACTGCTTTTGTAGTTGGCGAGCCAGTCACAGTCTTTGTTTAATCCTGAGCTGATGGTGTCAAATTTGCAAATGAACTGAAGCTCAGCAGTTTCTCTTCGAAGTCTGGTCCTGAAGTTTTTTTTGCTGCAGGATGGCTACCGTTAAATCTGCTATTGTGTGTCCAGTGAGGTTGAAGTGTTCTCCTACAGGTTTTTGTATATTGCCATTCCTAATATCGGATTTGTGTCCATTTATCCTTTTACGTAGGGACTGTCCAGTTTGGCCGATGTACATAGCAGAGGGGCATTGCTGGCACATGATGGTGTATATTACATTGGTGGATGTGCAGGTGAATGAACCAGTGATGGTGTAGCTGATCTGGTTAGGTCTTATGATGGTGTCACTGGTGTAGATATGTGGGCAGAGTTGGCATTGAGGTTTGTTGCATGGATTGGTTCCTGAGTTTATACCTGCCTCTGGAAATTTCCACCACATGCCTCAGACGAAGTGGGTATTCACCCAAGAAAGCTTATGCTCCAATACATCTGTTAGTCTACAAGGTGCCACAGGACTCTCTGCCACTTTTACAGATCCAGACTAACACTGCTACCCCTCTGATGCTTGACACCATGCAAGGCACTGCATTTATCCGTGTGGAGTGGAAATCCATCAACCTCTTGAAGAAACCTGCACAGGTACAGACAGATATCATCTTCCTTTCCAAATGCAAGCGGATGAACATCATACCAAATGGACTGAAGGTGAAAAATCCATTGCTATCTACATACTACACAGACCACAGTGAGCGATTATGCCATACACTATCAAAGAAACTGAGGAACCACCTGATCAGCATCCTATACAGCAAACAGGAAAACATCAAAAAAGAGCTCTCCAACCTGGAGACACTTATAAATAACCAACCTTCCGTACAAACGGACTTTACTAAAATAAGACAGGAGATCTACATTGCACACTTCACCTCTCTACAAAGGAAAAAGGACTGTAAGCTGTCTAAAATCCTATCTGCCACATGGGGCCACAACAGCGGTACCCCTAACTCACCCAACAATATCGTCAATCTATCCAGCTATACGCTCACCCCAGCAGAAGAGTCTGTCCTATCTCAGGGACTCTTTCTGCCCCCACAAACATGCTACAGTTCTGCAGTGATCTGGAAGCCTACTTTTGCCATCTCCGACTCAAAGAATACTTTCAAGATAACCCTGAACAGCACGCTGATACACAGATACCCTCCCACCAACAGCACAAGAAGAACAACTCCACATGGACTCCTCCTGAGGGTCGAAATGACAGTCTGGACCTATACATAGAATGCTTCCGCTGATGTGCACAGGCAGAAATTGTGGAAAAACAATATCACTTACCTCATAACCTAAGTCGTGCAGAACGCAATGCCGTCCACAGCCTCAGAAACAACCCTGACATTATAATCAAAGAGGCTGATAAAGGAAGGTACTGTTGTCATCATGAACAGGTCTGACTACCAAAAGGAGGCTGCCAGACAACTCTCCAATACCAAATTCTACAGGCCACTTTCCTCAGATCCCACTGAGGAATACACTAAGAAACTGTACAATCTACTCAGGATACTCCCTACACTAACACAGGAACAAATCAACATACCCTTAGAGCCCCGACCAGGGTTATTCTATCTACTACCCAAGATCCACAAACCTGGAAACCCTGGATGCCCCATCATCTCGGACATTGGCACTCTCACTGAAGGACTGTCCGGATATGTGGACTCTCTACTTTGGCCCTACACCACTAGCATGCCCAGCTATCTCCGTGACACCACTGATTTCCTGAGAAAACTACAATGCATTGGTGATCTTCCAGAAAACACCATCCTAGCCACCATGAATGTAGAGGCTCTCTACACAAACATCCCACACACAGATGGAATACAAGCTGTCAGGAACAGTATCCCTGATGATGCCACAGCACAACTGGTTGCTGAGCTCTGTAACTTTATCCTCACTCACAATTATTTCAAATTTGATAATATATATCTCCAGACCAGTGGCACCGCTATGGGCATCCGCATGGCCCCACAATTTGCCAACATTTTTATGGCTGACCTGGAACAATGCTTCCTCAGCTCTCATCCACTCGAGCCCCTTCTCTACCTACGTTACATTGATGACATCTTCATCATCTGGACCCGTGGGAAGGAAACCCTGGAAGAATTCCACCATGATTTCAACAGCTTCCATCCCACCATCAACCTCAGCCTGGACCAATCTACATGGGAGGTCCACTTCCTAGACACCACGGTGCAAATAAGTGACGGTCACGTTAACACCACCCTATACTGAAAACCCACTGACTGCTATGCCTGCCTTCATGCCTCCAGCTTCCATCCCGGACACACCATACGATCCATTGTCTACAGCCAAGCACTGAGGTACAACCGCATTTGCTCCAACCCCTCAGACAGACACCAGCACTTACAAGATCTTCACCAAGCATTCTCAAAACTACGATACCCACATGAGGAAATAAGGAAACAGATCATCAGAGCCAGATGTGTACCCAGAAGCCTCCTGCTGCAAGACAAGCCCAAGAAAGAAACCAACAGAACTCCACTGGCCATCACATACAGTCCTCAGCCAAAACCTCTCCAATGCATCATCAGTGGTCTACAACCCATCCTGGACAACAATCCCTCACTTTCACAGGCCTTGGGAGGCAGGCCAGTCCTTGCCCACAGACAACCTGCCAACCTGAAGCATATTCTCACCAGCAACTACACACCGCACCACAGTAACTCTAACTCAGGAACCAATCCATGCAACAAACCTCAATGCCAACTCTGCCCACATATCTACACCAGCGACACCATCACAGAACTTAACCAGATCAGCCACACCATCACCAGTTCATTCACCTGCACATCCACCAATGTAATATACGCCATATATGCCAGCAATGCCCCTCTGCTATGTACATCGGCCAAACTGGACAGTCCCTACGTAAAAGGATAAATGGACACAAATCCGATATTAGGAATGGCAATATACAAAAACCTGTAGGAGAACACTTCAACCTCACTGGACACACAATAGCAGATTTAAAGGTAGCCATCCTGCAGCAAAAAAACTTCAGGACCAGACTTCGAAGAGAAACTGCTGAGCTTCAGTTCATTTGCAAATTTGACACCATCAGCTCAGGATTAAACAAAGACTGTGACTGGCTCGCCAACTACAAAAGCAGTTTCTCCTCCCTTGGTGTTCACACCTCAACTGCTAGAAGAGGGCCTCATCCTCCTTGATTGAACTAACCTCGTTATCCCTAGCCTGATTGTTGCTTGCATATTTATACCTGCCTCTGGAAATTTCCACTACATGCATCTGACGAAGTGGGTATTCACCCACGAAAGCCTATGCTCCAATACACGTTAGTCTATAAGGTGCCACAGGACTCTTTGCCGCTTTTACAGATCCAGATTAACATGGCTACCCCTCTGATGTTTGATTTGAAATGAAATTCCAACTAAAAATAAAAAAGTACTTGCCAGAAATTATCTATATAATAAGATTTGAGGAATGTCACTCTGGCTACATCTATAGAGTCATAGATTCATAGATATTTAGGTCAGAAGGGACCATTATGATCATCTAGTCTGACCTCCTGCACAACGCAGGCCACAGAATTTCACCCACCACTCCTACAAAAAAAATCTCACACCTATATCTGTGCTATTGAAGTCCTCAAATTGTAGTTTAAAGACTTCAAGGAGCAGAGAATCCTCCAGCAAGTGACCCGTGCTCCATACTTGGAGCTGGGCCTGTGATTCTCAGCTCACGTAGATATACCCTCACGAGTTTTGCTCAGGCTAATGCCTGGAAAATAGCAGTGTAGGGATAGCATGGGTGGTGGCTTGGGCTAGCCACCCAACTACATCTGCACAATCTGGAAACCACACGCCCAGATCCAAGTATAGACATAGTCTCTTTATGTTACTCTGAAGCCTATTAAGTCTGTAAAGTCAGTGTGAAGTGATGGAAACCGCTACAGGCATGATTGAGGGCTCTTTTTGTTCAGAATATCACCAGGTTGAATTACATCTAGTGGCTAACTGGCATGAGTTTCAATAGATATAGCCCATCTTGCTTATACATGGGTTTCCTAAAATACATTTGGCTCTCAGTTGAACCTGTAGGTTCATTTATGCTCCCCAGCACTACAGTCTGAAGAGCAGTGCAACTATAATTATTGCCAGGTAACAGAAGGCTTTGTTTTTAAAATAGGAATTCCTTTGAGTCCTGATTCTTTGCTAGTACAGGACTCTGGTACACAATGTTAAAGGAGATTCCAGATTGCAAATGCTTCTTTGTTCTTAACTATGTGTGTAATCCAAATACTTCATGAGGACCCCGTTGCCAAATCTCTTCAGGTGTCTGTGAGATGCGCTCATTAAGAATATCCAAATCCATTCAAATGGCAAAACTGAAGACCAATAAAAGGTTGACCTTCTAGAAAAGCCCTGTAGAGACTGAACCAATTGGATTGTGCGGAAATTTAACAGGATGCTGTAAAAAGCATTAAACGCCCACAGCACGGAGTCATCTTGCGCTTCCAGGTACTGAGATCTGAATCCTGAAAAACTGGAGGTCCAGTTCAGAACAGCATCCAAAATGGCCAATTTCAGGATTTTTTTTCAGTCCCTCCGGGTCCTTACCCAAGCTTCCATAGGAATTCTTGTTCAATTAAGGACCTCTGAGTTTGGCTCTTTTAACCTTTATGGTTAGGGTTCACAAAATAGCACTCTGCCTCTTATCAGACTTAATCACATCTCACAACTCCCTGTATTTTTAAAGTTTGGATAACTAGATTGCTGAGCCTCATTTTAGAGATCTACCTTGCTTGCTATCCTTCTACCTAGTGGATAAAATCATATAGAAAATGCCCCTTTCTAGAGGCTGATGAAGAATACAGGAAATCATGCCTTACTGCAAACGAAACATAAATCAGAGCTTCCTGGCATGCGCTGGCTGATATAGGGCTCATGTCTGATATGATTAAGTATTTTTTACTCATCTGTATTTTATCATTTGTTATGTCAGTTTAATTTTTTCCCTCTCTGAAAGAGATCAATGGAAAAGAAAAAAATATAGAGAGTAATAAGATGCTCCCGTTAGCATTTAAACTCAGATGCTGTGTATAGAATGTCTCAGCTGGCTGGCTGAGCATTTGCCATTTTTGACATCTTGAACATTAAAATTAATAGTTCCAAACAACCTGGCCCCATATGGGACCAGATGCAGGTTTCCTTCAAAGATCCCACTTCTAGATTTTCCTAGAATACATCTGCCAAGCTTCAGCTTTAGGATTCTCCTGCTGTGCAATGGAAAGGGTTTTCAGACCCCTGCACTCCTCGAGTTGTGAAGGCCCTAACGCTTTCACTGCTATCCCCAGCCCCATGGTAGTATGGCTTACAGCAGTGCTCTAAGTATGCATTGTCTTGCAGCCAAATGAGACATGGCTTCTTGTATTTGCACCAAAGTTTGTCTGTACATGGAGTTACAGGAATTGCTACTTCACTTTAAATGCACATCTGAAGTAACTTTAAAGTTTAAACCAGACCCTTGCATTATGCTCCCAACGGAGGCTGGGGCACCGTTGTGCTAGGCACTGTATATACACAGAGAGATAGTATTGCAGTTGGAGACAAAGGCTCCAATGCAACTGTTAAGCCATTGTGTTAAACGCTGTATACATTCACTATGTGAGTTCCTCTCTCAAAGAGCTTGAAGGTTACCTAGACAAGAAAGACAAAGGATGGGAAAGAAAACAGAGGCACAGAGAGATGAAGTAATTTGATCCCATGGCAGCTCAATAGCAGAGCCAGGAAGAGAACTGGGGTCTCCTGACCGCCAGTATAGTGCCCTAGTCATTGAACCACTGTCTCTGCCCGCAAGTGCTTGCAGTCTAAGAGCCAGATTCTGTAATCCTCCCTTGCCCAAATAGTCCCAGTGTCTTAAGCATTATTTGGTGTGAGGATTGCAGAATCTGCACCTAAATAGCCTGCTATGACAATTTTGGGGGTTTGTATAGAGCTTATGAATTCTGTCTGAGTTTATGAACACTCTGTATAAATCAAGCTGCAAACTACATTTTTGACTGTCAGGCTGGTCCTTGTCTTCCTGCTGTCTCTTTATCTCCATCTTAGACTAAAATTTCAGAAAAATGGAAGATCATTGAACTTTGATTATTGGTTTAAGTGGAGTAACCTGGGGCAAAGATGGCTGCTGCCCAGGGCAAACCACTTTTTCAAGTCTTAACTCTAGGGGGTTGGTAACTAATCAACAGATCATCTGGTAGGGGACTTGGATTACCTGAATCAACAAGGCAGATCAGAGAGTTACCCGACAAAGGAAACTGGAAGCTATAAAAGAAAGGGTCTCTCACTAGCCATTAGAGAGAGAGACTGAGAAACAGACCCAGACTCCAGGACAGGGAGAGAAGCCAGCTGCAGGATGGCAGCGGGAGAGGAAGGTTTCTGGATTCCTTAAAAGACTCTGACCTAAGCCTAAAGAGTGTTCAAGAGTGGTGAGGAAACTGAGGCAGGGAAATGTGCAAAGGTGTGTTTATTTTTGTCTAGATCTGTATATTTCTTGTGAAAGCTAAAGTAAACAGTGGTTGGTTTGGGGGAACCCTTATAAAGCCTGGCATGTCTGTTTGCTTCACTGTCACATATCTCTGAAAAAAGTAAACTGTACACTGAGAGTGCCCATGAGGTTGGTGCTCTGGGACAGGGTGTGTTTGTCTCTTGGGGAGTGTGTGTGTGTGGTGGGAGAGTGTCAGCACTCGTCCTGGGGCCTAGCGAAGATGGGCCCCATAGTCCCATTTCTGTGACAAGGTAGCAGACAGCGCCTGTGCTCAGGAAATGTGGCAGAAGAGCCAAAGGGAGAGAGACTATTGAAGCCTACCTAGTCCAAGGGTAACTTAAGAGCACGCGAGCCCAGTGTGTGAGGTCCAGCCACAGCATCCTGTTAAGTGTCCAGCCAGGGGAACACCTCTGTGTGTGTGATACCTACCAGGTTGGAGAGCTGTATGCAATGCAAGTCTGAGTTACAAACATAACTTATTGCCTCCCTCACTTGTGGTGAGATGGCCCCAGTATTCAAGGTCTGCTAAACTCTGTTCCATCTAAAATGGAGACCATGACTGGGAGAAGTAAGTGCTTCTACAAGGTCAGCATCCTCAGAAAAATGCCAGACTTCTTGCTCTGTATCCATTGGTATTGAGATTCAGATTGTATTCCAGGCATTTATCACCAGCTTCCCATGCTTAATAAAACACCATGCTGTGAAATATTTATACTGATACCACTTTTAATCTGCTCCTCTGAAGAAGGGTATAAATTATTCCATTTTGCAGAGTAATCTGTAATGAATAGGAGCAAAATCTTTCTTCTAGGGCTGCTGAAGGATGAGAAGTGAAGCACCATTAAAGGAACCTGTTAGTCTCCTGCCCTTCCCCCATCCCCTCCAATTCATGTCGTTCTATTTAAAGAGATATGATTGTTAAGAGGTGCATGCACACAAGAGGTGCATGCACACATCTGCAGCACACAACATTGTCCTCCAACAATGCTGCATATTCAGGAGTGCCTTCTACTGACTTGTTTCAGAGTGGTAGCTGTGTTAGTCTGATTTGTGTATCAGCAAAAACAATGAGGAATCCTTGTGGCACCTTAGAGACTAACAAATTTATTTGGGCATAAGTTTTTGTGGGATAAAACCCACTTCATCAGATGCATGAAGTGAAAAATACAGTAAGCAGTATATATATTACAGCACATGAAAAGATGGGAGTTGCCTTACCAAGTAGGGGGTCAGTCCGAAGGAGGCCAATTCAATCAAGTGGAAGTGGCCTATACTCAGCAGTTGACAAGAAGGGGTGAATATCAACAGAGGGAAAATTACTTTTTGCAGTGATCCAGCTACTCCCAGTCTTTATTCAGGCCTAATTTGATGGTGTCCAGTTTGCAAATTAATTCCAGTTCTGCAGTCTGTTGAAGTCTGTTCTTGAAGTTTTTTTGTTGAAGAATTGCCACTTTTACGTCTGTTATTGAGTGTCCAGGGAGATTGAAGTGCTCTCCTACTGGTTTTTGAATGGTACAATTCTTGATGTCTGATTTGTGTCCATTTATTCTTTTGCATAGAGACTGTCCGGTTTGGCCAATGTACACGGCAGAGAGGCATTGCTGGCACATGATGGCATATATCACATTGGTAGATGTGCAGGTGAATGAGCCCCTGATGGTGTGGCTGATGTGGTTAGATCCTGGTGTCCCCAGATGATAATGTCCCCTGAATAGATATGCGGACAGAGTTGGCAGCTAGGTTTGTTGCAGGGATTGGTTCCTGGGTTAGTGTTTTTGTTGTGTGATGTGTAGTTGCTGGTGAGTATTTACTTCAGGTTGGGCGGCTGTCTGTAAGCGAGGACTGGCCTGTCTCCCAAGGTCTGTGAGGGTGAGGGACCGTCATTCAGGATAGGTTGTAGATCCTTCATGATGCGCTGGAGAGGTTTTAGTTGGGGGCCGTAGGAGACAGCTAGTGGCGTTCTGTTACCTTCCTGGTAGGTGACTTCTGGGTACCCTTCTGGCTCTGTCAATCTGTTTCTTCACTTCATCAGGTGGGTATTGTAGTTTTAAGAAAGCTTGATCGAGATCCTGTAGGTGTTCTTGTCTCTGTCTGAGGGATTGGAGCAAATGCAGTTGTATTTTAGAGCTTGGCTATGGACACTGGATCGTGTGATGTGGTCTGGATGAAACCTGGAGGCATGTAGGTAAGTGTAGCAGTCAGTAGGTTTCTGATATAGGCTGGTAGTTATGTGACCACCTACTGACACATTATCTATCTACTAACCTATAACTTTTCTGTAGAACACTCTCATAACAGCAGTCAAGATAGGGTTGCCTTACATTTTTACCTGCACTTTTTTATCTTGTGTTTGCAAAATCTCTTTTTTTCAAAGGTTCCCCTCCATTCCCAAATTCATTCTTTCATGCTCATTTCTCGTTAGTAATAATAAAAAAAAGCTAGTGGCCTGACATTCACAAACAATTCTGTAGTAACTGCACAATTACTGCTATAAAGCCTACTTAGGTTTAACATTCTCTGCAAGGAAAAGATGGAAGAACATAGAACGGGCCAGTATTGAGGGTGAGCAAGTGTTAATGAAAAGCTACAGTGCAGGATCAAGCCCTTATTTTTTGTAAAGATTGGAGCGTGTGCTTAACTTTGTGTGGTAGGTAGTCCTATTGAAGTGAGACCACTCCAGTGTGTTAGAATATGAGTTGCCATACTCGGTCAGACCGTGGTCCATCTTGCACAGTATCCTGTCTCTGACAGTGTCCTATACTACAGCTTCAGAGGGAATGTATGGAACAGGGAAATTATGAAGTGACTCATCTTGTCTTCCACTCCTGGCTTCTGTTAGGGTCACCCCAAATATGGGGTTGAATCCCTGACCATCTTGATGGATCTATCCTGTATGAACTTAACCAGTTCTTTTTTAACCCAGGTATATTTTTGGCCATCATAACTTCCCATGGCAATGAGTTCCACAGATCAGTTGTGCATTGTGTGAAAAAAGTACTTCCTCTTGTTTGGATTAAGCCTGCTGCCTGGGTGACCCCTGGTTTTTTATATTTGTGTGAACAGGTAAATAACTCTTCTCTATTCACTTTTTCCGCACTGTTCATGATTTTATATGCCTCTGTTATATCCCCCCCTTAGTTTTCTTTTTTCTAAGCTGAACAGCCCTTATCTCTCCTCTTATGGAAGCTGTTCCAAACCCTTGGACATTTCTGTGGACCTTCTCTGAACCTTTTCCAGTTCCCCTAAATCTTTTTTGAGATGTGGTGATGAGAACTGGACACAGTATTCAAGGTGAGGGTGCACCATGGATTTATATAGTGGCATTATGATATTGTCTTTCTTATTATCTATCCCTTTCCTAATGTTTCCTAACATACTGTTAGCCTTTTTCACTGCTGCTGCACATTGAGTGGAAGTTTTCAGAGAACATATCCATGATGACCCCAAGATCTCTTTCTTGGGTGATAATAGCTAATTTAGACCCCATCATTTTGTTTGTATAGTTGGGATTATTTTTTCCAGTGTGTATTATTTAGTTTCTTTAAGAGCCTTTTGATGAAGGACCTTGACTTGATCACCCTTATGCACATGCTTGTTGACTCCCTCAACGAATTCTATTGGAGTGGTGAAACATGACTTCCCTGTACAAAAGCCCTGTTACCTCTTCTGGAAGAAATCATGTTTATCTACGTTTCTGGTAATTCTGTCCTTTATAAAATTTTCTGTCAATTTGCCCAGTACTAGGTTAGGCCCACAGGAGTGTGATTGCCAGGATCATCTTTTTTTAAAAATCAGCATTACATTAGCTACCTTCCGATCACCTGTACAGAGGCTGATTTCAGTGATAGGTTACATATTACAGTTAATAGCGCTGCAATTTCATGTTAGAGTTCCTTCAGAATTCCTGGGTTAATACCAGTTGGTCCTGGTGACTTATTACTGTTTAGTTTATCAATTTGTTCTAAAACCTCTTTCACTGCTCCATCAATTTGGGACAGTAATTCAGATTTGCCACCCCCATTACTGTTATTCTTTCTGGGCATCTTCCCGACATCCTCGGCAGTGAAGCTGGTACAAAGAATTAATTTAGCTTCTCTGCAATGGCCTGGTCTTCCTTGAGTGCTCCTTTTAATACCTTTGTTGTCTCCTGGCTCCACTGCTTGTTTGGCAGGCTGCCTTCTTCTGATGTACTTAAAAAATTAATGTTTAGCAAGTTGCTTCTCAAATTCTTCATTGGCCTGACTTATTTTACTTTTGTATTTTACTTGCCTGAGTTTGTGCAACTTCCTATTTTCCTCATTAGGATTTGACTTCCAAATTTTAAAGGTTGCCTTTTTGCCTCTAATAGCCACCATTATTCTACTGGTTAGCTATGGTGGTGTTCTTTTGGTTCACCGACTGTCTTTTGTGGGGGGGGAGGGTATTCATTTAGTCTGAATTAAGTGCAAAGTTAAGCCTGTGTGTAAATCTTTGCAGGATCAGGGCATAAATGATACAACTTTCCTGCAAGCATAGACAAAATAGGTAACTTTCCTAGTAGCTAATTAAGACCATTAAGACAAGTAGCTCCAGACATTAAGATCATTCTTCTGCCAATTGCAGCAGAAGGCACCATGGTCAGAGAGACAGCATTGTATGCAAGACTAAATTTTAGAATATAAAATACTACTAAATAAATACACGGGCTGGGCACCCGAGAGGCTATGGGATTGTTGATGAGGGATATGGAGTCTCTCACCTCTAGGTCATTGGTTTGACTTCAACCTAAGTCAGTAGAAATGGAAGTAGTTACCGTCAGATGGCTGTTTAGTTATCTTCATCCAGCTCCCTATGCATTGCACACACCTTGTATTTTGCTGTGATGCTAGGAGGTCTTTAGGTCTGGAAAAGGAAGAGCTCTGTGCAGCTTGAAAGGTTGTCTCTATTAGCAGCAAAAGCTGGTCCAATAAAAGATGATATTTCACCCACCTTTTCTCTCTCATTGTACACACAGTCATTTAATACCAGCTGAGAGTATGTGGATGAAATGAGCATGGGGACTGGATTATCTTTTCACCCCCTAATGGTAGCTTATGCCACATGCCCTCCATAGTAGGTTGGAGGCATGTTAATGGAAAAGTGGTGAGAGGAAGGATGGTATTGTGACTTAAGACATTAGACTGAAACTCATGAGGTCTAGGTTCAATTCCTCACTCTGCCACAGACTATGTGACCTTGGGCAAATTATTTACTAAATCTCTCTCTGCCTTGTTTCTCCATTTGTAAAAACGGGGATAATAATGCTTAGTTTGTCTGTCCTTTGATTGTAAACTCTTTGAGACGGGGATTATGTTTTACTATTTGTGTAGCGCCTAACACTTTACGGCTCTGATCTTGGTCAGGGGGCTTCCAGACACTACTGCAATAAAACTAATTCAGGAAATTTTGTTTTCTCTCTGTCCATTCTATGCCTGTTCTATGGAGAATCAATACATCTGTCTAGACAGTCTATGCAGGCATGGACAGCCCTTGGATGTATAGTAAATGTACTGACATGTAAACACTGTAAAACTACTGTACACAGTAAGCTTTTTTAAATGACCTCTAACTTCTCCCTTTCTACATAATTTAATCAGATTTCAGTTCCTCTTTAATACTGCATGTAAACTCTACCAAATAAGAACTTCAGTTCTATAATACAACCCAGATTAGATGTCACCTCAATCTGCTTCCTCTGTGCAGGAAAAACTAGGTATTAAGGGCCCAATCCTGCAAGGCATTAAGCACCATCTACTCAACTGAAGTCATCAGGAATAGAAGGAACTTGCACTTCACAAAATTGGACTCTTTCTGCACAGGGTTAAACTTACTGTGCTGTGTGTGTAGTATTTCCCACACATAGTATAGTGAATGTAGTGGTATAGATGAATAGCGCGTTGCAGTAAAAGTGTTTAGAAGTATGAAATTCCACTCTGATAGCTGAATCTTGAGCCCATCACCATAGTATCTGAGCATCTCACAATCTTTAATGTATTTATCCTCTTGTAAGATGGGGAACTGAGGCACACAGAGACTGTGTGACTTGCCCAAGAGTACACAGGAAACCTGAGGCAGATCTGGTAACTGAACGCATGTCTCTCACATCAGCCCAAGCTAGTGCTTTAACCATGGGATCACCACCCCTTTGAGTGAATCTGTAATGTAATTTATTGATATGTTAATCTGTGTGCCTTCTGTTAACTACTCTTTTTTTAATATGAAAAGAACAAAACTCCAGTAATCACAAGAGTATCTATATACAAGACATGCTGTCAAACAATGAATACTTAAAAGAAAGGGATGTCTTTCTGTGAAGCTGTCTGTAACCAAAAATGTTACCTTCTTCCTATAACTGGAATAGCTCTTCAGATCCTTATCCCCACTTATAATGTATCCGAATACTGCTACTGTAAGTGATGAACCAGCAGGCACATTTGAATTGCCAGAGCACTGTGCAGAAGTTCAACAAGGAAATACAGCTGGAGAAAGCATGAATGTAATCTTACTGGGGCGGTTGTATCACCACTGATCAAAACAAGTCCAACTAAATGAGCCATCAGCTTGTCAAAAAGGGGGTTTCTTCTTTTGGTTAACCACACTGCAGTTCATACATTAGACCACACGGTAGGGCTAGATACAACGATTAGAACAGCTGTCTGTTCTGAGATATGGGAACAAGTTTCAGGACTTGTTTTTTGTTCTGCATCAGAATGAAACCGAGACCATTTGAAACTTTTGTCCTGCCCCCAAAAAAATATGAGCAAGAGAGACCCCAGACTAGCCAATAATCCAGTGGCTAGAGCACTCATCTGGGATATGGGAGACTCAGATTCCAGTCCCTGCTCTGAACCAGGGTATCCCATCGCCCAAGTGAGTGCCGTCACCACTGGGCTATTCCATTGTGAGTCTGTCTCTGATTTTAACCAGAAATTCCATCCTGGCTCTGAAAACCTTTCTGACAAAAGTTTATTCAAAACAGATTCATTTCCACGTAAAGCTTTGGTTTTGATGAATCGTCATTTCTGATGCAAAATTCCTGACCAGCTCTAATGTCAATAGCGTCAAGGGCTCTGTTGCAGCTTATGTCTTTTTGTATGTTTCACCTCTGCCGTTTTGATCACCGTCCTTGCCTAAAGCTCCCTGATGCTTCCTATGCCGCCATGTAAAGAAAGTACGGTTGGTCTTCATTTCACCTTGATTCCTAAATGCCCTTCTGGTGAATGTTCTGAGGCTTATCTTGACGCCCTAACACCCATTTGCCAACTTATACAAAGTTTATCCAGCAAGGCAGCTCTGGGTGTGTTTCTATAGTATATGAAATGTCATGAATAATGTTCTACTCCCTTCACTCTGTTAAAAGTACAGACTGTGTATCCCAATGATGCACCACAAGACATCAGTACACTTGGACAGTGGGTTTATTAGGGGATAATACACATCTGAGAAGTTTCCTATCAGGAGACAAATGTCCTGACTTTTTCAGAGCAATTAAAGCACCTGCAACTTATTTGTGGTTGTACCCACAATGTACTGTGTAGTCCTCGGCAAGAAGTCATGGCTCTTAATCCAAGAAGCTGGGGATCTTTGGGAAGTGAGGGTGCACAGCACTTCTAAAAATCAGGCCCGTGAATGCTGCCAGCCCAGCGATGGTAGAATAACTTGCAGTGCCCTAATGACCAGTCGTTTGACTATTTTAAAGGATGAAGGGAAGCTGAGTGTTTCTTGCTGCAAGGGGTTTAATGCTCTTTCTCCAAACCGGGATAATAAGTGCACACAACATAGACTTAATGACACTGTCCATCAGAAATGCCCATATGTGACTTGAGTCCATGGGATCCACGTGCAAATTTTGGTGCTTAAAGGCCAGATGGCTTACCATGCTGAAGCACATGTCAATGGAATTCATGAGTGTACAATGTATATTACTCTAGAGCCCTGCAGATGTTTGTATAAAGAATAGATATAGACTATAGAAACTAGTCAGAAAAGGTACATAGGGCCTGATTTTCATTCATTCATACTAAGGCCCCTTTATGCCACCCTGGTAGTGTAATGGGCAATATGGGCCTTCATATAAATGAGTCTCTTGAGACCACATTTCAGAGTAGCAGTCGGGTTAGTCTGTATTCGCAAAAAGAAAAGGAGTACTTGAGGCACCTTAGAGATGAACAAATGTATTTGAGAATAAGCTTTCGTGAGCTACAGCTCACTTCATCGGATGCATGCAGTGGAAAATACAGTGGGGAGTTTTTATATACACAGAGAACATGAACCAATGGGTGTTACCATACACACTGTAACAAGAGTGATTGGAATTAAATTTGCAAAGTGGATACAATTAACTTAGGCTTGAATAAAGACTGGGAGTGGATGTGTCATTACACAAAGTAAAACTATTTCCCCATGTTTATTTCTCCCCCTACGGTTTCTCACACATTCTTGTCAACTGCTGGAAATGGCCTACCTTGATTATCGCTACAGAAGGTTCTCCCCACCCCCACTCCTGCTGGTAATAGCTTACCTTACCTGAAACAATGGGTGTTACCATACACACTGTAACAAGAGTGATCATGTTCTCTGTGTATATAAAATCTCCCCACTGTATTTTCCACTGCATGCATCCGATGAAGTGAGCTGTAGGTCACAAAAGCTTATGCTCAAATACATTTGTTAGTCTCTAAGGTGTCACAAGTACTCCTTTTCTTCTTGAGACAACAGTCCTTCATAGTCCATTCCCTCCCCTTCTTCCTTCTCCCTCACGTACCCTAATAAACTTTGAAGTGAAAGCATTGGGCTATGTTGCTGTTAACTGCTAGCCCAGGGATCGGCAACCTTTGGCCCCTGGCCCGCCAGGGTAAGCCCCCTGATGGGCCAGGCCGGTTTGTTTATCTGCCGCGTCTGCAGGGTCAGCCAATTGCGGTTCCATTGGCCGCGGTTTGCCACTCCAGGCCAATGGGGGCTGCGGGAAGCAGTGGCCAGCACGTCCCTTGGCCTGCGCCACTTCCCACAGCCCCCATTGGCCTGGAGCGGCGAACCCCAGCCAGTGGGAGTGGCAATCGGCCAAACCTGCGGACGCGGCAGGTAAACAAACCAGCCCAGCCCACCAGGGGGCTTACCCTGGCGGGCTGCGTGCCAAAGGTTGCCGATCCCTGGGCTAGCCCTTTTGTTCCTCTGCTCAGGGTATTAAAATGTGTCCATTATATATTACTCAAGGTAAGGAGGAAGGTAGGGTTTGTATATTGAATATATCCTGCCTCTAGATCTCTTATGCTATTAAAATGTGTTGAATGGAATAAGCCACTCTGTGAAAATAGGGGTCATGTGGATCAGAGAGAAATACTTTAGGTACCTATCAATTCTTCATTATAAAGTCAGGTCCCAAGCAAACAAGTTCACTTTATGCTCATGACATTATTTTTGCACACAGGAAGGTCTGATATTATAGTTGCTGTGTTTGTTGCATGTGTCCTAATCACCCCTCATTTCAATAGCTTATTAAAGCTAATGTTAAAATTGTATAATACACAGGTTAAGGAAAGAGTGTCTGTACATCTGGATATAGCACTTAAATGATCCAAAAATACAAAGTTTGGTTTAAAAGTCATAAAATATGTATAATACATAATCTGCAATAACCCAAATTTAGGTTAATAGATTTAATCATACAGTTTAGATATTAGCATCCAAATATTTGGGTATATCACTCATAAAAGTTTACACTAAGAGCTGGCCATGGAAGGCAAATATAGTAATGAGTATAGATAGTCTCTCAGTAATTGAGCATTTAGGATACGTTGTCCCTCAGCAGATACCATCCATCACAGAAATATTCCAGTTACTTTCAAGACTTCACTTCTCAACATCACTCCAGCTCCTCTCTCCTGGTATTGGTGATGTCTGGTGGTGTGTTCTAAATAGATGTCCCTCAACCTGATGGCATCCGATACCATGAGTTGCTGCATCAGCCAAGAGTAGAGCTGACCGATTCCACGTTCCCGCAACACTAGCTCATTACTGGGGTTTCATTCGCCCAGGGCTCCAACTATCAACATGTGTGTTTGACCCTCATAATCCCTAGCTCTCAGGTTCGCCCAGAGGGGCGTATTTCTCCACCTTTCAAAATCAGGTGTTGCGGAAGGCCAGGATCCTTTTTTCAAAGGGAACTGTGATGTCCACCATGACTATGTCTGGTCACAGTTGGCTGTCCTTTCCACGGATGGTGGAGTTCATGGCCACCTTCCCCACAGGTGGTGGGATGGTGCTGACTAGGCAATCTTGGATGTCATTGTGGCGCAGCTGAGAGGCTCTGGAATGGGCCTTGCAGCTACACAAGACGTGGGGTAGTGTCTCCTTGTTCTACCTTTTATTTAGCAGTGACACTCTGAGTTAGTTTCCCAAACCAGAAGAAGAGCTCTGTGTAAGCTTGAAAGCTTGTCTCTTTCTCTCCAACAGAAGTTAGTCCAATAAAAGATATTTCCTCCCCCACATTTTTTTTTCCTCTGTAGAGAAGCATGATTTTCCCAAGTTGTTTCAGTTCCTGATCGTGTGCAAAGTGTAGTTCTTCTTACAGTGAACTCTGGCTTACAAGGAAGCTTTCTGAGATGTGGGGATGGAGGGCAGAAATTTATACCTTTCTTGGGGTACAGGGGAATAATACACCTCTCTCCCAATGTACCATGGGTGTAGAGGGCCTCAAGTGCACCAGGACAGGTGTAGTAGTTTCACTCTGTGGTCACTGTGCTATTTGGGGAGCTAGAGCAGCAGGAAAATGCCTGCACTGAGTGTCAATGGATGGGGAACCCTTTTGCCCAAACATGCAGGAGAGGATTTTAGGTGGATCAGCAACTATGCTCAGATGCCATAGTGGTGAGCACAATAAAAACACCTGGATCTCCTTTCCGTTTCCACCCAGGGGTGGAAGGGGAGAAGTGCCGTGGCCCTAAGGCTATATTAGCAGGTGCTCAGCTGCTGTGTGGCCTGGGGGGCGGGGGCAGATGATTGATTCCCATAGGCCCCCTGCAGATTGCCCCAGGGCAAAGCTCAGCTACATGACCCATGCACTGTGTATATGATTTGGCCTTTTAGTACCAGCACTGACGCTCTGCCTGTTAATCATCTATAGCTAGCTTTAATTCAGCATTTGGGTGGTGGATTCAAAGCCATATCCAGGCTGGATTCAACACCACCACTATCTTGTGAGGCTTCAGCCCCAAACGGCTGAATTCTTGCACAGCAGCTAATCAGGGAATATTCGACATCTCACAAGCACCTAAAATAGAACCAGAAGATAGGCCTCTTCTGGGTATTTAGGATCTGAACTAGAGTAGGGGGAGATGGATCAGATGTTCCCACCAGGAAGTGGGAACACTTTAGGGATCTCAAGAAACAAATATAAAAATGGGGACAAATATGGCTGAAGTAAACTCTTTTAAAAATGTGAACTAATATTCCTAGAAAACATTGTGTATTCTTTCTTGAATCTTCACGTGCTGTCCTTTCTGTAAAGTTCTAACATGAGCTGGTGTACGTGCAAACGGCATTGAAGATTCCATTCACACCTTTAGTTCAAAGAATAACAGCTTGCTTGTTCTATTATTGGTAGCACCACATGAATGGCTGGAGTATATAGTCCACAACCGGCGGAAATGTGAATCATGGCACATCGTGAACATCCAGTTCATCCTTTGAAGATGCCACCCATCTCTTTTCATCCCTCCACTGGTTCACTTTTCTGCATCAGACACAGGCTACTTACCCTTCACTACCTATCTCTTCCTTCCCTACGTATTATCTGTCATTCACTAAGGAGATACTGACTTCTGCTTCCAATAGGCCAACTTCCATTGCCCATTTGTTATATTTTCAAACAAGCACCTTCATGCTTTTTCCTATGCTTCCCCTCACGCTCGGTACCCATAAATATCTGCAAAGCCACCTCATTATTCCCTTAAAATGCTCTCTTCTATGGTACCTACAAAAAACTTGACAACCAGGCAAACAGCTGGTCTGCTGAAACCGAAGGCTATCATGCTGACCAATATTCTCATTACAAGTTTCAGAGTAGCAGCCGTGTTAGTCTGTATCTGCAAAAAGAAAAGGAGTACTTGTGGCACCTTAGAGACTAACAAATTTATTAGAGCATAAGCTTTCATGAGCTACAGCTCACTTCATCGGATGCATCTGATGAAGTGAGCTGTAGCTCACGAAAGCTTATGCTTTAATATTCTCATTGTTTCCTTGTACTCCCCCATCTGCCTGCATGTATCCAGCTGTTGACTTTTGTCTTACATTTAGATGATAAGATCTTTGATTCCTAGTTGTTCTGTGTTTATCCAGCAGCTAGCACTGTGAGGTCTTGGTCCATGACTGGCGCTGCTAGGTGCTACTGCCATACAAATAATAAATGTCAATGCCAAGTTCAATCAGCTAGAGAAATATGTTAAAGTATACAGGCGTTTTCGGCAGTAGGCTCCTGCATGTCCTCACCAGTTCATATGGAGAGCGCCTCACACCACAACTTGGTATCCAGCTCCTTATGGGTTTGTCAGTGATACCATGAGCATACACTTTGCAAGAAGTTCAAGGGCCTTTGTAGTGTCACATCACTCCCATATCCGAAGCATTTGCTTGCCTTAAACTTGATGGATTTTTGTCTATATCCTTCCCTTGCCCCCCATCCCTCAACTCCCATTAATGGTAATCCTTTTTACTCGTATCTGACACACACAAGTCCGCTTTATCAAAGGATTTTCACACCTGAGGCCTCAAGTCACATACTTGCAGGAAAACACCCCCTTAGAAGTAAATCCTTTTAAATCCTAAGGCCAAACACCATAACAAACATATCTACTCAAGGGATCAGTTTTCCAAACGTGCTTTGAATCTACGTCCCGCAAACATTTGGCTTTCAGTGTGATAGGGTTTTAGTTTTTTATTAAAAAGTTTCCCTTCATGTGCTATCTAAACTGGTACCTCTGGTGGATTTTGCCACTGAAATGGAGAGTACCAGGGTGATGCTGAGAGGAGCACAAGGGCACCACTTCAGGACAAAAAGATGAATTGAGATAAAATCTTCTAAGAAAGTGTCAGTTATGGTGAGAACATATCACTTTTGGGGGTGCATGGGGGAGAGAGTTAACTCATGTTTTCAAATCAAACTCTTTTTGAGTATCTACTATATACTCGTCTGTCAGGCTGTGACTGAATGAGGGAGCTTTCAAAAAAGTGAGAGATTTGTAACGTTTTCCTGAAACATCCTGCAAAATCCATCATCCTAAACTACTTCTAAAATTTACCCAAAGCACAGAAGGGTTTCCCTCAGCTAGTGAGTGATCTTATATGGTAATATCCAAATCCTACGGGTCGCTTTCAAACTGGGCTCTGTAAAATATGTTCTGTGCCCCCACAACCAGTTATTTTCATGCCCAGAGCATGTCCTTGGCATGAAAATGATTAATTCCACATGCAGATGAAAACTTAAAAATGCAAGGACCTGCTTGGACGCACAATTTGCATATGCAAGGGGTTGATAGCACTTGTATATTTTGTGGTTGTTACTATTTGGGAAATTTAGCTCCAGATGAGCTCAGTGGTGGAATAGATCTATAATGGCACATTCACTTCTATTCAATCAAATTCTATTGGTATAACAAACTAGATGAGTGTTGCCAAAGTGTAAAAAGGAGATAGACCCTCTCTGGTAGGTACAGTCCTTCGAGGATAAAGCTACACATTGTGTCTGAGTTTGATCCTTGTTTTCCATTTGTCAGCAGTGTCCATTCCTGATCCAGTGGCAGGCTGTTGTGTGGTGTGATGCCATCATTGCCCTCATCTCTTTCCATTCTCCCAGGGTTAGGCACAGTTCTGCTAGGTCATGAGAATCACTGTTTTATTTCCCCCCTACAGGGAGGGTAATCTTGATGTCCTTAAATAAGTTAGTGGTTAGCAGCTCTCTTCTCTCTGCCTACCTGTCTGTTTGTGTGGGAGAGAGTTTCTTACAAACCACCCTCTCACTGTCAGCCCTAAAAACTTTATTGCCCTAGGAGAACATCATATGTGCCCCCACACTCATTCTGCTGGGGTGTCTCTCCTCCTACTGCTTTTTTTTCTTCTTCCTTTCCAGGTGCTTCTCTCATTGTGAGACAGGAATTAACAAGGCAGGTAGTTTTTCTTTCCTCCCCACCCTCAAAATCCCTTTAATTCCCCACTCCTCAGTTGGGAGGAGAAGGCTGGCTGTAGTCAGTGGGGGCAGAAGGTGAGGGGCCCAGTAGTGGCCTAAGACTCTCCCAGCTGCCACCTGCATCTGACTTCCCACCTAACCTAGCACCCCCAGACACCCTCCAGCCCCTAGCCACAGCTGCCAGATGTTGTGCAGCTTCATGCCCCATCCCTATCACTGCTTGAGGCAGCGCATGGTTCAGGGTGGATAGCAGTGACTCTCTTGTCCACGAGACACATCACACAGAGCTGCACAAAACTTGGCAGCTACAAAACAGCCCTTAACTTGGCTATGGCACACTGCTTTGTAAGTATAAAGTGCTATAAAAATACTAAGAAGTTTTCTTCTACTTGTAAAAGAATCACTTGAGGCTAAATAGTCTACTAAGTGTGTGATGAGCCAGAGTCCTGTCTGTAAATTTTTGCCATATTCAAGTTTCCCTAAATGAGGCATGCACATAAAAATAACAACATTTTCTTCCCTGGTAAAAGGGAGACTGTAATTCAATCCTTTATTAAGAATAAGAACCCCAAAGGTAACCTAATGGAGCCTAAAGCAACAGAATCATAATAATATTAATAGCAATATGCTTCATTTCAACTAAGTACCCAAAGGCAACATGGTAATCCTCCCTGATTCTGAAAGTTGCATAGAAGCTTATAGATATTTAAAACTAATATAAATTGAATCTGGAACAGATTGAAAGCACCATCCTTTGGGCACAGTCAGCAGAGGGGATGGTGATCTGTGGGATATTGAAATGTAAATGAGTTGCAAAACATAAGGTCTATTGTGTCATTCATTTGTTTGATAGAGTTCAGACATATATGTTGGGGTACATATTTCCCCTTTCATCTCCTTCTCCCTAGCCTGCATTATACTGAGCCTATAATGAATGTAATTGTATGCAGTCCCTCCTTCATTAAAATAATCGGGGAAATATCCATCGACGAATACGGGCCTGCCCCAGTTAGAAGGTTTCAACTCCTGTCTGCACTACAGTTCCAAACCATGGTTAAAATATAATCTGTGGCCCAATCCCTGATACAAAATAGCTCAATTTTGTTTGCAGAGGTAGGAATAAGTGGTTTTATAGAAACAGTGCTACATCCCTGCTTGCTGTTAGGATCAGCATAGCTCTAACTCTCATGTCAAAGGGACCGTAGTTGCAGATGGGATTTCTGTTTCCATTAATCCTATTGAGCTCACTGGAGTGGAGAGGGAGAGAGTGACTGATGGATATACCATGTTATGTTCCAGAATAATACTTGATTGCAGCCTTGGGGCAAGGACTATTGTCTTGGGTGAACTGTGCCTTACTGTTGGCAATCAAATTTTCATCATGTAATAATGTGGAATGGTTGTAATACAAGTGAACAAAAAGATAGTGCCTTGGACTATGGGGAAAAAAATGCTGTCCAGGGTTTGTGTCAGTTCTTGCTATATGCAGAAAGTGTTATGTTAGGGTGTCTAGTGAATTTACCAAAAATGTATGTTTTTCTGAGGTCAGAAGTTCTCAAACTCTTTGGACCAACAACTTCTTAGAGAGCGTTTTTTCTCTTGGGCACCTCCTCTACCATTTATAAATGCATAATATTCCTATGACCACTATGACAATTGCTTATATAACCCACTGTTCAGACAGTGTATGACTCATGTCCTCTGGATCTGCTACCACTGCCAAAGAAGGGTTCTAGCTCAAATTGTAGAGTCTCATGCTCTTGAGTCTGGTTATCTCAAGTTCAGTCCTTGATGATGATGGTATAGAAAGCTCCTTGAGGCAGGGTCAATCCTTCTGTTTTGTTTGTATAGCATCTACTACAATGAGTCTTGGTCCATCACGAGGGCTCCTAGATGCTATGGTAATAAGGATATACTTAGAAAAATATTGGAAAAGAATTTAATATATTTAATGGCTGGAAACAGGTAAGAAAACCAATATCATGTGTCTGTCAATGCTCCACAGACCTCAGAAATCTAGTTGGGTCACTCTGGAATTACAAAATTCAGTTTTGCACACCTCCGTAATATTTAAATGAATTGCCACATAGCATTATAAAGAGTTATTTTATATATCCATGACTTTCATTTTTACACAGTTTACATTGCCACAGATGTTTATGCAACTTACAATTGAGTAATACTATTTTATTGGCATGTATGAAACCACTTTCTATATACCTTTGTAATTATCCATTTCTTCCCCTCTCCTCCTCCCTCCTGGCAAACTCTCTGTTCCTCACTAAGGACTAACGAAATAAGTTTGACATTTTCAGCCAAATTCTTAATTATTCAGGAACATAAAATAGACTCTTTTATTTATAAAATAGAAGCTATATATTTCCTACTCATAACTGAGGCACAAAACAATCATCTTCCATCTGAAATTCAGCAGGGAAAGTTTCAGCCTAAACAGGAATCTTTCAGAAAGTTATGAGCAAATGTAAACAGAAAGTTAGAACGAAAATCATCTTGCAAACTTAGCTGCAGTACAATGGGTCGGAACCTCAGCTAGTGTAAATCAGTAGAGCTCCATTGAAGTCACCTAATTACACTTATTTATACCACATAAGGATGTGGCCTTTTATTACTATTACAGATGCTCAATTTAGATAGTGTGGATCAAATCCTGCCCTCATTACAGCTGTGTAAATCCTTTGGCTTGGTGATTACACTGCATTTACAGTGTTCGTATAGCACTAGCTCCTCAGGGGACCCACTCAGGCATCAGGATCCCATTCTGTTAGGCACTGTACAAACAATCCAAATACATGTATCTGCCCCAAAGAGCTTGCCTACATGACGGGTAATGTGTTTTATGTGGGAGTGATTTCTAATGCGTGTTGTGCATTAATTGCTCTGTGTGGATCCTGCTGGTGCACCCTAGAAGTTCACTACTACTTTAATGCGCGTTAGGGAATCTTTAGTGTGCATCAGCAGCATCTATATGGAACAATTAATGTGCGACACGTTAGTGCGCTTTAGAAATCACACCCCTACGGTGCTCATTGCTGCATTGTATAGACATACCAAAGTAACTACTGTAACTGAGAATAAAATTTGGCCCAGTGCATACATACCTGAAGGTAACATTATTTTTTAGGCCCTTTCAGAGTTGTGGTCTTAGGTATACCAGAAATGGGTGCATTACTTATGTTTTAAGTGATCATAAATTGGGCTGTTGATTAATTGCAGTTAACTCACGTGATTAACTCAAAAAAATTGGGGTGGGAGGAGGTATTGTTTCATGGTCTGTGTTTATATAATGTCTTCTGCAGTTTACACAGTATGCATCCGATGAAGTGAGCTGTAGCTCACGAAAGCTTATGCTCAAATAAATTGGTTAGTCTCTAAGGTGCCACAAGTACTCCTTTTCTTTTTGCGAATACAGACTAACACGGCTGTTACTCTGAAACCTGTCAAAAAAATTAATCGCTATTAATCACAGTTTTAATCACTCTGTTAAACAATAGAATACCAATTGAAATTTATTAAATATTTTGGATATTTTTCTACATTTTCAAATATATTGATTTCAATTACAACACAGTGTTCACTTTATATTATTTTATTACAAATATTTGCACTGTAAAAATGATAAATAAAAGAAACAGTATTTTTCAATTCACCTCCAACAAGTACTGTAGTGTGATCTCTTTATCATGAAAGTTCAGTTTACAAATGTAGATTTTCTTTGTTACATAACTGCACTCAAAAAGATAACAATGTAAAACTTTAGAGCCTACAAGTCCACTCAGTCCTACTTCTTGTTCAGCCAATCGCTAAGAGAAACCAGTTTGTTTACATTTATGGGAGATAATGCTGCCATCTTCTTAATTACAATGTCACCTGAAAGTGAGAACAGGCATTTGCATGGCACTTTTGTAGCCAGCATCGCAAGATATTTATATGCCAAGTGCGCTAAAGATTCATATGCCTCTTCATGCCTCAGCCACCATTCCAGAGGACATGCTTCCATGCTGATGATGCTTGTTAAAACAATAATGCATTAATTTAATTTGTGACTGAACTCTTTGAGAGAGAATTGTATGTCCCCTACTCTGTTTTACCCACATTCTGCCATATATTTCATGTTATAGCAGTTTCGTGTGATGATCACATGTTCGTTTTAAGGACACTTTCACTGCAAATTTGACAAAATGCAAAGAAGGTACCAATGTGAAATTTCTAAAGATAGCTACAGCACTCGACCCAAGGTTTAAGAATCTGAAGTGCCTCCCAAAATCTGAGAGGGATGAGGTGTGGAGCATGCTTTCAGAAGTCTTAAAAGAGCAACACTGGTACAGAAACTACAGAACCCGAACCACCTTCTGCTGGTGGCATCTGACTCAGATGATGAAAATGAACATGTGCCGGTCTGCACTACTTTGGATCGTTATCGAGCAGAACCCATCATCAGCATGTACGCATGTACTCTGGAATGGTGATTGAAGCATGAAGGGACATATGAATCTTTAGAGCACCTGGCAAGTAAATATCTTACGATACCAGCTACAACAGTGCCATGCAAATGCCTGTTCTTACTTTCGGGTGACATTGTGAACAAGAAGCGGGCAGCATTATCTTCTGCAAATGTAAACAAATTTGTTTCTCTGAGTGATTGGTTGAACAAGAAGTAGGACTGAGTGGACTTGTAGGCTCTAAAGTTTTATATTTTATTTTTGAATGCAGTTTTTTTGTACATAATTCTACATTTGTAAATTCAGCTTTCATGATAGAGAGATTGCACTACAGTACTTGTATGAGGTGAATTGAAAAATACTGTTTCTTTTGTTTTTTACAGTGCAAATATTTGTAATAAAAATAAATTTTAAATGAGCACTGTACACTTGGTATTCTGTGTTGCAATTGAAATCAATATTTTGAAAATGTAGAAAACACCTAAAAATATTTAAATAAATGGTGTTCTATTATTGTTTAACAGTGCGACTAATCGCGATTAATTTTTTAAATCGCTTGACAGCCCTAATTATAAATGTGATGTCATTCTTACAATGCAAGTTTGCATCAAACCATGGTGGAAGGAAAAGGTCTTCAAACTTACAGCGCACAGATTTAATTTAGTATCAGACGGGTGGGGAGAGAAATTTGTTGAAGATCAAATACCTTTAGAGAAACTCACCAAGGAAATGCATGAAAGAGGAGGGAGAAACTTTAGAAATACATGCTGAACTTGCAGGAAAATTAGATCTCCCACCTTTTAGTTACTGAACAGTGTTATGGTGTCAATGCTTGCAATAAGCTGTATTATATCTATAGATGGATTAAGAACTTTTTTTTGCCTTTTCATTTTACCATTTATTATATACTGTCTGTTTATATGTCAGTCCTAGGTTACCTTGATTGGAATCAGAAGCTGCCTTGTGAGCAGTATAGATATCTGGCTATAGAAAGATGCTCAGATTTATGTCACTTCTATGCTGGTGTCTGCATTCCTCAAGGAACCCTCTAATTCAAACAGCGAATCTCAGTGTGACATCTAAACTTGGCAGAAAGCATTTTGGTTTCTTTGTAAAAGGAAATATTTTACCCTGAGTATAGAAAATAAACCCATTTTTAAAAATTCACATTTCTGTTCACTGTTACAGGCACAATCCCATTGTATAAAATGCTTGGTATGTAGAATGAGATGGTTAGGCATATTTGTCCACTTCAACTATTTGATTTGCTGAACATTCCTTAGTGCTTTACAGTAGCAAATAAAGGGCTAAGTCATAGGAGCTCCACTGTGGATGTTCTTGACAGGAAATGTGTGCAAAGAGTCTATAGTAAAGAGTCACTTGGTAACCACAGCAAAAGACTGTTGGTCAGGATACTATGTTCTTGTCCTCAGCTCTGCCACTGCATTGTTTTGTTGGGCAAGTTGTTTAAACCACTTGAGCCTCCATTTACTTACTATTCTGTAAAATAGTTATGTACATTGCAAGAGTGTTGTGAAGCTTAACTAATCCTTGCTTGTAAATTGCACTGAGATTCTCTGAGAGACACTATAGCAGTAAAAAATATTAATATCACTGAAATTGCTTGATTAAGGTCGCTGAAGTTTAGTTTCCTTTTTTATGTTGTCCACTTCCTAACATCTTCCTGGCAGGTGCCATGTAGATGAAAGGCATCACTGGTATAGGAACGCCAGGCCTGACATTACGGCAGTTAACATTATTTCTTAATATGGTCTTTTTCTGATAGTTGATTTTATAACTGTTCTCTGTTTTGGCTGAATATTTGTACTCACTTCAGTAACACGAGTGATCCACGGGGGCTACCGTCAATGTCCTTAGATCCAAATTGTCTAAAAATAAAGCAGAATTCCAATTGAAATCTCCTTTTATTTGAAATAAAATTCTGAATTTTAATATGGACAGAGTTCTCTGTGGGGTGAAGGTGACTGATGTGCATAGGGTGAGCACCATTTAAGACCACTGAGGGCTCTAAGTGAGAACTGAGTGGTGAATAGGCTTTGTGCTGGGCCTCTGAACAGGGGGAATTTCAGCCATATGATCTTTCAAAATGTTGTACTCAGCATAATGGATGCGGTACCCTTGTAGGATGACATTTCACCTTTAGCTTGTTATGGGGGAGGAAAATGCTGTTCATAAAGGCATTTTTAATGCCTTGGTTGATTCACAAAAAGAAAAGGAGTACTTGTGGCACCTTAGAGACTCAGTAGTTATCAAATGCCATCCCAGTTTTCAGCAATAAGATATAGGAATAACATCTGTGCTGGTAAGAGTTTCAGAAAGCGGGGGGTGGGGAGGGGTCTTCTTTTAGAAGAAAATATTGGAAGAACTTTCTTTAGTGTTAGATGAAGCGGTATGGATAGTGAACTTAATAAAATCACTGTCCTTAAAATGGCGCCTTTTCTCGCCATTGTGTGAGGAAATGGGAGCAGAACACCAGAGTTTACTTTGGCACACACAAATACACTGGCTTTTCCCTAGAAAAGTTCTCACATGTTGTTTATATGAGCTGAAAGAGGTGTTAAAAATGTTCTTACTTTTGAGGAACCTGCATACACTGACTTAATCGCTGGTGTGGCCTGGTGTGCAAAACTTGCCTATCTGGCTGATCTATTCCACCACTTCAGTGACCTGAACAGGAAAATGCAAGGTAGAAACGAGAATCCTCTCTTCTGTATGGATAAACTGTATGGATTTAGATGTAGCTGTCTGATGTGAGGCAGGGGGAGGGGGAGTAGCAAAAGGCACAGTAGAAATGTTCCCCCTGGAAAACATGATCCTACTGGCAGTATTTTTGGTTAAGGTTGTTTCTGAGCATTTCGAAAGTCTGAAAGAAAAATTCAGCTCATATTTTCCTTCATCCTATATAGGAAATTTCAACTGGGTCTGGGATCCTTGGATTGCCTCTGCAATGGAAAGTGCTGAGAATCTTACAATAATGACTCAAGAGCAACTTGCCAAATTAAGGATGGGACACTCTTTTAAAATTAAGTTGGTGACATGCTTTTGGACTCATTCTGATTGACAGTGGCATACAAATCGTACCGTCTGAGAATGCTGTGCATCTCTATTTTGTTGTAATTTTCAACAATGTACCTGTGCAAGTTAAGTTTTTTTTTCAAGCCCAACTTACATCAGAAACAAACAAGGAGAGCATCTGAGATCAGTGGAACAAGAGCTGTGAGTTGCACTGTCAACATTTCCTGCCAGGATTAAATAACTCTGCATATCAAAGAGAGTTCAAATTTCTATTAAAAGTAAGTTTTTTGTTATCATTATTTCAGCCCGGGTCAGGGGCATGCTGCACAAATCTGTTATTGAAGTAAGTGTTGGAAAAGGTTGGGAAACACATGCTGCTCCTGCAATAACTCTGATTTGGTTACATTTTAAACCTGCTTTGCACAGGTGTAAAGGATTTAGCATGGTGCAACGTAGTGGAGAATCTGCCCCTCAGTGACTGTCCCACAGCTGGGAATTTGAAGAGAGAGTACAAAGAAAGGAAAGGAGTACTTTTGGCACCTTAGAGACTAACCAATTTATTTGGGCATAAGCTCAATAAAGCTTTCGTGAGCTTATGCCCAAATAAATTGGTTAGTCTCTAAGGTGCCACAAGTACTCCTTTTCTTTTTGCAAATACAGACTAACACGGCTGTTACTCTGAAACCTACAAAGAAAGGATGAGTATTCAGAGGAAGGGACTGATCCTGAGGGCTCCCTCGAGAGCTGGACTAGCGGGGCAACGTGGGGAAGCTCATGTTGCTGCAGTTCTGTGGCTAAACAGAGGAGTTCAGTTTTAAGTGCAGTCACTCTGGCACCTTTCCTAAGAGTTAAATTCACTTAACTCTTATTAAAGAAAAATAAGCCAACAATGGAAAAGAAACATGAACCTTCTAATGGACTCTACTATGAGGCAGTACTCTCTGGGAGTGAATCCTGAATAGCTGGCCCAGTTGCTAAAGGCTCTGCGTGATGACTGATTAGACATCTCTGGCTATTTCTGACCCCCATCCTCGGTGTGTGGAATGGTTAGATATCTGCTTTCAGTATTTCCATCATTTTGAAATCTGACGTCTCTTTTTAAAGCGGGGGAGGGAGCTTAAGAAGTCTTGCTGTTATAATGCCTGGGGGAGCCATATATCAGCATGGAAAGCAGGCAAAGAAATATCTTTCCCACCAGCTTGGCTTTGGCTGGGGGTTAGCCATTTTGCAGGAAGAAATGTTTTAAAATGTTAATGTCATGGGGTTATATTTATTTCCAACCTTCCTGCAAAATACAGAGCTTTTTCTCTAAAGTGTACGCAAACAAAAAGCTTGTCAATGATTTTCTTAACCCTTTGCCTGCTGAATTGGAGTATTGAGCGCACACTTGGCCTTTTAACATTTGTACCTGGATTTGGTTTCGGTCTACCCAGCCTGCTGTTTGCACTGAATCCAGTTGTTCTAAACAGAGGTGGTTTCTTTCTCTCGAGTTCCCAAAATGGAGAGTGTAATGATGCTTACCTGCCTCACCCGGGTGTTATTGAGCAGAATTCATTATCTGTAAATCCTTGAATGAATGGCACTATTATAGAAGGGCAAATTATAATGATGAGTAGATAGATAGGGTGGTCTAGTGAATACAGCAGTGGACTAGAAGTCAGAAAAACTGGGTTCTGCCACTGACCTGCTGGGTGACCTTAGGCAAATCTCTTCATCTCTATGTGTCTCTATTTCTCTTTCAAACCTTTGTGTACAATATTGTCTATTTTTGCATTATGGTAACAATAACTGAGAGGCCTTAACTGAGATTGTCTAACACAGTGTGGCCCCCAATGTAGAAAGGCATAATAAAAGACAGTATTTTTGCCTCAGATAACTTGCAATCAAAGTAGACAAGATGCACAAACTATGAGAAGGAAACAGAGGCACAGAGATGTAGAATGAGTTGTCCCAGGTCACGCAGCAAGTCAGTGTCAGGATTAGTCTGAGATATTGTTTTTAGTCAGGTGCCCTGTCCATGACCTATGGGATAGGTACTGTCTCTTATTTAATGTGTTTGGACAGAGACTACTGTGATTGCCTCAGTCTCACTGGGCCTTGCAGACCCACTGTAATACTAATAAAATCATCATCTGTTTAGAAAGTATTTATTATGTTTACTTCGGGCTTGTCTACACTGACAATTTACAGCGCTGCAAGTTTCTTGCTCAGGGGTATGAAAATCGCCCCCCTGAGTGCAGGAAGTTGCAGCGCTGTAAAGCACAGGTGTAACAGTGCACCAGCACTGGTAGCTACACCCCTCATAGAAGTGGGTTTTTCAGAGCACTGGGAGAGCTCTCTCCCAGCGCTCTGCAGTGATTACACTCTTTAGCGTTGCCAGTGTAGACTAGCCCTTACATTGTAGCCCAGGGTTCCAAGTGTTCCTCACTTGCTAATTGTTTAAAACGTAGGCTTACTAAATCTCTTCAAAGCTTTGCACTGCTACCATTGCACTTTCATCTAAAAATATCAAAGGACTTGACAAACATTGATTTAAACTTCATATCAGCCCCGTGAGGCAGCTATTAATTATCCCCACTTTACAGTTGGGAAAACAGAGGCATGGAGAAGGTGAGTTTTCAGTTTACCTTTGGGCAAGTGAGTTTATGCAACAGCTGGGAATAGAACTCTGAACTCCTGATTGATTTGAGCCTTAGACCACTCCCTCCTTTTGGTAAGAGCAGAAGCCAGGTTACAGAGATGCAGTAATGTTTTTATAATATGCTGAGGATGTTGGCATTTCAGAGGCCAAGAAGCCAGATGTTTGGAATCCAATAAGGCTGATTGCAGAATTGCATACTGTTACAGTTTCTTTAATTAAACAGGGCTGATTCAGGAAGACACGTATAGCCTGTTGGCATACAAATATTGCAGGTAAGAAATAAGCTTCCACTACAAGCTTAATAATATGTCAGACTTAATGCTTTTTTTTAAACAATTTCTGATCTAGTTTTAAGCTGGTTTTTCATAAGTGCACACACACACAGACTCCACACTCACATGCTTTCTGGAGAACTGTGTGATCACAGAGAACCCAGTGTAAGATGGATCAGGCTGTACTATGTAATTATTCTTTTTGTGTAATATCTTTTCTGGTAGACTAGTCAGGGACTGCCACATACCCAAGTGTCTTCGGGGATGGAAACCACCTGCTTTGAGTAATGCACTAATGTCCCAAATCAGTAATTATATATCTAAGGATATACTGTTGCTAAATATGGAATTTTTATCATGAGGGTTTTTCATCTTCCATTCATTTATGAGAAGGAAAAAATGCTAACTTTAATAAAAGTAAGATTTCTAAAGACATTTCTAGAGGGCAGAGAGACTGGCCATGTTTGAATTGTACATCCTGAATTGTCTCTGGCTGTCTTCATTGTAAAAAAGTGGATTTTTTTTTTTTTTTACAATGGGATAACTAACTGCTCTAACCATCCTGTTGTAAAATCCTAGTGGATAGAAGGCACCTGTAATTTTTACCACAGTGTAGCTAGGCAAGGTTGCCATGCATGGTTGATCTCGCCTAGTTTACCTTGCAGTAAAACTACAGAGCTTCGTTTCCACTAGGATTTTACATCAGGATACCTAATGCACATTAGTTATCTCACAGTAAAAGCATATTTTTTATGACAAAGCCTTAGGGAACCTGAGATATATTCCTAGCGTCAAAATCTCCTGAAGGAAGGACAAAGGGGACAACGTTTTTTAAAATAACTTTTCGATACTTCCAGCAGCACAAATGCTGATGTAGGTGATTTGCTGGCATGTTAACCCATTTGTGAAGTTTTGATACATTGCACTAATTCAGTTGTTATGCAAGTCACTATATTTTAGGGCTAGATATGCAGAGATGGGCAGTTGTGAGTCTGTGGAGGCTATTCCCTCCTTCCCTTCCCCACCCATCCCCGCCTGCGACTGCCACTGTTAGCTACGGTATGGTAGCCTTCACAGAATACAGCCTTCATAGAATATTTACCACCTTGCATGGGTCCATAACAGGGTGACCAGGTAGGCCTTTAATATACATTTCTATAGCAGTTATTAGTTTAGTTTCTGAGAGCCTGCAGGTCTGTACAGACCTATACAAGTACTGTTACTATATAGCACCTAACACAGCTGGTGACTTGTCCGTGACTTGGGCTCCTAGGTGCTACTGTAATACAAGCAATAAGTAATGTAATCTCAACCACGGAAACAGCACTTAGAGAAGATACAATTCCCTTTTCAGTAAAATGGATGTAAGGTGTTTTACCCAAAGGTGGATGGATCACTTTTATGACTGATAACAGATATACCTAAAGCCACAAGCTGCTGTTTCACTGCCAATCAGATTTCAAGGGTCAGTTTAGCATACCGCTTAGTGAAGTGGGTTTGGTGACACTTTATTCACAACTGAAGAATCAACTGAGAGAACTATAGAAGTATAACATAATCCTAAAATTGACATTGCATGGAAAATTTCACTTTCCCACTCGGGGCCTGATGCTACCTGCCTTAGATTGAATAGTCCTGTTGGCTTCAGAGGGAATAATCTTACTCTTTGAGTTGTTCTGTTGAAAGGAGTGGAATTGCTCCTGGAGTAAGGCATTACTTGATGTAAGGAATGTGGAATCAGGCCCATATTTGGTCATCTTCCCCTGGGTACAGGGTATAGTTAGCTTCCAGAAAACCTAGAAGAGGTGTTAACAGCTTTCATACTCCCTTTCATTATTTGTCTTGTATTAAACTAAGGTTTAGGTGACCTGACATTCATCAGGCAGTGCTTCAGTGTTGCATTGATAAAGGGGCCAAAATGTTTTTAGAAGGATAGTTCTCTCCACACTTCAAGAGGCTCTTGGTTTATTTGTTGCCCCTTCTGGTGAATAAAAGACAAGTTTAAAAAGTGAGTAAGAGGAGATGGAGGGCTCTCAAAACAATCTACTTGGGATTCTTGGAATTCCATTGGAATGGAAATGCATGCATGTCCCACTGCCAAAGTGAGGGGGTCAAATCCTGCTCAGAGGTAAACCCATGCAAAGCTTATTGACATTTTGTGTGTTCATCTAGAAGCAGGATTTGGCCCATTGGGTGGAATGAGATTCTGTATTCGTCACAGCTACAAGCCCTTTCAAAAGTGCAAAACAAGTAGATTTTCTCCACCTAGATGGCAAGCTTAGTGCTAACTAATCACATGTGATGAATTAATATTGCCTGCCTCTAAAATAGTCCTTTTGCTGCTACCAGCCGGGGGTGCTTTACCAGAAGGAAATGTGGATGTATTGAGCTGCTTAAATAATGGGACAAAGACCAGCTGCAAGTAGAAGACCTTCTGGAACTCCATGCAGTTCCAAAGTTGTGCTTGGTAAAAAAAACAAGCCGAGAAAAGTTTTTTTTTTTAAACTGTCCCTTCCTGCTTCAGTGTTGTGTGTGAGCTGTGGAAGTCCCTCAGTAGTTTAGCCACAGCCACCAGGAAGCTGCAAAAGTGGGTTCTCTGGCTGGAAGCAGGGCAGCAATTGAATGTTTGCTGAGTTGGCTGCAGCAAGATTCCACCCGAACGGAAGCTCAGTTGGTTGGATCCACTTGTTTTCTAAGCTAGAAGTGGGATTTATTACACAACATGATTAAAAGGCCCTGGTAAATCATGTTTTTGCAACAGCCATGAAAGCCACCACTTTTGTATTTTTGCGTTTTTGTGTGTAGTAAGCCCATGGAAAGTGGCCATTATTCCGCCTTTCTGCTGACTGAGAACCATGTTTTGAGAATGAAATGGTGGTTCTGTGATGTGCAGATGCCTAGGAATTATCACTGAAGCTAAGAGCCCTGGAGGGGTCAGCTTTCCATTATCTGAAAGCACGTGCTCCCTAATTTGTACAGGGGGCGGGGGGTGAAAGATACAGCTCCTCATGCAGCCAACTGGTCGTAGCTCAGAAATGCCTGATGATGGGAGATAGGATGAAGAAAACTCAGCCAGATAAAATGCCTCTATTTAAATGTACCTGAATATTGATGCTAATATGATACACAATGTAAAAATAAATTGGTTGAGGCGACAGTGCACTTGGTAAAATAAAGCAGATTGTCATCCTGGCTATATTTCATTATGTCCCTCAGTTAACACACTGCATGGGGATATTGACATTTGTATCCTAATAGCTCCCACAGTAAGCTGGGCACTACCCAGACATGCAGGGAGACACAGTTCCTGCCCCCCAGAAGTTCACAATCTCTTCCATTGTGTATGCTTAATACGTGTGGGAAAACGTCTAGGCTGAGATTTTTATCATTACAATTAAAAGGGATCAAGCATCCAAATCCCCTAGTCTGCTTTGAAAATTTCCTCCTAAATGTATTTTGCTACACACACTATCAAATCCTGCACACTTTATTCCTGAAAGTAATCCCATTCACTCAATGGGCGTACTCATCAAAGTAAGAAAACCAGGATACGGTCCTTTCTTTATTAGATTGAATGACGTGTAACAAACTATTTGCTCTCTTCATACAGCCACCATGAGATGTTTGTCTGTGATTATTCACCAGCAGCCCAAAATAGTATTGTTCTGATCTGCTTTAATATTGACAAGCTAGACTGTGCCTCTAGGCATAGTCCTAAACTGCACCACTCCAGGAGACATGGTGACTCAGGACACACACAGCCTACAGCACAATTCCCTCCTTACTTCCCCCTGGCTCTTGAGAGGTAGCAATTTTACTGATTACCTATATAAGCAACAAATTACATACCCACTGCACTGGCTCAGAAATACTGGCTGCAGGAAGGAAAGGCAAAGGAAGAACCAAGACTTCTCCTATTTCCCACCTCCCAGCCTATCCTGGGGTCAGAGTAAGCAGGCAAGTAAAATACGTACATGCCCAGACCCAAAATCTAGCTAGCCCGAGTAAAAGTGCAGGTGTATAGAACCAAATTTCAATCTAGCTCTAAATGGCTGAAATACACACACACTAATCTTTAGTCTGGAAAAACAATATATTGCTTGTGACAATTTGCTTCAAATCGCGTATTGCATACCTATAATCACCCAGGGCCCAACCCTACAAATCTTTTCCACAGAGAATCCTTACTCAAGTGACTAATCCCACTGTGGATTATTTACAAGGTCAGATCCCTTATTAATTCTATGGCTCGACCTTGTATTCCTTGTACATCCCAGCCTCCTATTTCAGTCTAATCCTAGTCAGTGCGTGTTTAAGGTCCCCAAAGAATGGCGTGTGTGCCCTTTAAAGGCACTGCCTGTTTAAAAAGGATTTATGCTTATATGGGCAAATCCTTCACTCCTTGTGCAGGGTGCCATCTTGCAAGCCCTCTGTGCATGACACTCTTATGATGTATGTGTCTCTCTCACCAACAGATGTTGATTCAATAAAAAATATTACCTCACCCACCTTGTCACTCCCATTGGTATCAGTGTTTCCTAATGAATCCCATTGACTTCAATGTGAACACGGCAGGCTGGACCTTTGGTCACTACTCTGGGAAACTCCTCATAGACTAATTCCCATTTATTTCAAGTCAATCAGGTGGGGTTGTAAATCATGAACTTTCCGTACAAGCCCTTTGCTGTCACCAATTATACCAAGAACAGCAATTTGGTCTTCTTTGTTAATCATTTAACTTTGACACATCTCCTTAACTTCAATCACTTGTGAAGAATAAATAATCTCAACAAAGTTGCATCCCCTTACTGAGGAGGACACCTTTTAAAAAGAGAAGGTCAGGAGAGACTCAGATTCCATGCAAATTCAAATGAGAAAGATTTCAGTCCAGTACTCTCCTGTTCCCACATTGATGTCCTCAAGGTTAGACAACTTATGCAGCAACATGAGCCTAAGAGGGGCCTGTTTCAAACAAGAGAAGATAAAAATATCTTCCATTTTACTTCCTATTTCCTGTAAGAAAAATATCTTGGAAAATTATTCAAGGCTAAATTCCCAATTACATAGGTACTGTATATTCAAACCAATAACTCCAAATACTCTCCTCCTCTTTCCATTTCCGTCTCCCTTCCTCCCCAGGAGCATCAGTCTTCCAGCAGCCTGACATTGTGTAAAAAGGCAGGGTCATCTAGATGTCACTTTTTCACTGTGTTACTTAGCTCCTTTGCATACTCCTTGGAGTTGCTAGGGTTTGGTATTTGAATTTCACCAATGTGCTAATTACAGAGGAATTTGAGTATCTACCACAGTCTGCTTTCTGACAGGTTTCATTGCTGGAGCTGTGATATGTTATCGTTATAAGATTTACCTACTTCATAGTCTATCCCTTTATCAGTCTGAAAGCCAGACAGCAGAGTACCTTGAAAAGTTCCTTTAAATAAATATATGTATCATCAGGGCAAGGAATAAAATTTGTCTCTAGAAAATGGAGATCTCTTCAGAATAACTCTGACACCAAACAGTGCCTTGTAGAAGCAAAATTTGATAGAGTCTGAAATAGCTGGTACAGGTTTCAGCAAGCTAAAGAAAAATTCAGCCCTACAGCCATGCACCTAAGATTCAGAAGAGAAAGAAGGGCTTTTTATTTATTTTTTAAAGTGGTGTGGAGTGGATTGTTCTTCTTAATATATTTTGACTACTCCTGTTAAGGTAATTTGGTAAGGAACACAGAAGTCTAAGATCTGTACATTGGGAATCACACTTATGTAACTAAGAATTTAGCTTAAATGTGTTTCTTTCCCATAGATTTCAAATTGGCACTTCTTTCTCTCTTCTCCATATTCCTCCCCTGGTCATAAGTTTTTGTGAAAAGCGCCAAGTAGAATAATCATATCAAACCTCAAATGCACATGATCATAGTTTCATGGACCTGTTTAATACACCATGGTTGCCACTATCTGGTCAGTTTCAGCCGTGACTCTCCCCTTTCTTCCCAGTCCCAGCGAATCTCTGTTCCCCTCCCCAAGCTGGGAAATGCAGGTCTTATTGTGGTAATAAGTGAGATGAAAAAGATCTGGCTGACTGATACTCATCAAACTTTTAAGCTGCAAGCAAACCTTCAGCACAATTTGGTTCATGAATCCCTTGCATTTCCCATGCAAGATCTGCACTCCCCTCACTGAGTTATTTTTTCAAGATGTCAATTTTTTTCCACTTGGTGAAATGTAGCTTTCTTAGGGTTACTGACAGAGACATGTATGACAGGTGGAAGTTACTGTAGACTGGGACTGGATGTATCCTCCCAATGGGAATGGATGCCACAAAACCCTGATGGGGAGGAGAGAAAATCCCTATACTCCAAGGAGTTTGCATGCAGATGAACTGACTTACCGTAGAATATCAGGGTTGGAAGGGACCTCAGGAGGTCATCTAGTCCAACCCCCTGCTCAAAGCAGGACCAATCCCCAATTTTTGCCCCAGCTCCCTAAATGGCCCCCTCAAGGATTGAACTCACAACCCTAGGTTTAGCAGGCCAATGCTGCAAAGAAGTACATACACACATGCTTAATATTACTTACGTGGGTAGTCCTGTTGATTTCAATAGGACTATTAATGTGAGTAAAGTTCAGTGCGTTCAGGTTACACAGTCCTGTAATCTGAAATGGTTTTCAGACATTGGTCTTGAATGTTGTATCTGGAAGTTTTTTGCAGTGAATTTCCCAATCAGACCCAAGTGAAGTCATTGGCAAAGCTCCTATTGATTTCAAAAGTCCCTGTTTGCCATAGTATCCAAGTACCACATGCAGTAGCTTCAGGATCAGGCCTTATTTTACCAGGAGGAAATGCTAATCTGCTATGGATAGTATCAACAGCAGACTGTTCACGAATGTACATGTAAAGACTAAATTTGTCTTGGCAAGTTAGGTAGCCCAGGGGTTAAAACCATGGATTCATAGCACATCTGTAAACTAGTGCTATTCAAGTTTCATCATGTTCTCTTCAGGAATAAGCCACAAAGTGTAGACTTTTTATTTTGCCATCAGTGCTTTATATCTAGAATCCTTCAGAGTAGGGAACGTGGTCTGTTTTGTTACCTGCTTCTGGGGGATTTTTTTTTCTTTAAGGGGGATTGCAATTTAAAATCCTGTGATACCTCCTTGAAATTGACAACTGACATCCAGTAAATCAAAAATTGTAAATTTCACCCAAGGAAATCAAGATTAGTTTTAATGTTAAAAATCCTAATGCAGATCAGATTTCTCTTCCTGAGTTCAGAGCTAAGACTATGAAGGTATTACTTAAGTGTGTGCTGATGTCATGTAAATGGGGACAAGACAAACAAGGTTTTGACTAACTACAGAGCTCTTATTTAATGCCTGTCAGATAATACATGTTACAAAGCTACAATGTGTCATCAGTTTCATTTCCCTTCAGTTTCACTACATGGAACTACTGAGATTTATATTTTCACAACAAAACACATACTTGTGCTAGAAGCACAATCACCTTTTTATGGATGCATCTTGTAAATTCTTTCTTTAGGTAGTGGCTTTGTTTAGCTATTGGCTTCCTAACTTCTTGCATTTTAAACTTAGTGTAAAGCAGGATGTTAAGACACTGATATTATAAACCTGTTTACAAGAAGAGGGATGTTCTTATGGAAAAGTGGGTTCCATTCCTAGCTCTGCCACAGACTTGCTCTGTGGCCTGCTTACCTGCCAATGGTAAGTAAGCAAAATGATAGGTAAGGTCCCATGAAAAGAAAATCTAAAGATAAACTGCCAGGTCTCTTGAACTCCTTTATCAATAAGACAATATTTGCACAACTGCAAACTATCCTGATGCGAAGGATAGGAAGAATAGTAATAGGCCAATAGGGCTCCATCGGAAGCTCTTTAATGACCTGAAAACCAAAAAGAAATCCTACAAAAAATGAAAACATGGACAAATTGTTAAAGAGGGGTACAAAGGAATAGCCCAACCATGTAGGGACAAAATCAGAAAGGCTAAGGCACAAAACGAGTTCCTATTAGCAAAGGATATAAAAGGTAATATGAAGAGGGTCTTTTAAATACATTTAGGAGCAAGAGAAGGGGCAGGGTTAGGTCCTCTGTTTAGCAAGGAAGGAGAGTTAATAACTGATGACATCAAAACTACTTAGATGTTGAATGCCTATTTTGCTTCAGGCTTCACTGGAAAGTTTAATAGTGAGCAGATACCCAACACAATTAATATTAACAAGGGGGAAGGAACACAAGCCAAAATAGGGCAAGAACAGGTCAAAGAATATTTAGATAAGTTAGATGTATTCAAGTCTTCGGGGCCTGATGAAATTAATCCTAGGGTTCTAAGGAACTAGCTGAAGCAATCTTGGAACTGTTAGCAATTATCTTAGAGAACTCATGGAAGACAGGTGAAGTCCCAGAGGACTGGAGAAAGGCAAAATGGTATTTTTCTTTAAAAAGGGGAACAAAGAGGACCTGGAAAATAACTTCAGTTCCACAATCTGCTATGAAAAAGTATAATGAGAAACACTTTAATTTGTTTTTGCACAAAGCATGTAAATACCATGTCAGTTATTTCTGAGTCGCATTGAGAGGCGGAACAGGGCATGGTAACACCATAATATTGAGTATGATGGGTCTCAATAGACCACTTAGTGCTCCAAATCTGAAAATATTGTAGAAAATGTGCACAAAAAGGGTAGGGCATTGAAAAAAGCCACTTCATTGGAATAAGTGTTACTCAGGTAGCCAACCTCCTTTAGTAATAGGTGGTGTAATCTTACTGCTGCACCACAGCCATAAATTCATTATTGGAGCTGGGAGTGAGAATTTCAAAAAGATAATTTGATTGAATCCCATTCTTGCTGCCATGAATGGAGACAAAAACAGCTCCCAGCTATAAAGACAGAGTAGTATATTGCTGATACACAGTAATGTGTATCCTGTCATGGAGCAATGTAATAGTCTTAGACGTGTACTAAATGCTGTGTTATCAGTGAAGGCTCCTGGTATATGTCTACATTGCAATGTAAGTTCAGGGTTAGTAGAACTCACGTTAGCAGACTCTGGGTTTGTTAACCTAGGGCTTTAGCATCTACACCCATTTATAACCCCAGGTTAGGGATTGTTGAACCTCGCTGTTATACCAATAAAATAAAAACCAGCAGGATCTTATTAAAGGGAAAAAGGCAAAATACCACATTTACTGTGAATACAGAAAGAATCATAGTAAGCAGTTAGTTATAGTTATAACATTCCATTCAATCTCAAATTTATTCTCACATTCATTCATACAAACATACACACACACACACACACACACACAGGTTCTGCAAGGTTGTTATCATAGTTACCAGCCTTAGAGTTGCTCATGCCAAGCCACTGGCCAGGTGGCCTGGACATGAGGAGGGAGCAGGGCCTTGTCAGATGCTCATCTGATGCTCCTGGAAGTTGGTTTGCAGAATCAGACCCCAAAGTTCTCACTTTTTAGAGTCTATTTTTATAGGAATTTCTTCCTATGCCAGTCTATGGGAATTGCTTCATCATGCTGTTGCTGAATCAATCAGCAGATAGCACATTCCTGACGGCTCCAAGATGTTATCTTGTTCTTTGGTTCTCCCATTCTTGAGGCTGTTGGGTGGATTCCAGTCTGCCCTCCGGGGGGTCCTCTGGTTATTTCCACTTGACGCCTTCTTCAGCCGATGGACACTGGATTCTTAGGCTGGCACCTCCCTGATCATTCAGTTATTATCCACACCAAGCATCCATCCACATACATCCTCTATCTCTATTTTAATCACAATTGTTAATACAACAAAAGGGTGGGGAGTCTCTGGGTGCTGTTTCTGTTGTTAGAGTATTGCTTTGAGTCTCTCTCTCTGTGAATTGCTTTGAGAATAGACTCTGTCTTAGAATGTACTAACACAATTAGCAGCTTGCAAGTTTCACACACAGAGGGAGAGAAACAGTACCAAAAACCAAGAGACCTCTTAATTAGTAATACCCTGGAATTTAAACTCTGGGGAATCAAACTCATTTGTGATTTTAATACAGAACTTTTTTAATATGATCCAACATCGCGTCCTAACCTGGGATTCCAGAATCTACACTGCGTTATGCAGGCCCGAGTCCAACCCCAACCCCCCATATCCCAGACAACTAGCACCCTCCCAAAGTGTGGTGGCTCTAGCCCTTTGTTCATGGTGCAGCGTGGGAAAACTTGACTGTCCAGAGGACAAAGCAGGTGGACTTGTGGGACACTTTTGTGGGACTCCCAGAGCACAAGTGCAGTGGGACACTGCAATGCAATAGAGCTTGAATTCTGGGTCCTGGCTTGACTCAGGCTCAGACCCTCCATCTCTACAAGGTCTTGGCACCCTGGGTCTGAGCCCTGGGTTAGCACGATTTGTGTGTAGCTGGAGGGTGGAGCTAGGCTGGAGCCTGAGTTTGGAGCCTGAGCTTACATTGCTGTGTAGACATACTCCTCAGGGCAGTCAGGCTTGGCTTTGTGTTGAACCAGATACATTATCTTCTTTTTCCAATCCTATCTATAGGCAAGATGGGCAGACGTGGTCAACCCTCGAAAAAGGAGAAAAATTAACCAAACGCCTTTGAATCACAGTGGGTCAGTTTCATGGTTTGTTGACTGTTGAGGGGGAAGCAGGTATTTTATCCAAACCTATTCACTGGAACCTATTGCAATTTTAATCAAGCTTTTTCCCACCACTAGCTGGGTAAAAAAAAATCATATACTTCTAGTGCCACCCCTCACCATAATATCTGAGTGTATTCAGTGTAAAATCAATAGTAATAGCCAAGACCCTAGTGGATTTATGGAGTCTCTGGCACTTCTTTCTTTACTGGACCAAAAGTGCACTTGGGGTAGGATTGGGGGAGAGGGGGTAATCTTTCAGATTTTATTAATCTAAGTATTTTTAGATTGATATGATTCTGAATTAAATTAGTGGTTAATCATCACACCACATCTTACATAACCCCCAAACATCTTCAATTACATATTTCCCAATTGACTTCTATTAATCCACATTGAGACACAAACAAAAACATGTATGGTCACCAGTCAGCCTTTTGCTCTCCTAGTAGGCTTTTAATTCAGCTTGGTTTGGATTTCTTTTTTAAACACATAGCTTATCCACTTAATGAGCATTTGGTACAGCCCACACTTGCAAATGTTCTGCCTCCTTCACAGTCATCCAAGGTCTTAAACTACCAGGCAGAATTTAAAACAAAGCAGAGAGGGAGGAAAGCCAAGGTCACAGAACAATGTTTAGACATATTTTAATGAAACAATCAGAATGCTGGAATGGAAGCTTAAAGAAAAAGTGGTTAGCAACACTTTGTTCATCCATGCTCCTTCCCTCTCCTCCACATGCTATGGAACTATTCATGCTTCACTGAAAGTAAATGGATTGACTGTATGTACAAGGCAGCAGACAGATATGTATAAAATACATTATTGTAATTGAGCTTTGAGGTACTGAATGTGTCAATCATCCCCTTCCCTCCATCCTCCTCCCCCATCCCATATCAATAGCATCTTTACATTCTTCCAGTTTTCAGGAACAATGTCTCACTTTATGCAGGAGAAACATCAGCCACACTCTTGTCCCAGTCTTTCTGATGGGAAAAAGATAACGAAGGAAGAAATGCTAACTTTTCGAAATGCTTATATTTAAGAGTGTGTATGTACTTAAGAGGTTGAAATTCTCAGGTCATTGGAACTGCTAAATTATATGGGTGATGCTGAAAGACATTTCAGGAACTGGTAAGGGATAAATAATATTTTGCACTTATAGCTCCTCTTATTGGGGATCGCAAAGCATCTTAATGATGCATCTCAATCTGTTTGGAGTTAATTATACCCATTTTACAAATGGACAAATAGAGGCAGGTAAGAATAGTATCTAGTTCTTAGACAGTACTTTTCAGTAGATCTCAAAGTGCTTTACAAAGGAGGTCCGTATCCTCATGCCCAGTCACCCAGCAGGCAGACATAAAGTGATTCATCTAAAGCCACCCAGCACAATAGTAGCAGAGCATCTGAGGGTATGTCTACACTTCAATAAAACACCCATAGCTGGCTCATGGCAGCTGACTTGGACTCACGGGACTTGGTCTACGGAGCTATAAAACTGCAGCGTGGATACTTGGGCTGGAGCCTGGGCTCTGGGACCATCCTCCCTCATGGACTCCAAGGCCCCAGGCTCCAGCCTGAGCCTGGACCTCTGCACTGCAATTTGAGAGCCCCACGGGGCCAAGTCAGCAGACACAAGCTGGCTGTGGGTGTTTTACTGCAGTGTAGACATACGCTACCAGAATCCAGGTTGTTCTGCCCTGTTTTAACAATTAGCTGTGGTCTCTGTTCATAAAGAATAATATAGAGCTTTTTATCAAGTTCTCAGCGTAGTCTAATATCCTGAACTAAATGTTGTTTCTGTCCCTCAATGCAACAGGTATATTCCACAGCAAAGCAGACAAGTAAGCCATCATCTACTTTCATATGTTCCTATTGTTGCTTGGACTAGAATATCAGGGTTAGAAGGGACCTCAGAGGTCATCTAGTCCAACCCCCTGCTCAAAGCAGGACCAATCCCCAATTTTTGCCCCGATCCCTAAATGGCCCCCTCAAGGATTGAACTCACAACCCTGGGTTTAGCAGGCCAGTGCTCAAACCACTGAGCTATCCCTTCTGGAGATGAAACAATTGCAATGTAGAAACAATGCAGTGTCTGTGAATAAAAAGAAATTAGTTGCGCAACAGTGAGCAGACAGTTGAAAAGTCTGCAGAATGAGACAGTGCCATATGTTGATATGGTAACGGAATAGCAACCATACGACAGTTGTAGCCTAGCGTCCAATGGCATTAATAATCAGATTTTGGTCTGTGGGCATAACACATTTTATCTATTACAAATTTTATCCATCTCCAAGTTGTTAAATTCTGCTTTACCTTCCACAGTGACAGGATTTTTAATTGGGATCATTATTGTGTCTCAGATCATTCTGATGTTTGTGGGAAAACAAAATTAAGAAATTAAGAAAAAAACAGTTTCACATAGTATGTGAATTTCTGTTAGAGCTTGTTTTGTTTGTTTCGCTTTCCAGGCATTGTTTCCTTGGAACTGTCTCTTATGTGGATGGGCAGTTTTCCGGGTTATAGCTGTTCCTTTCCTTATTATCCTTTATGTAGAACCTTTCTTTGCCATGGGTAGTGAAATAACTACTCTTCTGTAAAAAGAAAAGGAGTACTTGTGGCACCTTAGAGACTAACCAATTTATTTGAGCATAAGCTTTCGTGAGCTACAGCTCACTGCATCGGATGCATACTGTGGAAAGTACAGAAGATCTTTTTATATGCACAAACCAGGAAAAAATGGGTGTTTACCACTACAAAAGGTTTTCTCTCCTCCCACCCCACTCTCCTGCTGGTAATAGCTTATCTAAAGTGATCACTGGTTAGTCTCTAAGGTGCCACAAGTACTCCTTTTCTTTTTGCGAATACAGACTAACACGGCTGTTACTCTGAAACCTACTCTTCTGTACTCATTGGGTCCCATTTGCTGCCACCCAAATCAAAAGCAAGTGGTTTGGCACATCTCTGTTTGAGAAAGTTTAAAAAAAACGGGCAGAGGGAAAACTTCCAAGGACATACTAGTCACAGCACCATTGCAGGGAACCAGGCTGCCTTTCAAAGCCCCTTTGCTTTTTTTTTTTTTTTTTTTTATGTGCTGCTTCCTGTTCTTTTCACATTTTTCTCTCTGTCTTTTAAGCCTGAACTGCAGAGATTCTCAGGGACAGATTATAACTTTCCTCCCAGGTGAGATCAAAGAGGGTATGTTAGAGGCCTGGTTGCCTCTCTCTCACTAAAAAAGCAAACTTTCCAACATCTGTTGCAGCCAGCCCAGCTGTACATAGATAGCAGCTTGAGATAACTTTCCGGAGCTGTTTTCAACACCTATCCCGTCCTTGATAGTTAAGCTTTAAGGGATCTGAATGCAGAGCCTGGGTCTTGTACCACAATCAGCGTAATTGATGGGGTGGAATCTTGCATTTTCTTATTGCCAGGTGTAGTATTAAGGTATATGCACTTTCAGTACATGAGCAGAGTAACTTGATTAATCATAGGATAGCACTGTATTTTTATGCAGCATAACATGACTGCCAAACCTTGGAAAGTCCATTGCTGAATTCAGAACAACAATTGAGAATCCTAGAGCCCAAGGAGTTTGATATGGGAAACACCTGTTAAGTCATCCAAGTCCTTTCCCTGCAAATTCAGGACTGGTCCCTAAAGTTCCAAGTGCTTTGTCCACCCTACTCCTGAATGTCCCAAGCATTGGGATTCCCACCCCTTTTCTTTTGGAGACCCTTTCAGGCTATTGAATGGAACTAATCAAAGGGAATCTTTTTTTCCCCACAGTTCCATGAAAAATGTATTTCCCCCTTCTTTTTTATTGAAATACTTTAACATTTCAAATGTTTTGACTAGCTGTACTATCTAGCATGGGTGGTGATCTGGGATCTGCTGGTTGTCATAAAAGATTGGGGTTGATTTTCTTTTAATGCAAAATTGATAAATTTTTCTTGTTCTTTATAATTTCTTAGCTCTTTCTTCTTCCTCTCACCCTTTTCTTCCCTCCTATTCTCTCAGTACTCGGGTTTTGTGTCATCTCATTTATTTTGGATACATATTGCAATAGCTTCCTCCTAGCCAACCAGCTTGACTCACAGCCACAAAAAGCTACACATAATGTGGCTGAGTCACCAATAATCTATTCCCCCATGGAGTAACCAGAAACATATGTTTGCTTATGATCAAGTGAACCTCTGCTCACTGGTATTGAATTAGCAAGGTAATTCCCCCATCCACTCACCCCACTGATTCCATTGGTGCTGCACAGTTGTGGCTGAGGCCTGAATGTGGGCTATTGTAATACTGTGATCTCTGTATTCAAATTTATACTACAACAAAGAATAGAACACCTATTTCATGCTCTGGCCATCCTTGTCAAACTTCTAAAAATACCTATAAGCTAAATCAAGCTCTAACAATTTCTCACAGATAATGCTACCACACAGCAACACTGATCAACACAAATTGAATAAACCCAACTAGGAGCATGGCTACCAGAGTTCCCTCTCCTCCCACAACCACTACCCAGCCTCACCCATGTCATTGTACAATGGGTAAATATGCTGAACCAATAATAGTCCCTACCCTGTAAGTCTTGCACTCTAACACTACACAAGTGGGTACATTACAGCACTATGCAAAAGGAGGGTGGGGTATTCATTACAGCTGGACGGCTCTGCAGAACAGGTAGGTCTACAGGATGTTTTTCTGAGGGAAGTGAAGAAGGGTCCTTGGCAAACACTGACTGGGAGGCTGTTCTCAGCATAAGGGATGCCATGAGAGAAGGCGCAGAGCTGGGAATTGGAGGAGATGAAAGGAGCCACCAGGACAGAATGTAAGGCAGGAGAAGGGAAATAGGAGGAGATGAAGGAAGAGGCGTATGAGAGGTCTGAATTACACAGAACTTGAACAGGTGGTTTGAACGTAATGCCAGAGAAGAGTGGAAGCTAGTGAAAGGATTACAGAAAAGGGAGAGAGACTTGATCCGAACAGCAGGAGCTGAAGATAGCTACAGATTGTTGGGAGGCAGTTGAGATGCAAGCAGGCCAGAGAAGGTGGTTATGGTGATAGATTAATTCCACTCCCTATCATTAGAAACTGTGTGTGCATGCACACTTGTCTTCCCTGTCTTAAGGTTGTGTACACCCATCTCTATAGTATATGAGCACCTTCGACATGAGATTAATAGCAATAATGAAGTCCCTAGCGGATTTCACAGTCTCTGGCAAGTCTGGCTTTGAGTCTAAGCTCTGCTTGAGGTAGGGGGTTTGTTTTAGAGTTTTTAATTTCTTCTGTTCTTCGGGAGTGTCGAGGTAGAAGGGAGTTTCACTGTCATTCTCATGAAAGAAAGGCTTTTTCTCCTATATAATCTTTTTCACCTGAAAGACAGGTTTGTTTGGTTCCTCTGGCATTCTACCTGTCTGAGTGCATCCATCAGCCCAAGATCTGGATGGGGCTAGGACTAAAGCGATTCTTCTGAGGCTGGAGGAGGTGGTGCATACGAAGAAATCTGAGAAATACAGTACAGGTGTTTGGTGACGGCAACTGTGCAGGCAAATAGACCCTTGAGACATTCAAGGTAGCTTTATTGCTAATCTGAGCACAGAACTGGCAAATCACTTTGAGATTCTTGCTGTATCGCTGTAGCCTAACTCCATAGTAGCAAACAATATAGCCATAGTTCACCCCCCCAGTGCAGATCCACCAGTGGTGGCAATGGTGGAATCTTGTAGTGTAGACAGAGCACAAACATTTTTCCCATCATGTGATCTAGCCCTAGTAAAAGCAGAAAAGTGAATTAAAGCAATGAAGCTTGCAAGCTTAGGACTCTTAAGTCTTTTACTGTTCCTCATCTGAGCAGAACTTAGCTGTGTAATTTTCAATGCATAACCATGGCTCATTTCCCCCCAACAAGGTCCGAGCATGGAAGATCTCTCCACTAGACTTCCAGGTGGATGGCTGTCTCTGGAATTCAGGGGATGATGACAACATGAAAGGTCATGGCGCTGTCATTGTTGTAGAGTCCAGGATTTCTGAGTGGAGGCTGTACACTCCTAGATGGCCTTATCATTAGAGGTGGGCATAATCATTAGAGGTGAGCAAAACATTTTGTACAAATAGTTTATTGGCCAAAAAAATGCCATGTTGGTTAACCCAAAACCATCTGTGAATTTGGCACGAATTTGCCAAATAGTTTCATCTAAAACTTTTCTTTTCGGAGACCGGGATGCCATTCATAAAACAGCCCAAGTAGGTGGTGGTGATGCCATCCTCCTTAAACATTTAGCCCAGTGATCAGGGTACTCACCTGGGAGGTGGAAGACCCAGGTTCAATTCCTCTCCTCTGCCTGATTTGGAGAAGGGATTTGAACTTGGGTTCCCCATGTTGCAGGAGTGCCCTTGCCACCCGGGCTATGGGCTATTCTGGTGTCAGTCTCTGTGTCTCCTCTTGGAGCAGTTCTACTTCATTTAATAAATAGTCAGTGGAGCAGAAACTTGAACTTAGGTCTCCCGTGTCTCCCACCTCCTAGATAAATGCCTTAACCACCGGGTTCAAGAGTCACCCATGCTTTTCCTGGCCCAGAGACTATTCATTATCATTCCTAATCAGTCTAATCCCTTTCCCTGAATACATGAATTTTTGTGAAGTGTTATTGCAACCTTCCAAATTCTCCGCCACCACTGAACTCCTCATTCCAAAGGGGATAGATCCAGGAAAATTCTGCAAAAGGAAACCTTGCTGAGGACCAGACTGTGAAGCCGATGCTCACATTGGTGAGCAGTTACTCCCCCAAGGACTCCTGTTGAAGTCAGTAGATCTCCTCATGTGAGTAGCATCTTGCCAGTGTGAACAAAGGGCCCACAGTCTGATGCCAAGATATTTTATTCACCATCTGGTGAGTTTCTTTTCCATGGGATGGGTGACTTCTCCCATAGAAAGTTAGATTATAATACTGGGCAGAAACAGAGATATTATTGCAACATTTTTTTAATTACAGTTTGCTCAATAACACTTTTTTTTAATGTCCATAAATTGTAATGATCACTTGAAAATGTGGGCTATGCCTAAACTCAGGGTGGCCGTTTTCCACAGCTATGTCTTTTCTGTGTGGAAGCAAAGACTGACTTGCTTTCACTTGAAAATAAATGAAATTAAAATTCACATTTATGTGTGATCTCTGACATTATGGTGAGAATAAAGGACACAGATAATCTAAGTTGGGTGAAAAAGACAATTATCAAAAGAGGCATAGTATGAAAGGAACTGTAATTTCAGCTGTCATTGATACTTGTTACTAAACTACTAATAAACTCATCTGTTCAGGAAATAAATGTCAGTGTACTTTTGTAATTTAAATGAGAACTTGTAATATGGAAAATATGCTTCCCATTAGGATCCTTGAAGGTTTGCTTTGAAATGGGAGTCCCCTGTGATGTCTATTTCATTTTCTTTTATTGTTATAGTGTTGTGTCACTGATGACATTTGTGCTGAATACTGCCCAATTATAACAACTGACATCTGTGTGGAGATACTGTATCCTCTCTGTGGGATTATGGAAAACAAACACACTGGTAAACAGAGAAGTAGCCAAATTTATTTTCAGGAAATGTAGTCACTTTGTTGGCTGCCAAAGGTTAGGGCTTGCTAACAAAACACTTTTGCCATATTTAGACTTAGATCAAAGATTGAGAAAAAGTTACTGGTATGATCAAGAAGCAGGGGGAAAGTTGTGGTTTTCACTGTGCTTTTAAAAATAACTTACATGAGAATGGGGAAAGAACTGTTCCAGGGCTTTAAATGTATGTGTCCCTAATAATTTGTACTACTAGCCCTTTAGTGAATTTCAGTGTACTCTGACTAATAAATGTAAAATTTGTCCTGATGCCAAGGGTCAGATGGGATAGTACCAAGATGGAAATGTAATATATACAGTAGGAAGCTTAGTCATGTTTTCTTGATGCCAAGCCTCTGTATAACTAACAAAGCAGATGCTATTTGAATTTTAATTGAGACTTTTGAGGTTGGGTCCTGCAGTCACTATGTACTCCCATTCAAGTCCGTAGGAATTTAGTGTGTGAAAGCAATACAGGCTTGAGGTCATAATTTAACACAGGCTGTGTCCAGATGAGTGTAACATTATCCTTGGTAGCAATTGTGGGAACGTGAGGGTAGACTGGCTGCAACTGTGACAGGGCACCCTTAGCAGACTGTTTAAAATCCTGGCAGCCCCCAGAAGTCACTCTGCATTGTGCTCTGACTGATAACCAAAGGTAGAGCTGTGCCACTGGGAAATTACAAAAAAACCGCTAGTGTAGTTGGCGCCTTACACTTGAGGAGCTTCAGCCAGGAACATCTGGCCCTAGTCAGGCCATCTCTCTTCACAGGAGCCTCTCAGACCTAGAACTGTGCAGCCTCCCCTCCAACCATCACCACCACATGGAAAGTAGGGCCTTCTCCCCTGCAACCATGTGACTGAGGTGGGGGTTGGAGGGAAGAGAAATGCAGGGACTCCAGCCGGAGACTCAAACCAATAGAAGCAGCTTCATGAGCAGCCATACCAGAATCCTTCAGACATTCAGAGAACTATCTACAGTTTTCACTGGACTTTCTCTGCCCTGAGCTGATTTGCTGTTTGTGCCAAAGCTTTCCTTCCCCCAACAGTCTCTTCATCTCGGCTTCATTCCATACCTGCCCCTCTTACTCTCTTTCTCCCTGCCCTATTCCCCTCACCCCCTTCCCTTCCCATCAATGACTCTCTCCCTTCTCTTTCCATTCTATTTTGCTTATCCTTTTCTAACTAAATCTTTCTCCAAAACAAAAATTTATGGAACTACCATGACACTTGCTGCCATCACATTGTTCATTCTGCTTGTGTTCTCTCTCTTCCACAACCCTGTGTCTGTCTTGTCTAGTTAGAGTGTAAGCTCTTTGGAGCAAGGACTAACTATTACTCTGTATTTGTGTGGTGCCTAGCACTGTGGGACCCCATTTTGGGCTGGTCCCTAGGCACTACCATAATAAGCATGATTAATAATAACAATATCCAGAAGTCCTGATACCTGCTAGTTTTGATCTGTCCCAACTGACTTTCATCCACCTATCTGCCTTAGGTTTCACTGTAACACCCATCATCATAGTATCTGAGCACCAAGTTGATTCTTGCCACTGCTTCATCTGACTTCTCTTTTCAAAAGACTGCTACAGAAAATCGACAGTAATTGCTCAAAATGCTGCATTTTGCTGCAGTGTTACTGTAATGTTTAGGAGGGCTATTGTGAAATACTGTAGTGTATTTTATAAGCCTTATCTATTTATTTTTACTGAGTTTTTTTAATAATAATTAGAATGGGGTTTGTTGAGTGGGAAATTAAACATGCGCTCCACTGGGGGGATTCTGTTTTTCCCAGTGGCTAAGAGGAAATCATGAGTGCATGTGAGGGTTTCTGTTAATTCACCTCTATAGTGTGTATGCTCGCAGGTTTTTTTAAAAAAAAATAAATTTCCCTGCTGTTGAAATGAGGGAAGGTATCTTGCTACATCTTCAAAATGGAACTAAAAATACCTGCTTGACCTGTGGGTTTTAAGAAACGCTTGCAGCAGTGGTTAACACAAGCACCCCTGCTGAGATCAAAGTCTGGCTCTGTCTCATTTGAAACACTGTAGTCAGTGCCTTGTTGTTAGGCAAAAAGTAGCAGAGTGTTCCCCTCTCCAGTGGAAATGCAATATTTATTTGATCTTGGGCCTCTTTTGAATAATTTTGCTAAATCTAATTGCTCTTGATGTTTTACCCAGTACATTATGGACTTCTTCAGAAGTAGCTCTTTATGCGATGGGTGAAACATTAGAATACAGTAAGGACCACTTCAAATATCTCTCATCAAGGCAGAGAACCCTGGAAAGATTACTGCAGATCAATCTGTATAAATCCTGCATGAATACTGAAGTTCTTTTAAGTTAAAATATACTTCTTCTTCTTTCTTTTTTTTAAAGAAACCTTAAATTCTCAAAGGTAAAATACTGCATAATGATTAGGAGAATTGGCAAGTGAAGGGGGGGGATGGGAAATTTGGTTAAATTGTTCGTTTACATCTGTTTATGATGAACTCAAATATATGGTGAAATCCTTTCAAATAGATTTATTACCATACACTAAAATGATATATTCTAGAGATCTCTAATTAGAATACAGATGCATGTAACTTCAGGACTTGATTCTTCACCTTGCAGATGGAGAATATTGCATGTACGTCCAGGGCCACAGTACTGCAAAGCACTTAAGCATGTGCTTAATTTGAAACACGCAAGTAATCTCCCAAATTTCAGTGAGACCATTTACATGCTTCACAACAAGCATGTGCTTAAATGCTTTGCTCAGTCCAGACCACAGAGTGCAATGGACTCTGATTCTGTATTAATGGCAATGCCTTTGAGAGGCTACCATGTTACTCCCAGTCATGGAAATGAGGCCAAGAACTTTCATATTCACTGTTGTTCATTGTGGAGGACCATGACTCACCCTGTGACAACATGTGGCCTCCACTCATACTTGTGCTGGTATGCAACAGAGTTGTGGTCCCTGCTGCACACCATGCAAGGAGTTCCATGATCAAAGCCTACCTGAGAACCACAACATATCTGTTTTCAAGCAAAAGTCTCCGTTGAAATCAGTAACTACCTAAAACTTGTTGACACAAAATGACCCTGAGGTATGTCTTACTGCAATGTAAGCCCAGGATTACTAGCACTCAAGTTAGCAGGTTTGTTAACCTCGGGCTTGAGGGTATGTCTACAAAGCAAAGACAAACCTGCGGCTGGCCCATGCCAGCTGAGTCAGGCTCACATGGTTGAGGCTGTGGGGCTATTTCATTGCTGTGTAGCCTTCCAGGCTCCAGCTGGCATGGGCCAGCTGCAGGTATCTAGCTGGTGTGTAGACATAACCCTTATTATCTGCACTCATTTGTAACTCCAGGTCAGTAATTGTTGAACCCTGGGTCCCGACCTGAGGCTCTAGTGTCTATGCAGCAGTATGCAGGCTTGAGTCCAGCCACCCATGTCCCAGACTTCCTAGTGCCTTCCCAAAATGTGACTTCTCTAGCCCTTTGTTTATGGTGCAGTGTGGGAAAATTTGACTGTCCACCACACTTGACTGTCCATAGGACAAAGAAAGTTGACCAAGATTGTGGGATACTTTTGGAGGACTTCCAGAACATGAGTCTGATGGGACTTCTTCTATCCTGCAAAGCAATAGGACTTGAATCCTGGGTCATGGCTTGACTCAGGCTCAGATCCTCTATCCCCGTGGGTCCAAGCACTGAATTAGTGTAGTTTGTACATCGATGGAAGCTGAGTTAGGCTTGAGCCTGAGTTTGAATGGTAGGCTTACACTGCAGTGTAGACATACCCTGAGTGACTATACATGTGAGTCAGTAAACAAAGGTACTTCATTAATGCATTTCTTCACTCTGGGGCTAGAACACTAGACTAGGATTCAGGAAACATGGGTTCTAGTCCCAGCTCTGCCAATACCTTGTTGGGTGATCTTGGGTAAGTCACTCCCCTTCTCTGAGCCCTAGTTTCCATATCTATAATAAGGGAATAATGACATCTATTTCCTCTGTAAAGCACTTTGAAAGCTACTACTACCAAGCATGTCTATATAGCTTTTAACTGTTTTATTATGATAACTGCTTTGTGATTGATCTTACATGATCCTTAGGAAAGGTTGTTAAACTTGCCATGCATTAGTTAGGAGGGTTTGTTACTGCTTTGTCTAGCTTTGCTTCTGGGAGAACAAAAAGGACCAAATTCAGCACTCATTTATAGCCTATGCAACTCCACTGGGCCAAATTCTCTTCTCGGTCTCACCCATCTAAGTCCAATGTAACACTATTTACTCCAAAAGAGCTAGAGCCAGATTCTAGTCTCACTTATTCCAGATTTACACTGGTGTGACTCCACTTCAGCAGGTGAGTGACTCCAGATTTACATTCCGTAACTGAGATCAAAATGAGGCTCATTGACTTCAGTGTGGTTGTATAGAGTGAGAACCATGCTATGGGATTGGTTTATAGAGTGCAGAATTCAGGAACACCTCAGTTTGTAGTGAAAATCAAGCACTTCAGTTTGGTTAATGTAGTTGTCTACTGACCCCATTCACTATCACTTAGGCCTTGGCTACACTTGCAAGTTACAGCACAATAAAGCCACCCAGAGTGCTGTACCTCACTCCCCATCCACCCTGGCAAGGCACGTAGAGCGCTCTGACTCCGCGGCTACAGCGCTGCTGGTCTCCACCTCGGTGAGTGGAATAACGTTTGCTGAGCCCCCGCTGGAGCGCTGTGGCGCCAGTGTGGACGCCCTGGCCCAGTGTTGCGCTCTGATAGGCCTCCAGAGGTGTCCCACAATGCCTGTGCTAGCCACTCTGGTCATCACTTTGAACTCTACTGCCCTGCCCTCAGGTGACCAACCGTCAGACCTGCTCTTTAAATTCTCTGGGAATTTTTAAAATCCCCTTCCTGTTTGCTCAGCCAGGCGTGGAGTGCTCTCAGCGAATCTTTCCAGGTGACCATGCCTCCAGGCGAGCCCCAACGTGGAGCAATGGCGAGTTGCTGGACCTCATCAGCGTTTGGGGGGAGGAAGCTGTCCAGACCCAGCTGTGCTCCAGGCATATGAATTACGATACCTTTGGGCAGATATCAAGGGACATGATGGAAAGGGGCCATGAGCGGAACGCACTGCAGTGCAGGATTAAAGTGAAGGAGCTGCAGAGTGCCTACCAGAAAGCCCACGAGGCAAACCGGCACTCCGGTGGTGCCCCCGTGACCTGCCATTTTTACAAAAAGCTGGACGTGATACTTGCGGGCGACCCCACCTCCACTCCAAGCACCACCATGGACACCTCAGAGGCCAGTGCAACAAGGCAGGAGGAGGAGGAGCAAAGCAGGAGCGAGGGTGCTGAGGCGGAGGAAGACACCCCAGAATCCCTAGATGCATGCAGCCAGGAGCTGTTCTCAAGCCAGGAGGAAGGTAGCCAGTCGTGGCGGCCGGTGCTTGGGGAAGGACAAACACCAGAGGAGGTTCCCGGTAAGCGGCTTTTATTTTGGGAAGGAAGTTGGGACAAGGAGAGTTAGGGCTGCATGCATGCCTGGATGCAGAATAGGGCATGGATGTGCTCCCTCGCATCTCAGTAATCGACCTCCGTGATCTCGTCAAAGGTCTCAGCCAGAACTTGGGCAATGCACTTGCGCAGGTTTCTTGGGAGAGCCACTGTGGTCTTTGTCCCAGTAAGGCTAACGTGCCTACGCCACTGTGCCGTGAGGGGCAGGGAGACCATTGCTGCCCACAGGCAAGCTGCACATGGGCCAGGGTGGAAGCCGCATTGCAGTAGAAGACTCTCCCTTGCTTCCCAGGTCACCCTCAGCAGCAAGATATCTTCCAGGACGAATTCCTGTGGAAAATGTGGGGACAGTGTTCAGTATAGGGGCCCCCTGCCCTTGTTGGCTCTCCCCAAGGCACAGAAACTCAGAGGACAGTACAGCCGTGAAACAATCAGTCACGCTTGAGCCTGTGCTTACTCATCATTTTGGGGCTCCCATGGGTTATGTGCGCTCGCTTTGGGACGGCCAAATTATGCTATTGTGTAGACTGTGCTTGCCCTTAAGTACCGGGGGAATCAGTGCTCTGTCTGGTGTGAACAATGCTGCCTCAGTTAAGTGTTGCATTTTTGCCTTTGCAGATGCAACCTTGAGATCTCAGCCGTCCATGTTATTACCGGCTGAAAGACTCCAAAGAATCAGAAAGAGGCCACATAAAAGCAACGAAGACATGTTGCATGAAGTAATGCAGCATTCAAGTAATGAAAATTAAAAAGTGCAGGAATGGCGGGACAGTGAAAGGAGGATCCGCCAGCAGAATGCGGATTGCTGGCACCAAAGCATGGAGCAGCTGATAAACATAATGGAGCGCCAAGCGGACTCTATCCAGGCGCTCGTAGCCATGAAGGCGGAGCACTACCGCGCCCCGCAGCCCTTATCCCAAAACTCTTTCCCTTGTGCCCCCATGTCACCTCCAACCCACTTTCCCCAATATCTGGGTTCTTACCACCACCAGCTGCCTCCAACACCTGTAGCTTCACCACCCAGCCCTGAAAACTACGACCCTTACCCTCTGAGCTCCATCACCATGCAGTATAGCCATCCACCCCATCACCATGCAGTATAGCCATCCTGAAGTGCAGCACTCATTGCACAGCATTCCAGACAGGACATACACAAATCTGTGATTTTACCGTTCACCACCCCACCCACTTGCCCTTTGTTTCCCAAGCAGTTGTGTTTCTTTTCAATAAATGGATTTTTTGGCTTTGAAAACATTCTTTATTATTGCATAAACTAAAAGATAGCCTAGGAAAGAAACAGGCACTGCAAGTCATCTTAGCAAACACAGATTCCAACTAACATTGGACCCACTGCACTTCACCCCCGTGCAGGGCACCAGACATTACTGGTGGCTTCAGCCTCAAATTGCTGCCTCAAGGCATCCCTAATCCTTGCAGCCCTAATCCTTGCAGCCCTGCGCTGGGCCCCTCTAATAGCCCTGCTCTCTGGCTGTTCAAATTCAGCCTACAGTTGTTGAACCTCCAAGTTCCATGCCTGAGCGAATCGTTCACCCTTCTCTTCACAAATGTTATGGAGGGTACAGCACGCAGATATAACTGCGGGGATGCTGTCATTGGCCAGGTCCAGCTTCCCATACCGAGAGTGCCAGCGGCCCTTTAAACGGCCAAAAGCACACTCCACAGTCATTTTGCACCGGCTCAGCCTGTTGTTGAACCGCTCCTTGCTGCTGTCAAGGCCCCCTATGTAGGGTTTCATGAGCCATGGCATTAAAGGATAAGTGGGGTCTCCAAGGATCACAATGGGCATTTTGACTTCCCCTACGGTGATCTTCTGGTCTGGGAAAAAAGTCCCGGCTTGCAGCTTCCTGAACAGGCCAGTGTTCTGAAAGATGGGTGCATCATGCACCTTTCCGGGCCAGCTTGCGTTAATGTCTGTGAAATGCCCACGGTGATCCACAAGCACCTGGAGAACCATAGAGAAATAGCCCTTCCAATTAATGTACTTGGAGGCTAGGTGGGCTGGTGCCAGAATTGGAATATGCGCGCCATCTATCACCCCTCTTCAGTTAGGGAAACCCATTTGTGCAAAGCCTTCCACAATGTCTTGCACATTACCCAGAGTCACGGTTCTTCTGAGCACAGTGCGATCAATGGCCCTGCAAACTTGCATCACACGATTCCAACGGTTGACTTCCCCACTCCAAACTGGTTAGCGACCAATCAGTAGCTGTCTGGAGTTGCAAGTTTCCAGATTGCAATAGCCACCCACTTCTCCACCATCAGGGCTGCTCTCAATCTTGTGTCCTTGCACCGCACACAGTCCCATGAAAGTGGCTTTTCTCATCTGAAGTTTCTGCAGCCGCTGCTCGTTATCCCAGACTTGCATGACGATGTGATCCCACCACTCAGTGCTTGTTTCCCAAGCCCAAAAGTGGCGTTCCATGGTAATGAGCATGTCCGTGAATGCCACAAGCAAACTCGTGTCATATGCATTACTCACATCGATATCATGGTCGGAGTCCCCACAGTCACTTTGGATCTTAAGGAGTAACTCGACTGCCAAACGTGATGCACTGACAAGACTCATCAGCATATTCCTCAGCAGTTTGGGCTCCATTCCTGTAGACCAAAAGGGAAGACAGAGTACACAGTACAAAAAAACATTGAAAGATGGCGCCAAATGTGGGTGGAAGCACAGGGAATGCTGGGATGCAAACTGATGCATCACGGGGCTTTGGGACAGGACCCAGAATGCCCTGCACCCTGCACCCCCTTCCCACAAGCCACAGCACCAGAATGGGAAGAGGTGCTGTGTGGGATAGCTGCCCATAATGCACTGCTCCCAATGCCGCTGCAAGTGCCGCAAATGTGGCCACGCCAGTGCACTGTCAGGTGTCAGTGTGGACAGACTGCAGCGCTTTCCCTACTGCGCTGTCCAAAAGCAGGTTTTACTCACAACACTCTACATCTGCAAGTGTAGCCATGCCCTTAGTAATTTGCTGTGAATTAGAAACAGCAATCCAAGCAGCATCTGGTGAAATGTGTGCTGCTGATACTGGTTTGTGCTTAATTTTTGGTCAGCTTTCATGTACGCCTGAAGCAATCCTGAAATCCCATGAAACTAATCAAAAATAAATAGCTACTGTCACCAGGAGGTAAGAATTTTAAGGACCTAACCTTGTAAACACTGGATGAAATGAGGAAAGCTGGAAAAATGTGTTTATCAGCAAATTCTCTCCCTTTCCTGCCCTTCCACAAAAATCTGTTTAATTTTGAGTTGTCAAATGCAAATGAAAAGCTGAAATTTTCTGAAATGACTTCTGCTTAGAACTGCAGGTGAAAATACAAAAGACTATTGGACATCTTAACTGCTTACAAATCCTGGCTTCACTGAAGTCAATGGAACCTGGATTTCACACTAGCTACTCAGTGGATCCACTAGCTATGTCCCCATGCTCTGTGTCTGGGGTGAAAGGAAAATAACTCCCCAGCACTAAGCCTAGCTACTTGGACTATATGGTTAGAGGGATTTGGGTCAAATAGACACAGCCCTTGGGAAGTTCATTAGGGCCAGACACATTGCACCTTGTACAGTCATTGCATCTGTGTAAAGTGGTACCAGTCTGATTTGGTAGCATTTTACACTTTGCACTGGTGTAAAAAACCACTACAGGGTACAGAGCAATGGTGAATCAGACCATAGTGTGAAATTTGGGGTGAATTTTGCCCCAAGAAAATAAAGTTATATTTTCTGGTAGGCATTTGTGGATATCACCTTCTCCTCTCATTATATCAAGACACAGAGATTCTCTACTCATCATCTTTGGCATTCTTCCCCCCCCACACACACACACACACTTTAAACAGAATTTGTGATTAAAATCAAGACTATCATATATTAAAACCTCAAAAGTTTGATGGGAACAAAAAGCATAATGTTTTATCTGTAAATGTTGTGATGGGTTGGTTCGCTCCTTGGTTTTTCAAAGCTCCCCAAAAAACTTTATTCTTGAGTAAAGACACAAATTCAAAACTTTATTAATAATGTAAAAGGTCTGCCTGCCACTCAAGGGCTAGAAAGAAACCAGGAAATCAAAGTGAACTATTTTCTTCACCAAAGCATAGGAAAAACAGAACTGTTTTATACAAGTTAGTGACTTGGTGTGGTGCTTTGTTTTGTTTGTAAACCAGTCCACTTAAAAATAAAGTTAATAGAATAACTTTTTACACATTAATTTTCAGTCTATATCAGTAGATTTGTTACTAGCTGGGATAGCATGGAAGGGGGCATGACTTTGCGGAAAGAGTAAGAGCTAAGATTTCTGAATTTTAATCCCAGCTCTGCTAGTAATTTACATGTGGCTTTGGACAAGTCACTTATGTTCAGCTTTTCAAAGTGTACTCCAGTTTTCTGTGCCTCAGGTTTTGGATGTCCAGTTTGATACCTGATTTTCAGAGATGCTGAGCAGTGGCAGTGCCCAGTGAAGGAAATTGAAGTTGAGAGTACTTAGTAATTGTGCAAATCAGTGCCTTAGATTGGGCAGCCAAAGTTAAGAGACCACTTCTGGAAATGTAGGTTTTAACGTCCCTGTGTCTCACCTTATTGATGTGTAAATGGATATATTTGAGGCAATGTGGCCTAGGACACAGTGTGCTGGATTGAGAACTGGGTTCTATTCTTGGCTGTGCCACAGGTCTGCTGGGTGATCTTGGGCAAGTCTCCACCTCTCTGGGCTTCGATTTCCCCCTCCGTTAAATGGGGATAATGATACTGACCTTTGTAACACACTTTGAGATCTATGGATGAAAAAAGGTATGAGAACTAGGTGATATTACTACTATTGGTTTCAGACTAGCAGCCGTGTTAGTCTGTATTTGCAAAAAGAAAAGGAGGACTTGTGGCACATTAGAGACTAACAAATTTATTTGAGCATAAGCTTTTGTGAGCTACAGCTCACTTTTTATTTCCCAGGGGTAGTGAGAATTAGCTAATCTAATAGTTATAAAGCTCTTTGACATTCTTGGATCAAAGTCAACACTGAAGTGTAATGCATTAATTCTTTGGCTTTCAAGTACATCTGCCACCTTCTACTGACCAACTGGCGGCCCCTCGGAAGCATTAAACTGGTTACCAAGAATACTTGTTGGTATCACATTACAAGGAAACAATGTGCAGACTTTCTGAAAGGAAGGATAGCTGACAAAATGTTTCCCTTTGGTGGTAACAAGCATCATGTTACATTTCACTACCATTTGTTTGCATTGGAAAGGGGGGAGGGTATTGTCTCCTTGTCCTTAGATTAGCAATTTGCTCACCTTACACTTGCCAGTACTGAAAACATTTTGTTCAGATAAGTGGTGATTTGACTTATTTTGTTACTTATTTAGGAGTTGCTTTTTAGTAAAATCCGATATAGTTATTGATACAATTACTTCTGCTTTGTAGGTTGTATCAAACTGGTTTGACGATGCCATAGAAAAATAGCTCCTGTACGTTTATTTGAAGCCTGTTGAAGTCAAAGAAATGCTCTCATTGACTTCAGTTGGCTGTAGATCAGGCCCTAGAACAGAGCCTTGAATGTGACAATAGAACCTCAAACGATGGGGTTCGGAAAAAGGATTCAAAATGTGGATATTTATTCCAATCTTTTTGGTTTGGAAAATGACTGGAAAGTTAATGAAAAGAGACTTTCTTACAAGATTTCCAGTACTTCCTGGAGTTTGGTTGGCAATAAGCCAAATACAGGCCAGAGATCAGAAGGTACAACTCTCGTGCATTCAGTGCAGCTGTACGTTTTCTACCTGGTATAAATATGACCCAGTAACACTGAGCCCCAATGGAGCGCTTTACATATTCAGTGTGCTATCTGAGCATGAATGAGTTAATCCGCACAACACCCCTGTGAGGTAGGTAAGTATTACCTACTTTCCACGGGTGAGTAATTTAGGGTATATCTACATGGCCAACAGAGGTGCGGCTGCCGCACCTGTGGACAAGTGAAGTCGCTTTGATCGGGGTAGTTTGAATAGCAACAGCAGTGAAGCTGCAGCAGCGTGGGCTGTGTGACCCCAGGGTCCCACACAGCTCTGCACAGGCAGCAGCATGGGAATAGGGAAGAACTCCAGCCATGAGTTCTGGGAGTCAGCGCTCTCCGAGGAGTGGGAGTCAGGAAAAAGCCTTGGGGGACTGCAGCCTGCATTGGTCAGGGAACTTGCTTTGCTTTGATGTTAAGTTGTGTTTGAACAGTAAATTGTGCCCTGACAGAAATTCTGGAAACAGACTTGGGTGTGGCATAGGTTCCTTTTTGTGCTGCCAGCTTATAGCCCCAGTTCTCTTGTCATTAGCAACATTCTGGAAGAGGTCCTAGAGACAGATAGGGTTAGGTACCTGTAAAAATAGAAATAAAGTAAACAATACTAAGAGAGATTTTCCCCCCAGGTTATACCATTAACATAGTTCATGTTCCTACATATTTTAAGATCAGTTACTCAGCAATTAAATTGAGTCTTTTGATTCATTTATGTTGAAAATAAAGAAGTGGCATCATTTGCAGGGGAAAAGAAAGAGATTCTTGCATTACGAACGAAATTCACTTTATCGAGTTCTCTAGCAGTGTCTTCCATGCCATTATCAGTATTGTCTGTGTCCCTTCCACTTTCTTGCCATTTGGAACTGCCTGGCTAGAATTCATTTCTCCACCTATAAACCATTTAAACTCCCCTGCTGGAGAATTTGTGAATATTTCTCATTCAAGTAGAAACTCTTGATCTAGAATGATGTCACGGAAGTTTGTGGAGGATCACTTTACATAGCTTACTGCATAGGGAATAAATATAGAATGGTTTAGGGTAAACAATAAATAAGTAAATCCAACCCATGACACATTATTGTGGAGACTGACTGTTAATGCAGGGGTGGGCAAACTTTTTGGCCCGAGGGCCACATTGCGAAACAGTATGGAGGGCCGGGTAGGGAAGGCTGTGCCTCCCCAAACAGCCTGGCACCCGTCCCCTATCTACCCCCTCCCACTTCCCACCCCCTGACTGCCCCCCTCAGAACCCCCGACCCATCCAACCCCCCCTGCTCCTTGTCCCCTGACCGCCCTCTCCCGGGACCCCCCGCTCCCTGTCCCCTGACTGCCCCGACCCCTATCCACACCCCCACCCCTGACTGCCCCTCACAACCCCTGACCCATCCAACCCCTCCCCCACTTCTTGTCCCCTGACCTCACTCCCATCCAACCCCCCTCCCTCCCCCCCGGCTCCCTCTCTCCTCACCGCCCGTCCTCAGAAACTCCGCTCCATCCAACCACTCCCTGTCCCCTGACTGCCCCCTGGGACCCCTTACCCTGCCCCCTGGAACTGCCCCTTACCCAATCTTCCCCTCCCCCTGCCCCCTTACCATGCTGCTCAGAGCGGCAGGACAGGCTTATTTGAAAGCCTGGGAGGTGGGCGGGCGGTGGCATGGCTGCGGGGGAGGGGGCACAGCAGGGGAGGGGCCGGAGGCGAGCCTCCCTGGACGGGAGCTCAGAGGCCAGGCAGGACGGTCCTGCAGGCCGGATGTGGCTCGCGAGCCATAGTTTGCCCACCTCTGTGTTAGTGTTTATTTGTGTTAACTCTTTAATTTTTGGCTCCTCTGTGTGTGCAGCCACTATTTTGCTTCAGAACTCCTTTGCTGTACAAAGACTAAGATTCAAATCCTTAGCCCTATGAATGAGGTTAGGGGGTGGAGGTGGGGATGGAGCAGGAATCTAATAGTTTCTGGGTGAGTGCTCCAAATAGGGTTGCCAATTTTGTTTGGATATGTTCCTGGAGGTTTCATCACATGACATAATCTTTAATTAAAGATTAGCCTTTAATTCCTGGAGACTCCAGGACAATCCTGGAAGATTGGCAACCGTAGCAACTCATGGAAAAGCAGTGAGGACCCATCCGAGCTATCACTGCAGCAGCTGAATCCCCCAGTATGTACTCAGAAGGGTATGGCTGGTGGATCCATATATTAAATCTCCTCAGCACCAGCATGTAGTTAGGGCCCTCCTCCTGCCCTCCTACAATACCCCGTCTGCATGAGGACAGATGGAGCACTCCACAGAATGAACAGAATGCTGACCTCTGACATGGGCTTTCAGCACCCTGCCTTCTTTGGAGCAGAATCCCCACTGCTGTGGGGCTGTTCAAGTGAAACAGTCACCTTCTTGACAAACGCACCCAGGATTGAACCAGGGGTCTGCAGAGCTAAAAGCACAAGTTACAGTTTGAACTAAAGGTCTAAGGCTCACTAGGTGCGTGTGTGTGACACAGTCCATTCTATGCCCAATCTGCTGAGGAAATGCATGTAACCAATGTAGATTGGGCACAGAGGGGAATTTGTGTGGGATACACAAGCACATAGGAAGACACAAGCCCAGATCCTCAAAGGTATTTAGGCACCTAACTCCTATTGATTTCAATGGCAGCTTGGCATTTATTACCTTTGAGGATCTGGACCTCAGCCTCTATTCCAAAGAGCTTACATAATAAAGCTGGTCCATTTTGCTTTAATAATTATAATTTAATTTTTATCCACAAATATGGCTTTTTTTCTAAAAACAGTTTTGCATGAAAAATTGTCAAGAGTGTTGACATTTAAATTTTTTGCAAAAAATGATTTGCCTTTTTAAAAAATCCAAATTTTTCTATCAAAAACAAAATAAAAGGCATTATAAAAATGGTCATTGATCATTTTCATTTACTACAAAACAAAAATGATCTACAACCAACCATTTTTGATCGTGTATGAATATTTAAAAATCTGAATATTTAAAAGGAAAAAAAGCTTTTTGCTTCAAACACTGAAAATTTTTTTATTTATTTATTTTGTTGCAAAACTCCTGTTGGATTTTTTGACCAGTTTGTAAACTATGTTTCTATGGTCATTGCTGATACCAGGGTCTTAGGAACTTCTTCAGTCAGATTTCTGAGACAATGAACATGCAGAACAGAAAAAACAACTGAAAGCCATTTGTCATCTTGCAGTCTCATCCATTCCAAAGTTAGAAAGAGGGGCATGTTTTCTACTAACTTGGATTTACTATTGACTGCTGTTTCTGCTAATTATCCTTTCTTGTGAAGATTAACTGGTTAATGTTTGCAAAAACTATATAGACAGGAATAACACTATTCTTCTAAAATGTTATACTTGTTTTATTTCAGAGGCTCTGTAGTTTGTCACATACAAAGTGTACTGCACTTACAGATCCACCCTGTGTGTTGGTCACATCAGGAAGGGAAAAGAGAATTCAGTCTCTCTGTTCATTGATTTCTTGGCTTTTCTGCCGAGATTGGCAACAAGGATTCCAAATTGTGTTAGTTTTGTGATTCAGGCATTAGTTCAATAGGAACTAAAGCTGGTCAAAAATTTCATTTTAAATGTTTTTTTCCTGGAAAATGTATTTTTGACCAAATGTATTTTTGGCCAAATGTAAATCATGGTGAAAAAATTATATTTTCATTTAAAAAAAAACTATTTTCAATCAAAACCCAGAAGAATTTAAAGAAAAACATTGACAATTATTTTTCATTTTTGTCTTTTTTTACATGGGGTGGGGGTGGGAATAATCATTTTCTGATGCTCTATTAGAAACAAGACTGAGACCACAAATTCCATTTCACATATGCTTCTGAAAAGTCAAGAGGGTAATAAATGTCATTCACTCTTTGCCTGGCTTCATGCCTTTGTATGTATGATTTTGAATAGGTTGCACAAATTGACCAGGCATCTGATAATTTGTTGCATCATCTGATGTTATTTTTAATGAGATTCCTTGGTAATGCTTTTGCTCTGAGCTAGGTGATACGTGCCATTGCATGTCTGAGATAGAGTGAAACCTGTCATGAGTGACCACCCAAGGAACCAACAAAAATTGGTTGCTTAATACAGCTAGCCTTCTAATAAAGGTGGGACAGAATTTTACTTGACACCTTAGGGTGGTCTCTGAAAGCAAGGGCATGCTTATAATAGCTGTCTGTAATACAGGTTTCACTTTATAACTCTTTCATCTGAAAGTCTCAGAGATATTAGCCCTCCTGCTTTCTGCTGAATGGCACTATGAGGAGTTTAATTGTGAGATGTCTGTGGAAAGTGGGGTGGGGCTGTCCTGTAGGTGGCTATGCATTAGCGTCTCTCTCTACCATGCATGCAGCAACCTCCAGCCCCAACATGCATGCAGCCAATTGAAGCATGACTAGTCAGGCCTGAGGGAGAAGTTGGGGACAGCCACTCACTGCGACATGTTCCTTTCTCTAAGCAGCATAATTTACAATGTAATTTGCTTAATAAATTCTGTCTGCTTACAGCAGCAATACTAAGTCCTCTGCAGCTCTTATGCACTCTTGGCAGAGCGGTATGTACACAGTGGGGTGGAGCATAGAACCAATACGGGAGGCAAAGACCCAAGGATCTGACAAGCAGAAGACCACAGAGCCACAATTTTGGCTTCTGCTGATCCTACAGACGTTGGGCTTACATGCAATAAGCAGCCAATGCCTCTTCACAGACTTGCAAAAACAGCAGGTTCTGCCTCACCCGCCATGAAAGGAAAGCAGCCAAGGAACTGTGAATTTCCTGATGTGAAACTTCCCACTCTATCTGTAGCAATATCATAAGAGGAGACTGTCGAGCAGCTCAAATTAACTAAACATTACAACCACGCCCTGTGAAGAAGGTATTATCCTCACTTTACTTGTAGAGAAACTGAGTTTAGAGTGATATGCCCAAGGCTGCCCAGAGTCAGTGGCTGAGCCATGAATAAGACCCAGAAGTTGTGCTCTACCATGAGCATATATGTTACTATATGTTTATTCTGCTAGCTTTTTTCCTTGTATTTAATTCTAACTCTCCCCATTTCTGGTCACCTTCTCGACTTCTGATGTGTCCTGTGTCCACTCCCTTCTTATTAACTAACCATCTCTTAAAGTTGAAGAATGAAAATTCCCTAGCATGGGTGAGTTCAAAACATGGGTAACGTACTACCTTGCTTTGGAGAGCATTGTCTTCCAGTTCTGATGAAAGTACACTTGTACAGTAAACCTAATGTTCTGGCTCATGTTTCATGGGATTTATCTTCTGCATCAGCAGAACACATCAAGCCAGCTTCAGACACATCACTGGTTATGTTATATGGGAGATTCGTGTGACACATATCACAATTAAAAATGCAATGGCTTATGTCATATAGCTCAGAGCAAAGGTATTGCCAAAGAATCTAATTAAATCTGATGCATGGGTCTACAGTTTGGCTCTAGAAACAACTGAAACTACCAGCTGGCACTTTGTGAGAACCAACATTTTCATTTGTGACTGTGATCTAGAGTCACTAGCATGTTAGTATTAGATATGAGAGAGGTGGAAATCCTTGAAATAAATTGCCAGTGCCTAGTCTGTCTGCCCAATCTACATTGGTCAGGAGTGGCTGGAAATTGGTACCATGTAGTTGCTGTGGCCTTTGTGACAAGAGCAGTTTCTATCCTTACAAAAATGCTACAAAATATTACACCAGTGGGCCAGAACACTACAGCCTAGACTACACAATAGTGTTACTGAAGAATGTGAAACCATTACTGTGGAATACTGCAATATGCATTTATAACCCCCACTGCAACTGGCAGCACAACAAAGAGGTCAGGTCGTGAGTTGGAAAAGAAGCGAGCTACTGTTACACTCCCCAAGTCTCTCAATAAGCCATTTTTGGTGGGCCCAGCTTGAGACACTTTGAAAGAGTCTGCTTTACAGCAGGCAGATGCTCAGCACTTTCTGAAAATCAAGCCTCTTGAAGGCATAAGTTAGGCACCCAAAGATGGAAACATCCAGAACCACTAGTCTTTGGTAGATAATGTAGGCCTTGATATTTTTTTCTGATTAAATACAAGATAGGTGAGTTCTTTGTGAGGTCTGGGACACTGATGGTTTTTTGGCTCACCATCTGCATGACTTTAGAAATTTTTTTTATATAGTTCACACAAAGTTCTTAGTGACAGCTGTTCTGAGTGCTGCATAAGTCAACAAATAAACCAAATTAATATGTTTTTGAAACTTAAGTGGTACAAGATTTTATACTTTAAACCCCACCACCACTACCACTCAGATCTCCTTGGAGACCAAAATTATTTTATCATTGACACGAAGCGTGTAGTGCAAAGAGGACAATCCGTTTTGATCTCTGGTATAATTCCACTGAAGTAAAGGGAATTATACCAGAGATGAATTTGTCCCTGTATAAAAGATGTCTCCACTCCTCCCAGGAGAGAAGTGAAATGAGATTTTGTCTGTTTTCAACAACTCTTTTTATCTGACTTCAAGGAGATCTGTTTGAACACAAGGAATTCCTAATATGAGCCACTTGTCATTCAAGCTCTTCTGGTTCACAATATACTTCTTCGAGCTTTCTTAGGCAGTTTAAATTATCTTGTTTAACAGGTAGGGTAGGAAGACAGCATATTCATCTGATGTGCTAAATTTCTATAAATGGAAAATAGCAATAATTTGCTTTCTGAAGGATTGATATAGAGAAGATGTTCATTCTGCATGGCTTAATTATTTATCTGTATTTGGGCAAGTCTTGCAGTCCTCATTCAAGAATCAAGTATTGTAGGATTTGGCCAAGTCATTCTGAAAGTGTTCAGTGCCAACCACCCTCAACATGTAAGTTACAATTATTTTTCACACCTCTTGAATTATTATTACTTCTTATTAGTATTTTACCACTTACCTCCATCTGCACCAATTTTCTGGCTAATTTATATCCTGGCAGTCTCTGATCCCTGACAAGGAGATAGCCACAATGACTCTTTCTCTGAGTCTTAGGCTGACTTGAGATCCAGACCCACACTGGCTGCAGAAGCCCTCTTGTTTTTGTATAATGAATTTAGCCTGTGAGCAGCCTTGTAGCTTCATTTACTTGTACTTTAAACCTGGATGTGGGGAGTGAAATAGCTTCATAGTCTGTCACAGATCCATAACAAATCAAAATGAGTAGAACCAATACTGCAAACCCTTACTTGTGTGTGAGTAATCCCGCTGAAATTAATGGGGATACCAGCATGGACTCCATAACCATAACTGACCAAATTAAAAAGCAATATGCCAGAATCCAAAGTATGGGCCTGATTCCTATGATGTGTTGAGCAATAATTCCTGTGAGGTACTGAACTCCTTCAAATTCCACTGGCTAAGTGATGGTACTAACAGCTTGCTGGACTGGGCTCCATATAACCAAACACAAAGTTATATGACTGGTGTCCTAACATTAGCGCCCTCCCACTAATGAGCTGAGTGCAACATGCTCACAATGTCACTGATGCAAGGTCAGGGCCTTTCAACATTTTGAAAGACTGTTGGTTTCCTCACAAGCTCTGAGGCCATGTCTAGATTACAAAATTAAGTTGGCCTAACTTACATCATCATATCGCAATCGCAGTAATTACATTGCTTGTGCTTGTCTACACTGTGCTCCTTGTGTCAGCAGTGAGCATTCTCACCCGGAGCGCTTGTATCCATCGTACTGTCAGTGTGGACATTATGGGATGGCTCCTGAAAGCTGGTAACATATATAAGCAACACTGTGTCTACACTGATACTGCGTTGAACTAACTACATTGACCTTCACTCTATGCTGCTCATGGAGGTGGAGTTATTAAGTCGGCATAGCAGGGAAGTTATGTAGGCGGGAGTGAAATTTAAGTGTAACCACTTTCACAGTTATGTTGATATAAGCTGCCTTGCGCTGCCTTAACTCTGTTGTAGGCAGACCTAAGACCAAGGTTTGTAAGGTAGAGGTGGAGAGGTGAAGCAGCATTTACATACCAATACATTTGCTTTTGCCAAGGAAACTTGTTTTCAGGGCACTCTCAGTTAAAGCCAAGGCATGTTTAGGCTTGAGGATCTACTTTGTTTACATTTCAAATGCCTAGTCCTCTTGTTAGACTGATACTGTGCCATGCAGCTCTTTAATGAAAATCATTTGTTTGGGATTATACCTCAACAACAAATTATGAGTTTAACTGTGTGGGAAAGCCTTTGTGACTTCCCAGACTTCTGTGGTGTCCTTCAGATAACAACCCTGATATCTGCTCTTTTGAATGTTCTCAAGGAAAGAGACAGAAATTATCCAGATCCATTACAGACTTAGTGGGTTTATTACCCCAATTGGATTTAGATAATTTTTCCTCTTAAAATCAGTCTTGTCCAAGAGTTAGGACTGACCAGACCTGGCTTTAGGTGCTTTTCTTACACAAAACCAGGGAGAGAGAGAGACTTAACCTTCTAGGGAGTTTAGGCACTGACAAGGTTAGATGATAGCCGAGCAGGAGTTTTGAGGATCTCTGTGGTGCCTAAGTGCTGGGCTTAGGCACCTAAATCCATTTGTGGATCAAGCCCTCAGTTTTGTCCTGTGCTGTATTTCACCTGCTAAGAAGCTGAGTCAGTCACAGCAGGGATGCTGTTATCTGGAGCACTCCTTAGCTTAAGGGCCTGATCCAAAATCCAGGGAAGTTAACAGGAGTCAACGTCAGTGCACTTTGGATTGTGCCATAAAATAGGAAAGGGGTGACAAGTGCAGTAATTGCCTACCTTCTACAAGAACTGACGGGTGGATTCCCCCTCCTACCTCCATCCCAGTCTCTTGAATTCTTGTTATATAATATATAAAATCGCTTTGACCTCCTGCTGCACTGCTCCTTGATTCATAGCACTTGTTTCAGCAAAATATGTAAATACTCTTGCTTAAGTGATACTTTATTAATGCAATCACCAGAAGATGCCAAAAGAACATAATTTCTGCAGAAGAAATTAAAAAGAGCCAATGGGAAGAGAGAGATTCCACTATGCTGATGAACAGTATTTTTACTTTCCCCGCCCCCAGAGGAAAAAAAAACTTGCTGAAATTACAAACCAGCGCATGCAAAATAATCCACTCTTGGGAATACAGGGGTTGATATAGAAATACCCAGATCACAGTATAGAGCAAGACAGCGCAGAGGAGACTTAGTCGTACTAACAAAATATAATTTGTGACCGGGTTCAATCATGAAAAATGTGAAAGCAAACTTTGTGGCATGCAAGATGTTTTCTCAACCATCCTGGGTTTACGCTTACCCAACTGGAAAGTTGGCCAAATTTACTATAGCCCCGCCCTGAATATTACCATGGAATTTTTCTGCAGTCCTATATTTTTATGCTTTCACAAAAATGTATATGGTGACAGCAGTCAGAGATGCCTCCCCCCTAGATTTTTTAGTGCTCAAGAGCTATCATTTTTTGTTCTTCTTTCAGGATAAAATCCTGCTTGTTTTTCTTGTTTGAGCTGTAGCAAGCGAATGGGATGCTTCTCCCCAAATAAATTAAACAAGATTTGGCCCTTGTTTGGGAGTATTTAAAGAGCTTCTATGACTGGCACTTTGAGTTTCCTTTACAGGAATTTCCACTCCATTCCAATGTGTGCAGTAAATGTGACTCTAAGCCTTGGTGAAGAATGTGTTTTGATTAATTTAAGTTTTATGGGTGTCAGTTAAGAAGACCATGTGTTTTGATGGCAGGGCTGTTTCTTTGTACTCAGTGGCCCTGCAGTTAGCAGGCTGTCAAGTTAAAGGGTGGTTTTCTGTGCTTGACTTATGTCTAACGTTTATTGGAGATTTTACACCTGGACCATGAAAGCCCACTAACAAATGCGGATCTGATTTCAACTGCAACATCCCCAGGATTTCTGTTTGATTTTTGTGCTCTTGTATAAGCAATAAAAGGACACATACCAAACCTGAATTTAGATGCCAAATGCAAGCTAGTCTAAAACTTAGCCCAAATCCTTCTGTATGGGTTAGGAAAGGATTTTGCAGAGTAGTATTCTCTGCAAACTAAAACGACTTACATCCTACTGGGTATGAATGTTCCTATGTCTTTGCTTTAGGTTAAGTTTGTGAAATCCTAGAACTAATTTGCACACTTGCTGGCAGTCTTGACCATGCAGCTAAGGCCTGGATTGGTATGTGATCCTTCCTGAAGAGGGCTGAAGCAGACGATGGGGAGTGGGGACATGAGTCTTCTCCCTAGACTAAGCAGAGGTGAGAATTTGGGTGCAGATCTTGCCCTCACGTGCAAAGGGAGATCGCTCTCTGGCACAGACCAGGCTCCCGCTGAGCATCCTCCTTGGGCCAGGACTCCAAAATAGAAAGGAAGTAGGAGAGACAAGGTTCCAGGAGCGAGAAGAAAATGCATCATCATCTGGGCACAATGCAGGAACTGCTGTGAAAAGGCAATTCAGCTCTCAGGTATCATTCTGCACTGTGCCTCTTACAAGCACAGCCCAGAAGGCACAGCCTGATGGAGGGAGCCAAGGTAGCTTAAAGCCATCTTTGTGACACCTGGATTCAGAGCTGTCTAGGAGCCATTGTGGCCCCTGGGTTAAATTAGAGCAACCCCTGCTGCTTTTCCAATCCCTTCCCACAAGTTGAAGAGTTTGGAGGAGTTTCTGGTGAGGAAAATGTCTTGGCCTTTGGAACAATCGGTAGGAAGGCACCCACACCTGAGGGCTCAGTCTGGCGCAAGGAGATGGCATGGGAAGCTGGCACTGCAATGCCCGTGTTCTGCAGTTCTCAAGGCCTATTCAATTCAAGCACTAGCATTGTTACTAGCATAGAGCTGAACCCAAAGGAAAACCTCAGAGCTGAACAATCCGTCTCCTCCAACACTCTGCAAACTTTGGCAAAGTTTTGGTCCAGATCTGAGCTCTTTCCTCTTTCTGTGCTGTTTACTGCCACCCACTATTAATAATATGCCCTTTGAATGTACTCCTTCCATCCATACATAAGGTATCAGGCATGCTTTTGAACCCTCTTCTCTAAATTAATGACTGTAAATTAGTAGCTAAACAGCATCCCTTTGTGACATCAGACAATGGATTTTCAGACAATAGAATTTCTTGTTCGGGAGGTTGTGGTGGCATAGCATGCGTGATGTAGCTGTATCTTGGAACTCGATCCTGGAAACCTGACTCAGGGTATGTCTTCACTGGAGAGTTAACTCAGGTTATTGCCACTTGGGTGTGAGCACCAGCAATGGCCTAACTCATGTGTGAGCAACCTCAGTGCAAAGCCATGTTTGAGTTACTGCATCCACTCTGGTGCTGCACTCTCCGATTGAGGCACTACATAACTCATGGTTCTTAGTGCTGCCGTAAGCTGAGCCGCTTTGATTTTTCCCCAGTGAATTCTGGGAAAACTTGTCTGTTGTTCTGAGCATAAGGGGGAATTGTGGAAAGGCATTGGAGTACTATCAGCAATCGAGTGGTTTACCTTTCCCTGTATTCACGCTGCAAAATGGGCAGGTTACCAGCCCAAGAGTGAATAGCACTTGGTCTTGAGCCCATACACAAAGATAGGGCAGTGAGCCCACAGGTAAAGCACCACCACATTTGGATGAGAGTTTTCTGTGTGTGGAGTGGAGCCGGATTAGGGACACAACCTGAGCAAAGCCTCAGATAACTCAGCATGAAAACAAGCCTTTGTTTGCATAGCCCTTATCCTATTGGCTTCAGTGGTACTACTATCGTGAATAAAGATTAATCATGTGAGTGGTTGTCTGCAGAATCTGGTCCTTAAGTTTCAGCAACACTGTGGCTGTTAGAAATCTTATTGGTAACTGTGTATTGTGTTGCTTAAATTGCAAGTTCTTTGGAGTATTATTTTAATATCTGTGTTGTGCTGGCGTCCCGAAGGCCCATCATGGACCAAACTCCATTGTGTTAGGTGCCGTACAAACAGAAGAAAAAGATGGTCCCTGCCCCAAAGAGCTTACAGTTGGAGATCTTATTTTTCTGCCTGTTTGCCCAGATCTTAGAAATATATAACTAATGCAAATGTTAGCTGAGTTGTTGGGAATCAAATCTGCCCAAATTAGTAGTAGGTTCTAATGGACTTGATCACTTGTACCAAAGAGACTAGCATGATGGGATTCCTTACTGACTGTAGTAGAGCTTCTAAAACAATCCCCAACGACCTGAATTCCTTTTTAGATTTCAAAGGCTTGTTATGTGAGTGACAAACTTTGTACCATTCCGTGGCCTGAATTAAAACCATCCGTTGAGCGGTAGGATTTGGGGGGGAGAGGGGGAAGTGTGCCAGGGGACAGTTTTAAAAAGAAAGAACAAAGTCCTAGATCCAACGGCTTTAATTTGAGAAAGATCTTGCTAGGGTTGTAAAAAGTTACCAGGTACTGTACTCCCCTAGTTTAAGAAGGGAAGTCTGGTCTGGTCACTTCGTGCCAAGCTGTTGTTTGGAATCAGGAACTTGAGGTTTATAGCCTGTCACATTGTGTGCTGTTCATGAGCCATGCGTTTAAGTTTATGGAACATTTCTAGGTTTCAGGGCTGTGTTTCTTTTTTGAATTATTAGTGGCCACTTAAAACCTGGAAACATTTAGCCAAAACTGCAGCAGCAAAAATTATTGTACATTGCTTTGGGCAGCAAGCATGGGCTTTGGAGCTTTTTTATTTCTGAATAGAGCCATGCTGTCAATGCAAGAAGACAAAGCAGTGAGAAAATGCAGCATCTTTTTGTTAGTCCCGAAATGCTGCCGCAGCTTTTGTACAGTAGCTTCTTTTGGCTTTTCTGTGAAAGAAATACAGCCTTCAGCAGTGATATTTAATTACATACGCAAAGGTGAATGAGTCAATCCAGTGGAAGTTTGAGTCATATGAGGTCTGAGTGTCTGGCTTGGTGTCCGTGAATGAAAAGAGGAAAAGTCAAAGCAAAGGCCATGCCCGGAAGAATATGCTTTGCACCTCAGCCTGCTTTACTCATTGGAAATCACACTCTCCACAAGTTCACAACTGGATGTTTATTTTTATTTCTAGATTGAGGCATTTAGACCTGATCCAAAGCTCAATAGAGTCAAAGGAAAGCTCCTCACTTCACGATCCTGTGATCAGTGCAGAGCCAGACACAGTTTGGATTACGTGCCTCTCCCCAATGCACAGAATGAGCTCCCCCATCAGCATCCTCAGCGATCTCTCTAGTCTGGTGCAGAGAAGGTGACAGGGCCATGATCCTGCCACCTCAGCCACTCTGGGATGGATGCTTCTAGGTTACCCAGAAGGAACAGTCTCCAAACACAAGGATTGTGATTGTCCCTGGCCTGTGCTTGGGGCTGTGTAAGGGAGTGGGTTTATGTTTTGGCTCATAGTTCCAGTGACGATCTGTTCAGTCTCTCGGATAAGAAGCTGAGTAGTGGTTTAACAAAGCACAGTCAGTACCTTGTAGCCAGAATAAATAAATAAATAAATAAACCCTTTGGCTTTAGTCGCAGAGGAGCTTGCAGCTCCCAAAAAATCAGCTTTTGGAGTCTCCTAGGACCGTGTGTAAGATGCAAAACACATTGAAGAAAATGGAAAGACGAAACCTGTTAAGTCAGTGGAAAGTTCCATTGACTTCAGAGCTTGTATCAGGCCTCTGGAGACCAAAGGCTCAGCATGTTGTTCCAGATTCAGTCCTGGCCTAACTCCACTGAAGCTAACATAGTTACATCAGAACCGAATTTGGCCCAGTGTTTAGTGAATCTTGCCTTTAGAGTCCAGAACCAGACAGCCTGTCAGGCTGCCATTCTAGTTTCCTTTTTATTTGAATGTGAGGAATTTGGTGCTCTCTATTCTTAAATATGGTTAGTAAGCTATTTTTAAGTTCAATTCTGTTTCAATGAACTAAATGCTCTCACACGACAAATTGACATAACCCCTTTCTTTTGAGATAATTAAAACAACTCCACGTTTAATAAACATACAATGGCATGACATCTATCCCTACAGTCATAGCTGGTTCTTTTCATTCTCCTTATTAGATCTTTTTTGGATAGCACTGTTGATTGCCTTGAATGACTGTGCCTCATCCCAGAAACTTGGGTGGATCTCTCTGATTTTAGCATGTCTTGAGGCATTGAGATCACAGCTCAGATACATATCCTCACCATTGCAACAAGGGTAACTTGATTCCCTATGAACCAAATCTTAGCATGACTACAGGGAGGCTAATGTACCCAAGGCACCCAGAAAAACAATGGATGAATCAGAAATGCTACAGATTAGTCTATCTCTGAACTAAAATTTGTCAGACTAAAATGCTTCTGGCTAATTTGTCTGGCAAGAGATTAGAAGCTAAACAAGATGAAGTCCAAACTGTTTTTTTCTTCCTGTTTTTAAATGGTGTAACATAAGCTGAATCATAATAAAAATAGAACTTTTAACTAAGGAGGCAAGAATGAGTCTGTTTCCCACCCTCCCCCGTTACAGTTAACCCCCTACTGGATAACAGCAGGCTCTTCTTTTGAATAATGCTATAAAGTTCATGACCTGTGGCAGCAAAGATTCGTCAAAAGGGTCATGAAGGGCTGTGTCCATTGTCTGCTTTACCTTTGGCAGATCATTTTTATATGCACTTGATCGCTCTAGAATTGGAAGAGAGATTCTGCAGGGATGCCAGGCCATTAGAAATGGGGAGATAATGGAAAATGTATTGTTTCAACCATTTAACTCAGGGAATAAAGATTATTTGCTGTAAATAAATACTAAACCCCAACAGATGAAACTATATTTACTACAATGACACAAAGCAGTGTCAAGCTGAATGGACTACAAGGATAAAAAGTAGTGTCAAACTGTATTTCTGCGAATGTTAAAGCCACAGTAACCCAGAAGATTAAAAACATATAACTGAATCCAGTCATGCTTAATGGAGCAAAATTCCCACCAAAGTCAGAATTTGGTTCATATTTACTATTAAGAAAGCTATCCTTTAACCAGCATTGATATAATTTAAATAGATCTGTAGATTTTTGTCCTACCTAATCCAATTAAGTAGCTTCACTCCATTTAGCTAAAGAATTGCAACTACAGTCCATAGTATTTTTCAGTGCACACTGCTAACTTACTTTGGTAATAAGAATAACCCCTAAATGCTTTCCAATCCATTCTTTTTTAGGTTCGTTGTTTGACATCATTTTTTCAGTGGGTTTTGAGGAGTTGTAGATAACTGGAAAGATAAAAAGCACCTTCCTCCACAGATCTCAAATCATTTGGTAAACAGCCACTCTCTAAGGCAGAAAAGTGTAAGCATGCCCATTTCACAGATGAGCAAACTGAATGGAAGTGAGTGGTACAGTTGGGAGTTGAATCCCAAAGAACTCTTGCATTAAAAACACTGCCCTGGTTGCATACTGCTTGGTGTTTCATCTTAAATAAATAACTTTGTACATTTGGAGTTTTGAGAGAGAAAGTAGACAAGACTGGACTGTAGTTCTGGCAACCCTATAGATCTGATTCAAGGCCTGGTGAAGTCAGTGGGAGTCTTTCCATTGATTTCAATGGGGTTTGAATCAAACCCTAGCTTCTAAAGGTCTTCCATTTTATCGATGCTACAGGACAGGCACAGTTTTCTCATGGTAAAGTTCACCCCTGTGGACCACTTATGCCTTATTTTGGGGAGTGTAAGTGATGCTTAGACTTTGTGCTGGTTCCATGTACAGGGGTGAATTTCACTCTAATTGAGCTCCTTTTGCAGTAACAAATTATGCCTGGCTCAAGTAGACTATCGTGGATAATATACTGCATGATATGTATTAACCTGTCTTAATGTCCTGCGGTTTGTCCAAAGATGTTAAATAGTGGGAGAATGTAATTAAGGAAGTACTTTAAATCTTGTACCAAATAAGAGATTAAACTATCTAAAGTCTCCAGCCTTCTTGTGTAGGAGTCACAACAAGCCAGGCATCAGGTATAGAAATTGTTGCTTTAAGGTAAAAGGATTTCTTTATAAACCTGTAAGGACAGGTTGTAATGGTTCTGCTCTCTCCAGGTCTGTCAATCGCCCTTTAGAAGTTGATTTTGCAACATGACTCTCCAATGGGAGTTTTGCTGCTGATTCAGTGGAACCAGGATTTGGCCCTAGGATAGTTTTTTGTTTAATGGGACAGTATCCCGATTTAATATGAAAGCTCCTATTTCTGGAGGTTTATACGACTGCAGTTAAGCAAACCATAGCTTAACCCTTCACTGTTTTACACCTTATGTAGTCATTTACACTTTTGTAAAGTGAACAGCAAATGATAGCAAATCAGAAAGGTAGCAGTTTACACTCACAATTCACTCATTTTGCACTGGGGTACATGACTACAAGAAATCAGTATTGCCCAATGCAGGGCAGTTTTATAATGTCCAGAGGTTGTATCATTGTCATAACACAATAAATGAACCCTGTACAAAGTATTATTGTTTTTCTGGAAACTTTATGTACTCTGTGCATATTTTTTCTTCCTTTCTCTCACAAATTTGTGCCTGTCCCTCTATCCTTCACTTCCACATTCTTTGTTTATGCAACACCTACAAATGAAAGCAGTAAACTTCATCTAGCGTCAGTTGATTTCAAGTTGAATTAAATGTATAAGGAAATGTAATTCAGTGGATAAGTACCAAGTAAAATATGGCTGTGCATTTTAGATATATGTAAGGGGTCTGTTGCCCCCTTACTAACATTAGGTGGGGGTGTTTTAGTTGCTAGCTCCCAGTACTAAAAAGGGGGAAGGGTCGATGGGGAATCAGGACCCTGAGACTGACATCTCCCAGGAACAATGGGGAGAGGCCAATGCTCCAGGTCAGCCTGAACGACAGGGCCGGCAGGCTAATCAGGGAGTCAGGAGGCCAGAGAGGTCCCATCCTCCATATGAGCTGGAACTACCTGGGTCAGACAGAGTGGGGCTGAGCTAAGGAAAAAGCAGGGGACCAACCTAAGCTGGGTATCAGAGCTGGGCCAGATCCAGAGGGACTAGAAAAGCAGCCCAGAGAGAGCAGACGCTGTCCTGGGAGCAGAGCTGCAGCCCCAAAGCTAGAGGCACAGCCCAGAGAGAGCAGACTTGCCCTGGGAAGAAAGCTGCAGCAACCAGAACCAGAGGGGCCAGAAAAGCAGCCCAGGAAGCTGGTCAGTGCTGTGAGCAGAGTCACAGAAGCAGCCTGCAGAGCAGACCTGTGCTGGGAGCAGAGCTGCAGCAACCAGAGCCAGAGGGGCCAGAGAAGCAGCCCAGGGAGCTGGAGGCAGAGCAGCAGCAGTGCTGAGACCGAGTGGTGGAGCTGGGGCTGGAGCAGTCCGGAGCTGGGTGCGGTGAGCAGCTGGGGAAACCGAGGGGGACCCTGGGCAGCAGGCCCAGCACAGGGAGACGCCTCAGCCAAGAGGCTCTGCGGGCAGGCTTGGAACGTAACCATGACAGGGCGGGGGCGACACTGGGAAGAAGGGTCCTACCACTTAGAGCCTGAGAGCGTGTGGCCACCACCAGAGCAAGTGTCCAACCCACAGCATCCCTGCAGCACAGCCAGGGCCTGAGCAGGCCTGGGACTTACAAGGAACAGACTGTGAACTGCCCGGACATTCCAGAGACACTGTTTGTGATGTTCCCCGCCACAGAGGGGGTGATGTGTTTCCTTTAACCTTTCCCATTTTTCCTTATTCTTTTTAAAATTAATTGTTGATTAAATAACTTGCATTTGCTTTAAATTGTATGTAATGGTCAGTGGGTCAGAGAAGTGCCCAGTGCCGAGAGAGTACCCTGGAGTGGGGACACCCTAGACCCTGTCCTAGGTGACCACAGCAGGGTTGGGGGGTCGAGCCCCCCAGGAATCCTGGGCTCAGCCTTGTTGGGGTTACAAGGACTCTGCCAGACAGGAGAGTGGAAGGGGAGTCCTCAAGGGCAGGGAGGCCATTGGGTAAAGGAAGTGGGAGCAAGGACTCGGATCCTTTCGCTAGGGCACTTCACCGGGGTAGTGCAGAAGCCAGGAAAGTTCCCCACAATAGCGGGACTATTCCCCCGCTTACATATAGTTTCATCCATGCATGGTAGCATAATCAGGGACGTTTTCAAAACACTGTCTGAAACCTTTGTAAACAGCTTTTATTTAGTTTATAACTTCAGACCACATTTGGACATCATAAATCTCAGACTAGCAGGAGCTTACAAGCATCTACAAGCAAGTTACCTGCAGCAAAATGCCCTGCAGGCATTTTAGTGTCACAAATATAGAGAGAGAGGGTAGTTAAACAGTCAGTGCAGTGTACATTTTACTACTAATAGCAGAAATAAATCCATCCCCAAGGATAGGGTGTGATTGAAAAAGGCTGTGTTTGTCCTTCAAGTCACTTGAGGGACTAAAAATGTGTCTATCAAACCAAGCAAGACATGTAATCATTATAAAAGTGTGCATTACACATGCATGCGCACAGGTGTGTGTGTGTAGACACGTGTGTGTGTGTGTATAATGTGGGTGTGTATAAACAAGTACATACAGATACACATGTATGTATATGTATTACATACACGTGCACATTTTAAAAGTATTTGTGTATACACAGCTATTTTAATGTGTATATATAATGTATGTGTATATAAACACACTCACAAACAGACACATACATATATACATATCCACTTTACTTTTTAAAGTACAGCCTTTCCTTTGTGTGTAGTAAGAGAATTCTGACAGTGTATTGGCACACCCACTAGGAACAAAGCTTAAACAGGCACTCTCAGCTGCTCCAGGGCATTACATCAGAATAAAAGATTGAAAGGTGTGCTACAGTGATGATTCACATACCCCAGGCTTAGACCAGGTGCTCTGCAATTATCTGCATTAACCTGCAGTTGGAGTGAGTTCAGAGTGAAGGTTAGCTATTCTCAGCTCAACTGATTTAAAAGGTCCACTGGGGATTATTTTCCATTATTTATAGAGTTGGTTTCTGTAGAAAAGGGGCAGGGGGTGTAGGCAGTACAGTCCAAATTTGGGACTCTTGTAATATTTAACACAGATCATCCAATGATTTTAAAGGGAGGAACCAGAAAGTGATATTTAAAGTTAGGATGACATTTTGTAGCCAGTGACTCGAGGTAGATGGGGAGAGAGAGATGGCTTTGAAAAGCAGAATGTTTAGAGGGTAACACTGTTTCAGTTTTATAGAGCATGGCAGGGCTTAAACTGTTCCTGACTTAGCACATGAACACACTGTGTGATCCCTTTTTAAATCTACACAGGATCTCTTCACCTGCTGGGTTTAATTTCAGAATCCAATGCGGTCATTAAAGAAAATAAAATATTTGCTTTCTTCTGGGACACAGCACAGTATCCATTTTTCATCTTCCTCCAGCTCCTCACAAAAGAAGAGTGGGAGGGAGAATCCTCCCCAAAGCTCCCCTAAAATTTATAATCTTCAGTGGCTTTGTTGCCTGATGTATAAAACATGCAACACTTTTTTTTATGCCCCTGATCGTGAGACTGGCAAAACTGAAACATTTTCTGTTGTGAAATTGCATCAATCAACCAAACAAAAACAAACAAACAAAAAAAGACTCTACCAATCTCCTCCTGAAGGTCTTAATTTTTAAAGTCAAGTTCCATCTATATAGATACTTCATATGATACCCTGACTCTGTAGTACCTAAGTAGGGTGACCAGCTGTCCCGTTTTTAAAGGGACAGTTCTGGTTTTGGGGACTTTTTCTTATATAGGCACCTATTACCCCTTACCCCTGTCCCATTTTTTCACAGTTGCTATCTGGTCTCCCTATACCTAAGCCATACACCCAGGTGAGGTAGGGAAACTGAATGTCTGGGAAACAGAAGCTCAGAGAGACTACAGGCTTGTCTACATGGAGATTTTTGGTTGTAAAAGTATAACTCTCTCATGTGGACACTCTTATGTTAGAATAAGGGTGGCTTTTTCAGTTTAGCTTAAACTGCTTCCAGAGTGACATAAGCTAAACCAGAAAAAAAGCACTCTATCTGTATAATAACAGTGCTTTAAATTCACACCCTATCTCATACCAGTGTAACTTCCCCCTCTAGACAAGTCCTAAGTGCCTTGTCCTACATCATGCAGAGGAGTCTGTGGTAGAGACAGGAACTCAAACCACATCCTCTGAGACTCACGCCAATGCCGTAACCATAAGACCAAACTTCCTCTCACCTTTTGCCACTTTAAATTAAATTTAAGGATACATTAAGCAGCTCTTGATATTTAAACTTGAGATAATAAATAAATAGCATTCTAAATAACTAAGCATAAATCCTCACTTTTCCTGCTATCTTCACAGAACCTTTCCAGGTATATTTATAGCACACCCTTAAAATTAAAATGCCTCCATGTCTGAGCACTCCATGCAGCAAGGGTTAATCCCGATGCCCTGTATACAGAACAGAACAGGGCCTGGAAGAGAAATGTACAAAGTGGGGGCTCACAATTACATAGTGACACAAGTCCCACTGACTTCAATGGGAACTGGAGTTTTTCTTAAGAAACTGATTAGTGCTTTTAAGTGAACAAAATGATTTTATTTGCAGTTGTTAAAATAATTATAGTAATTACCAGTAGACTGGATTAGTTCAAAATTGACAGATTAAGGGAGAGTATTTATAATACTTTCCATCTTTCATCCAAGTATCACAAAGCGCTTTACGTTCCTTAATGATTCACGCCTTATGACAGGTGTGGAAGGGAGAGTATTATCAATCCCATTTTACATCTAGGGAAACTGAGGCACAGAGTGTGACTTGACGAAAGTGGCAGAGAGGAGAAGGGAAACCAGACATTCTCGGTCCCAGTCCTTTATTTTAATCACTAGCCCACGCTTCCTCTCTATGAAATGGTGGTAAACACAGCACTATAAATGTGACAACATTCTCAAATTAGTATTCAAACCTAGCTGGTGGATGTCTGTTGGTGAATAGCTGCTCTCTTAGCTATAGAGCAAATGTACATGTTTTTATTTTTTATTATACCATGTCATGTTATACTACGTAGCATTAGGGTGACAAAAAATATAAGTGCCTATGATCTAGTATAATCCTTCATATCACATGGTACAGGGAGGGCACAATGCACATGCTCAGGAAGATCTGATAAGAACTAACAAAGTCTGCATTCATCTTTCTTTTTAAATAATTACTTATTAAATTCTCTGCAGACAGATTAACTTTCTTTCTTTGTTTCTTTGCTATTCTTGCTCCATTGAGATAGGAATTGTATTTTTATAAAAAAAAACTGAAATTAAGAAGTGCACCAGTCATGGTATCTGGATCTGAAGTTTCAATGCCCACAAGAGAATTTGGATGCAGGGTTCTGGTTCAGGCCCCTCCTAGGGACAGATCTGAAACATGGAGGTCAAATCCTGATTCAGAGCTGAACTTTCCAAGGCTCAGGGTGGTGTGTTTCAGATCTAGGCTTCTGATTTGGTCCCTTCTCTAACAGAAAAGTTTTTACTAGTTTCGTCCAATTTCTTTATGTCTCTGAATCCTCTGTTGCAGTGATATTTCATGACTTCTTATAGTTTAGATGCCCTTAGGGCAGGGGTAGTCAATAGATGGGCTGCGGGCCCAGTCGGATCACCAGATGTTTTTGAACAACTCTGAAATCTTTTTATTTACTTATGATCATCATTATTTTTTATTTTCTCTGGACTCTAGACTTTGACTGTACTTTGACCAAGAAATGTGGACTTTGATCAAAAATAATTGACTACTCCTGCCTTACAGAATCGCAACAGATATTCCAATGCTACCCTCCTTGTAATACTCTTTATTTCTCACAGCACATCTGTAATTCATTGGGCATGATTGTCCTCTTACACTGGGGTAACTCCAAGATATTCCATGGAGTTATTCTGACTTATACTGGTGGACGCGAGAGAGGAATCAGTGCATGTGTCATGGAGTCTATCATTCCTTGTGACACTCCTGTCCATAAATGGAAACTGTAGAGGGAGCAATATCATGTGACTCCAACGATGAAAAACTAAAGGGAAAATAGGGTTGGAAAGAGAATCCACATAAAGCAAGAAAAAGCATCGTAGGAACAAAGTGGGGGAAAAAACATGCCCACCCTAGATCACAGAGTAGCTGCACCTTTGAAGAGGAACTGTCATGCTGAGACAAGAGGCTTGCTCCCATTGAAGTCCATGACAAAACTCCTATTGCTTTCAATAGCAGTAGGATTGGGCCCTAGGTACTGTGGTGGTAATTCTCCATCTGAAAAAAAAAAAAAAAAAAAAGCTCATGTCATTTGATAGTGCACCAATATATGTACTGTGGTCTGATGCACTCTGGGAATTTCAGCTACCTGTGGCCAGCCACTAGCATAGCTGCATTGTTGCACTCTCCTAAGATAATGGACACTAGTGCAAACCCATAGGAGAGATAGGCAGAGCTGTGATTGCACTGGTGCTGCTTATCCCTGCTTGAAACCAAGTTGAAGTAACAACAGGACTGAATTTGGTCCTATATGTTGAAGGATAGTGGGTGAATTTGCAAGGAAGGAGTAAACAGCAGCAAATCCGGAGGCCAGCTTGGCACATATGCTTGCATCATCTGTGCAGAGTGTACTTATTGCAGTATGGCTGCTCTAGTAGGTGAAAGCACAGAGTGACTGTTTCATACAGTCCCAATGAACCAAATGCCATTGAATATATTCATGTGCCATGATTACTCGTTTCAGGTTAATTCAGAGAGTAAACCTGACTGTCATAATATCACCTTTATTCTGTATATCTTAAAAGCTATACAAACCTACATTTAATTTAGATCCCACAACACTGGTATGCGGTAGATATTATGCCCATTTTACAGATGGGTAATTTTAAGGCACAGAGAAGTTTTAATGGCTTGCCTGAGATAGGAGAGTGAGTTGGGGCAGAGCTGGGAATAGAATACAGCCATCCAGGAGCCCTAATTATTAGTGTCCTGCTCTAAGCACTAGATCACATTGTCTACTTCATCTAACAGCACTCCTGCCAATAAGGGTTTAACAACAGTACTATTCAAATCAAACAAGCATACCATTCTGCACCCAATCATTTCAGTCACTCAAAGGTAATTGCTGCAAAAGCCAAATCTATGGTCCTTTTCCTATTGCTGTTGTTTATATAATGCTATATGTGTGCTAGGCCCTTTTCAGGCAAAAGGGGAAGACATGGTCCCAGCCATGGAGTCTTTACATTCCAAAGAAAAAACATATTTCTTTAGCTCTAAAGCAGGGGACTGAATGGCGCAATGCTACTACTATGATTACTGAGCCAGATCCTCATGTGGTGTAAATCAGCACAGCTCCATTGAGGTGAACAGTGCTAAGCTGAAAGAAAAGGAGTACTTGTGGCACCTTAGAGACTAAACAATTTATTTGAGCATAAGCTTTCGTGAGCTACAGCTCACTTCATCCGATGAAGTGAGCTGTAGCTCACGAAAGCTTATGCTCAAATAAATTTGTTTGGCTCTGAGGTGCCACAAGTACTCCTTTTCTTTTTGCGAATACAGACTAACACGGCTGCTACTCTGAAATAGAGCTAAGCTGATTTACACACAAGTATTGGCTCTGTCATTCACTTTGCCTCCTTACCTCTCTTGGAGAGAATGTAGAGACTTCATATGGCCAGAAGAATTGTGGTTTTTGAGGAAGGCCCTCAAGGAGGAGAGAGTGCAGGCATAGAGGACTCGGTTAGAAAGGGCATGTTCCAGGGATGGAGGATGTGATAGGTTGACTAGTCATAGTTATTGCCCATACTCCCTTGATTATGCAGTCTAAATACACAGCCATTGTAGTACTGTGTTTTAACATATCAAGCCAGACACATTTTGCAAGACTCATTCTACTCTTTATTCTCATATCACACTCATTCCCATTGTATCTGCACACCTTCCAGTAGGGACTGCGCAACGTGACAAACATAACATACAATGCTGCTGCATCAAGTGTAACTATATAAGTCATGAGATGGCCTCAGTGCAAGCATGTCCATCAAAAATGATCCGTGGATAGCTGAGCAGACAACAGTCATTGGCTTCTGTTCCAAATGGGTGGGCTTCCCACAACTGGCAAGCAATGGCTTTTGAAAGGGCATTTCTCTTTGCAGCCCTGTGCTTAACAACGACTGCCCGTCAGCTGGTGTAATATCGAAACTCAGACCCTAAATTAATGTGTGGTTACCGCCTAAGGTGTTCTCCCAGTTTTGGCATCACCAACCTTGGATCCATTGTTGTAAGAACAGAGCAAGGTGACCAATTCTCACACACAGGCTGTGTCCTATGTGCTGTCTGGACCTGTTTATGCAGCATTGACCTGAGCTATATTGGTAAACCTCTTCTGAGAGAGAAAAAGTGAGTGTTGTCCCATGGTCAAAGCAGGGACGGGAGTAGGATTCCTGGATTCTATTCCTGGCTCTGCCTCAGAATCACTCTGTGACATGGGGCTAGTAAATTGTGTCACAGTTTATCCTCCTTTATCCTTGTTGTAATGGAACTGTATTTATCTACAGTACCTCACCTGAGTGTGGTGAGCCTTAATTAATAAATGTTTGCAAAGCACTGAGTGACAAGTGTAAATTATCCTGATCCATCACTGTCATCATGGGCACCTATTTAATTCACTTTTAAAAGGCTCATAAAAAGTGTACTGAATCTTATGAGCGAGGCAAAGTGGCCGTTCATAACCAGAACCTTATTTTCTATATGCTAGGAAGGTTAGTAAACCAGCAAGAAGGTATTTTGATGTCAGTGGCCTATACAGCAGGGAAGAAAGAAGGTGTCTTTTCCTAGTGAAGATTTCTAAAGTGTCGTTTTTTAAGGGATTTTTTTTCATTGTGCCAGAGTTAAAACTTTCTGAAGAGGCCATGTGAAAGAAAAACAAACACAGGAAACCAGGCTGGTATTGGTGAGATAAACCTCTCTCACCAGGCTTCTGAGAAGCACATCGACAACCTTTATTCAAAACGTTTGAAAAGGGTGCTGCTGCTGCCACCTCTGCCCTGTGCTGTGCAGCACAATACAGTATAACCCTGCTAATGCTTTAACATAAATCTGTTGCGGGGGGGCATGGAGGGGAATCCAGATTCAGTACCTCAGGGATCTTCCCTCTTCCTTTCGGTAGTGAACATACAGCAATCCTTGCACCCTCCACAGCAAGGCAAAGGAATTGGCCTAACCTTTTCTGGCTGGCATTGAGAGCTGTCAGAGGCATGGCCAGGGCAAAAGGGGCATATCAGAAGGCAACTGCACCTCCACTGTCATAACTTGGAGCACTCCGGAGGCTGCTTTAAGTTGTCACAGGGGCTGAACTGGTCCCAGAGTGGTCCCAGGCTCTGGAGCGTGAAGAGACGGTGAACAAGCCCCCTTTCTTCCCACCTGGGCCCTGTGCTGAGGATTTCAGCCTTGAAATCTGAATACACAGATGAAAACTGGACCCAGTATGTGTGTGTGTGTGTGTGTGTATATATATATATTTTGGAAGGGCGGCATGATAAAAGACTGCCACTAATTTTAAAATTATGCACATCAAAAATGTCCTAGTTCCCAGTACATAGGCAGAGATAAAGGCTGTGAGACAGTAGCCTATATCAGGGATGTTCAAAAGACACTGGGGACCATGTGGAAAGTTCTTGGCTTGACGAAAAAGAATAAGAGAAAACTCTGGAAATACATCTTATGCACATTCATAAAATCACTACAGAAAATTACCCACTATATATATATACTAGGTAATATGTGAAAATTAAAAGGGATTGATGATTAAATAGTAAAGTGGTTCCCCATTAAACTTTATGGGGGAAATATATAGTGAGACATTGGAAAGATGTAGAAGGAACATCTGAGATGGAGTGGACCGCAGAAATAGTAGCAGAATAATATATATTTTTTTGAAAAGGCATGGCTGAGAAGAGTAGAGGAGTCAGTAAGTTGCAGGAAGGCTTCTGCTAATGTAGTACACCATGAATAAAATGTGAACAATTTATGAAATACAACAGGATCTCCTAATTGAGAGTTACATTTTCAAAGCACCTAAGCGAATTAAGCGACTTAAGATCCTAAGGGTATGTCTTCACTACCCACTGGATCAGTGGGCAGCGATCGATCCAGCGGGGATTGATTTATCACGTCTAGTCTAGACGCGATAAATCGACCTGAGTGCTCTCCCGTCAACTCCTGTACTCCAGCGCCACGAGAGGCGCAGGCAGAGTCAACGGGGGAGTGGCAGCAGTCAACTCACCGCGGTGGAGACACCATGGTAAGTTGATCTAAGTACGCTGACTTCAGCAACGTTATTCACATAGCTGAAGTTGTGTAACTTAGATCGATCTCCCCGCGCCCCTCCCCTTCCCCCGCCCCCCAGTGTAGGCCAGGGCTAAGTCTAATTGACTTTCAATGGAATTTGGGCCACTAGCTGGGGAGGGCTGTAGGGGCAGGTTTCCACTACGGGGATAAGTTGACCTAAGTTACGCAACTCCAGCTATGTGAATGACATAGCTGGAGTCAACGTACCTTACATTGACTTATTGCGGTGTGTACAACACGCTGGGTCGGCGGGAGAAACTCTCCTGTCGACTTACCTTATGCTTCTCGTTCCATTGGAGTACCAGAGTCGATAGGAGAGTGATCGGTGGTTGATTTAGCGGTTCTTCACTAGGCCTGCTAAATCGACCCCCACTGGATCGATCGCTGCACATCGATCCCCCGGTAAATGGAGACAAGCCCTAAGTTACTACAGAGAATTCTTTCACAGGTGTCAGGTTCTTACGTCTTGTTGAAATGTTCAGGGTCCAACTAACTGCTGTATTTGGGGATGGAAATGAATTTCCCCCCAGGTCATCTGAACACCCTGCTACAGGCTGTATTGCTCACAGATCATTTCCACTACCATAACCAGAGTGACATAAACGAGCCTTAGTGAAATGGAAAATGGACTCCCAAGGCTCCTGACTCAGTCCTTTCCTTCAGCAACATCTACATCTCTCCCCTTCTTGGAAAACTGTGAGAAAGTCTGTCTATGCAGTATTTCTGGCCTGACAAGAATAAGAAATCCTGGAAACCTCAAAAGAAAGTCTCTTTTCAGGACATTTCCTTCTGAATTTTCATACACGCAGGGCTTGGATAAGCTTCGGGTGAACATCTGGACTTCTGTGTACTTAGTCACCCTGGGCAAAAACCTCTCAGCTTTTGGAGATTCACCCACCAGTAATATCTAGGAGTAGTGGAATAGCTGTCACTGTCCTCTAGTAAGTATGATAGTATCGTGTAGCAGTAGTAGCAATAATTGTATTTAGTATCATAACTTTATTTTTAAAGGTAGGTCCCTCCCTCCCTCCCTACACCAAAGATGCCAAGTTGCTCGAGGCACTGGCTAGGCAATTAAAAGTCAGTCATAATACTAGAGAGAACACCATGCTCAGGAGAGCCGAACACAAGGCCAGCAGGGAGACTATGATGCTGCAAAATTATAGTGACAGCAAGGGATGGATTCCTCAAGGTCATTGTCTGGATATGAAGAGTTCCAACAGATCTAGGGGACCTAAAAGAGACAATATTTGACTTTTTCATGCTGTTGCAATCTCAGGTTAATGACATCCATATTGCACAGATATGGATACGCATTTTGGTCTTCTAAAACCTACTATCCAAGGTGTTCATAAGCTAGGCCCTAAGCTTGAGACATACTGCAACTGTCATTGATTTCAGTGGTGGTTGTAGGTGCTCCGCAACTGTCAGCGTCCAGCCCTGAAGCTCAAAAGTAAAATGTCTTTGACAGCTCACACAACACTAGATGTTTCTTACAAATATTCTAACCACCCTTTTCTACCATCTCCATCTTCACAAACATAGAAGGGACAGTGACGACTCATTGCTGTAGTACGGTAGATTTTCTCAAACTCAGATAATAAAATGGTAGTTAATCCTGGGACAGTTTCCCTGCTCCTTTCCTCTCCCTTTGCACTGCTCACGTAACCCACAAGGAATGGAGACCACCCACAGACCCCTGTCTGGTGCTACTCCCCAGGGAGATGTAGCTGGTTGCTATGCCTTCCTCCCTCCAGTCCCTGGTACAGGGAAAAAGAGAAGGCAGAATGTGGTGCACTGCAGTGATCCCCAGCCAGTAGATTGTCCCTTGGGATATTTCTGACAGCTGGCACAAGCTCAAACAGTTGAGATAGATATAAAGGGTGTGTGTGTGGGGGGGGGGGTGCGCGCGCATGAATACATGTGCAAAAGCTCACTGTGGGGCCATGGGAGGTAGAGCATGAGTTAGAGAAGCTCGGAAGGCAGAGAATCAGGCAGCTGTAAACAGATGCAGCAGAGAATCTAGCTCCATATGTGTAACAGTGATAGGTGGGGATGGAGGGTGAGCAGTGTTTTCCCCAGGAATTGAAATGGGGGGGGGTGTTCAAATTTACAGGGGGGGTCAGGGCTGATGAGGGGTTAGACCATGAGGGTGAAGGTGGGCTGTATGGCACCATAGTAAAAACTGAAAAATGTTTCATGACCATTTTATTAGATTTTAAAATCATCGCACAAATTAAAGTTGGCTACTCAAGCCTTCTATGAAGCACTACATCTACATCCTTCTTAGTTTCTTGTTATAATTTTGCACAACTCTGTTAATGAACTTCTTGAATGCAATCCATTCATCTTTGATGGCTTCTCGTGTGTCCGGTACTTCCATTCCTTCGAGTGATATGCTCATTAGTTCATTCACATGATCAGGCAGAACGCGACTTCTTTCAAAACATAAAATTCTATTCAGTGATGAAAAAGAACGCTCAACTGTAGCTGTTGTGACTGGGAGCAGCAAGAGATGAATTCCTACTTCTTTCAGCCCAGGAAACATAGCATAAAGATCGGGTTGAATCACTAGTGATGATAAAAAAGAAGTTGAAGTCAAATCTTCATTCATTCGTCGTATGACATTCCACTCTGTGTTCAGATTCTCTATTCTGTCCCGAGCACATGGCAGCCCCATTGCTGGTAGTACCTCAATCCACTCAACTGTCGGTGTTTTATAAGATGGGATCTGTAAAAGCTATGTAGAGGTTGAGTAGAATCTCTAAGTCGCTGTTGTAGATTTTTAGGAATCAAGTCTGTGTACTTTTTCTGTTGTCTTAACAAACACTTCTTGTCCTCTTCCCTTAAGGATTCAATATAAATGCCTTCATTAGTCAACTTCTGGACTGAAGTCTTTACTTCTTCCAGTACTTTTTCAATGGATAGCTTTCTGATTGATCCAAATATAGCTTCTACTGTTGGACAAAAATCTACTACTCTTGTAGCAGATGCCAGGATGGCATTGTTTAATGACCCGAGTGGTTTCAACAGTAGACTTACAAGAGAGAGAATGGCAATAGTCTTCTCTGAACATAGTACCAAGAGTAATCCACCAGCCTCACTACTTCGATCCATCCCATCTTGGTAGATATTTTCCAAAGCCAGTAATAATGGCTGGAGTAATTTTAAGACAACAGCCAAGGATCGCTCATGAGAAAGCCAGAGGGTTTTCCCAAGTTGGACTAATTTGAACTTCAGTTCCAGTGTATCATCTATATTTTCCAAGTTATTCAGTCTTTTTGGACTCTTGCTGAAAAAAAAATATAACGAAGACATTAAATGTATAGCTTTTTTAATGTCTTTTGAAGAGTCTGCAGCTCGTACTCGCGCTAGTTGGAGTAGATGGCCTCTGCAGTGTGTATAGGAGAGACTAGGGTTACACTTTTCTCTGAGCGAACCTTGTGCTCCACCAAGTCTTCCAGAGAAGTTTGCAGCTCCATCGAATGCACAAGCAGCCATCTGTTTGGGGTCCAACTGACAAGCATTTAACTCTTCTAAGATGTGGGTTGTCACAGATGCAGCCAATCTGTCTTCTATAACTTGAAAATCTAGAAATGCATGTACTGGCCTACCACTGACATCAAGATAATGTACACAATGACTTAATACTTGATGACCATTTGCATTGGTGCATTCATCAACCATGTATGCAAATGATCTGAATGCAGTGAGAGTTCTTCACTTTTTCAACTGTTGAATCTTGCACCACATACGTCTAGCCAGTCAGTTGAGTTTCTTACAGAAAGATAGTGAGCATTTGCTGGTCTTGTTCGGAACCAGTGTTCAACTTCAGGATGAACAAGTGACAATGCACTTAACATTGGCCTCCAGTTTGTAGTGTGTGTTATCTCTTGCCTAAATAGAAAGTATGATGCCACAGCCATGTTTGTTCACATGAACTGTGTTGTGTAACAGCTCATTAACACTCACCGGTGTTGTCCTTGGTCAGTGGAGACTCAGAGTTCAGAGATGTTTTCACATAAGTTCACCTCCCAGGTGGGGAGCAAGAAGGCACCTTGCTCGTTCCTCCAGCTGCTCACTGTTCGCTCTGGCCACTGTTGTTCGTAGTGCCACCGTTCACTCCATTGCTCTGTTGCCAATGGCCCTGCGCCATCACCTTCTGCTGCCACCTGCCCCTGTGACGTCTGTGAGTTGGTCTCTTGAGGTTCCACCCAGCTCTCAGTGATTTCAGCTGAGCTCTCAGTGGGGGAACCTCGCTGCTAGTGCAGGCTGGGCCGTCTCTTCCATAGAAACACTGTCCCACAGCAGGTCTAAGCACTTAGACCTGATTCTCAGTGATCTCAGCTGTAGTGGTCACTTAACAGAACAAAAGACTATCTGTGGAGCCTAATCAGCTCTGTCTTTAAACAGTGGAGGGGGCAGGTCAAACAGTACTTGTGACTCAGGCAGACCATCAAGCAAAACACCTGTCCCCACCCTCTCTCTTGATGCCCTCAGTTGGCACAGACTGAGTACAGTTCTACTGCCCTTTACTCATACAGTAAGAATAACAACATTTCATTACCCCCCCCACCCCACCCCTGCATTCAAGTGATTTGTAACCCAACCTCAGCCAAAATCTACCACTTGGGCAACACAGCTCTGTTTGCTGGATACCTAGGTAGATTAGGTGTGAATGTAAATACAATCTGGTCCTGAAGCCTTTCCCCCCAGCCCTCAGCTCATCACTAGCTGTCAGGGAGAGCTCACTTAGACCCTGCTTACAAATTATAATTTGAAATTATTAGATTGGCCAACATCAACGAAATGAATGCACTGACATGGTCATAAAAACAACAGCTGTATAAGGAAGCTAGTCTATGTTCATACTTTTCAAATCTATTATACTTTTTCAGATACATGTATTTTATGATACACTTTAGATGCTTTTAAAGTTTGTATTAATGTTTCAATTTCAATTCAAATTTCCAAACAATCACTAAATTGGCAACACTGCATGTAACTAGTTCACAAAACTGGGGGGCGGCAGGGTGCTGGGGAAATTCAGGGGGGTAAACACCCCCAGAGGTGGGGTGTAGGGAAATCCCTGCAGGGTGAGGGTTTGTGGAGGAGGGTAAAGGAGGGGGAAATGGTTAGACCCTAACCATAATAATAATTAACCCTAACTACCAAGTGCAGTTCTTACTAGTCCTTTTTCCTTCACTGTCCTACATCTGACTGTGTCTGTAAGTCACTATATAAAAAGTGAAAAGAAAAGGAGTACTTGTGGCACCTTAGAGACTAACCAATTTATTTGAGCATAAGCTTTCGTGAGTTACAAGAAGAAATGCAAATCAAATATCACTGCACTCGGGTTACAGCAATTTTTTTTTTTAATATGGTTCATGACAACCTAAATGGGACAGACTTTTGCTGCATGAAGAGTTTGGACTTTTTATTTCATTACTGGTTTTTTCTATGAATGAACTTTAAACACAGATGAATATTGAAGAACCAAGTTTGTGTGTGTTTTACTGGGCCTGTCTCTGCTAGGTATAGAATAAATCTGTTTGTGCTCTGGATAGGCGTGTACTAATGTGGCCTATATTTTTAAACTGATAATATCCATGTAATTTGAAAGTATTTATATATAAAGATGGCATGTCCTTTTTCTATTTTGTTTTTTGTTTTGTTTTGTTCTTCCGGGGGAGGGGGTATACTGTATCTTTAAATTAGGAGTAGCTGAATAATGAATCTTGAGCAGTGAAAAGGCTAATGTGCTGTGGAAGAGAAGGAGTTTAATCTAATTTAGTTGGAGGGTGTCTGTCTGTGGTGTTGTTTTCTGGACTGTGGGAATAGAGGAGAGAAGCTGCCCCCGTGAATGGTTCCTCCTGAGCCAGAATCAGTGGGGAGTCCCTTAGATGCCACTGATCCGAAGCCAGGCCATGAAAAGGGGATTAAAGAAATGTTCTGATTTGCATTTCACACTAATGCACCCCGTTGAACCTTTGGTAATATTTCAAACCACATTTCAAGGGAAGTGCCCTTAAAATAGCTGGCTAAATTGTATTAGAGCAACACTATACAAACCCCTCATCCATTTATGATGTGGGTTTTATTTTTTGTTTTTTAATCTTTTAACTAGTGTTGTTGGTGGTGTTTTAACTTAGTATATAGATATTCAACATTTTCATGGTCTGCAGCCTGTCCTACCAATAAGATATGTTTTGTTTATTTAAATATCATTTTAAAATAGCGAGAGAAAGTTTGAAATTAGGAAAAAAGAATAAATCAGTTTGGTTTGAAAAATGAACATGTGCTGCATGCATTTTATAATAATATAATTCACCACTGGCATGATTAGTATCTTGAGTGGAAATTAAACAGGAAAGATAGACTTGTAGTAATTATTATCAGCGTTTCTTTTCCGTATGTGCTGTTTTTCTTTTAAAGCTACTATTTCCTTTAAGGATAACTTTTATTTTTGTATTTTTTACAGTTAGCTACCAGAATTAAAGTGAGGGTAAATAACAGGCCTTCACTGTGTATCAGATATAGAATTTTTAAAAGTACCTTTCTTAATATGAACATGGATGGGGGAAGGATTATTGGGCAGGACTAATATTCAAACTGATCTTTATTTAAAAAATAAACGTCTCTCCTTAATGCACAATTGACTAGAAATGCTTTATTAAATATGATTTACAGTGGTAGCTACACAATTTTTAAACTTTAGATTCACCGAAAGCAATACACTTTGTTATGACACGCTATTGTTATGATAGTAATTTACAGTGTTTTTCTAAAATGTTTAACCTATTAATTAATTTGTAACTCTCCAAGCCTATCATTTAATTTCTCTTTACTATTGAAGAGTCAGAGCATTTTATCTCAGAGGGATTATTTGGGTTTTCTTTAATCCCATTTCAAAAAAACTTGCCTAGCACTCTAATTTCCATTGACTTTAATACACATAGAATAGATGCAACTTTGATTTTTAACATTATCCGCATTGAAGTATTTTATTACACTTTCACTACAATAAATTACACAGCATTAAACTTTGCCATGCCATTTTTTTACCCTGTTTATGCTGCATTACACCTACAAAATATTTAGTTATGGTTGAAATTATGACATGCTTCATTAAATATTCAGTTTTAAATTTTTTTGTGCATAGAATGGAACAGTAGCTGGACTTTGAAGTACATATGATTCTTCTGCATATTTTGGGGTCTGTGTGGATGACTATGGGTGAAAACACATCTTTCCTGTGAGTTGGCACATTATTTGAAATCATGTTTAATTATAAAGTTTCATTAAAAACCTTTTGCTTAAAATTTTAGAGGCTTAATAAGATTTCCATTAATTTAAACATATCACTATTCCCACAACGGCCCAAATGCTTTCTTTTTCCTCTTTCATCCATGGTTAAATATGTAAATAAAATGTCTAAAGTCATTCTTCAAAGAAGACAAAAGAAAAAAGAGCTGAGGGAAAAGACAGCCATAAAATTCCTCCCAATTCTCCATAACATTTGCCAGAGGGGGGCCAACTCCTAGCCAGGGCCTAGCAGCAGGGGTGCCTGGCTGCTCCATAGAATCACACATCTCAAATCCCACACACAGGAGGAAAAAAAATAAAATAAAATATCTTTTCAGCTGGAGCCATCAAAAGGCTCTTTTCATTTATTAGTTACAGAGTTATCTTCCAGTTGCTGATTTCTCAGAGCCCTCATTTTTCTATAATAATGTTCTGTTTGTTAGTTTCTCTGACTCAGGCTGGTTGAATGGGGGCTGTTTCTGGATAGCTTTCTTTTTTAAAAAAATATAAAAACAGAAATAAATGATCTGAAGAGGGTTGTATTGGCTAACATAATAGCTAGAAAAAAACAAGCTGATTTAAAGTAGCACATAAAACATCAATTAAGAGACATAACTCCTACAAAGGATGACTTTTTTTCTTTTTTACATTTCACATTTATATTTTCTTTTAGCCTCCAAGAAAAATAAGAAAAGAAGTGGCTGTTATCAAGAGCTGTACAAAATAAGGAAACAAACTTTTGTTTTAATTTCTTTTTTCTGTATTATTTCTATATGGATTTTGATATACAATAAAGTACTTTGTAAAACAAAAACCCATCCCCGCAAAAAACCCTAATCAAGCTCAACAAAAAAACTGTATCAGAAATGTTCATCTCAAGTGTCATTTCAATTTCACTTTAGAAAAGGTAGCTTGTCCCTTATGAATGCTTTCCCCTTCACTTCCCCACCACCCCCAACTGAGCTCTCTAGAAGAGGATCTAGGGTGCATACAAATACTAAGAAAACAGCTTAGATTAATGAAGAATGGAAATGCTCCACCACACACACACACACACAGAAACAGCAATGTAACTAAATAAATAAGGCCTTTTTGTTTGTTTGCTGGTAAGACTGCCTGCCTTCATAACAGTTCCCAAATAAATCTAGAAGTGACCAAGGGAAGGATCAACTGATAAGATACAATAGTTTATCAGTCTGATCTCTTTCAGAGAGAGATTCCTGGATCCACTGGAAAGCCATTAAACAAAAGTATCCACCAATTTAAAACTTTTTTTTTAATTAAGGACCTTTTATTTCTAGACAATCATTGTCAGCATCTTCGGGGTTTCAGAAGCAAACATTAACCCTGGTTTGTTGCCCTTTCTTGGATCCATTACACCCTTATCACAATCGAGGAAGCCAACAGTTTCCTTTCTAGAGGCGGGTGGGGTATTAACTCTGACCCTGCGGGGTTTGATAGTTTCCAGGAGAATCAGTGTTCATTTCGATAAGAAGCAGGCCCTAATGGAGAAAAACCCTGGGTATGTGTGGGTGTGAATGAAGAGAGAGATTTTTCTTTCTTCATTAATATGTTGGTCTAAAATTGAACTCAAAACAAAAAGTTAAGCTCACCTTTTAGGATTTGATCATAGTGGTCCCTTCTGGGCTTAAACAAAATCTACTAATTATACCGTCTTATTCCATCTGTGTCGAGATCAGTTAGTGCAGGGGAGAGAGGCAAGGATGAGGAGTATTATATGTATAAACAACTAAGCATTTTATTTTTGGTGCCTGTTGTTTTTTTACTTCTCATTTCATTGACATTATACTTTTGAGAGGATAGTCTATAAGAGCCCAATCCTGCAGTTCTTACCCAAGGAAATCCATTCAGATCAATGGGAGTTTTGCTGGCATAAGCTCTCCAACTACTATTAGTAGAAAATAATCAAAATGATCCTAGCAGTTTTACTTTGAAAATAAAAGCAAACCAGTAACTAAAAAAACCAACTCATTTTAAAATTATCTGTCCTGCCACCCTTTCCTCTCCAAAATCTCAAAGAGTCTTGTCAGTATGGATTAAAATCACTTTCCTAAAGGTCTCTCTCTAGTCTTCTCTGATTTTCCTATTTGGGGGAATCTGCTAGTTTCACTTGATGTGCATTCAGATATGTGAGTTTAAAACAGAGAGAGAGAGAGAATTATCCTCTATATGTCAGATGTCCTGACTCCGGTGTTCACTTTTTCGAATTCGACACAATCAAAGCAGAAATTTTGTAAGCAGATGAGATTCTACTGCAATGTAACCGGCTTTTATGACCCTGCCAGCCAAGAGTTTATGGCACTTGCCATAAAATGCATCCTCCCTCCCTACATCCTCCCTTCTAAAGCATTCCCCCACCGCTCCTACCCCCTTCCCAAGAAGGAAAGTCAAGGGAGGCACCATCTCCAACCCCCTGTCTAGGAGACAAGGAGTCTGAAGCATCCTTAAAACTCAGCTTCCCCAGGCTTCCTTCCTACCTGAATTAGGACGGCGGGTTAGGTGGTAGGGGTCTAAAGAGAGAGAAAAGATCTTGTTAAACTTTCAAGGGGGGGGGAGGAGAGGGGAGCCGGGGGGAGAAAAAAGACAGAGAGTGAGAAACAAATGAGGCTTTTTTTTTATCTGTGGTGATCAAGGAAAACCTGTAGGGGTCCTTAAGGAGGTTTCAAGGCGTTCCGAGTGATTGGAAAGTAATCACCGTGTCAGCTTCACCTTTCTCATGCAAAGTGGGTGTCGTATGCAAGGCGGATCCTGCACAGAGATTTTTTTTTTTTTTTTTTAAATCCTGGGACACAACCACCCCCTAAAAACCAGCTGCAACAGCCCCAGGACTTGCTGCTACTGCGGGAAGAGAGGAGAGACGAGAACCAGCCCTGCCTTGCAAAGCGCTAAAGAACCAACCCGTTGCAAAAACAGAAGGGGGAGGGTGTCAGCCCCTCTCCGATGGCTTAGATATTTTCTCCTCCTTTATCTTTGCAGTTGGATAAGCCACCCCCACCGGGGAGGAAAGTGTGGGGAAACGGTGGCCCGTCCTGGGGAGCAGGAGAGACCGCTGCACCGACCAAAAGCCGCATGGGACACGTGGAAGTTGAAGCGGTGACCGCTTGGATCTAACAAGCCGGCCAAAAGCTCGCGTTCTGCCTGTGCCCGGAGAGAGGGGGCGCGGGGCGGGGAGGAAGCTCTCAGAAGTGGAAGCCTTGGGGGGGGGGGGCGGAAGAAAGTTTCTGGGACCCCCGCAGTAAGTTTTGTGCCTCTATGGCTGGGGGTGGCTCCCGCACGGCTGGCTGTTTGCAAACTGCCCCCCCACCCCCGCTTCTCACCTCCCCCGAGTCCCCTCTCTCCCGGCGCCACCGGGGCTGGAAAATGACTAGCCTGGACTTTTGCTGAGACCGGCGCGCCGCAGCGGGCTCATGGCTAGGGGCTGCGCTGACCTGGCTCACGCCGCCTGGGTCTGTCCCACGCTCTGAGCGTCCCTGGCGGAAGTTGGGGGGCGATGCTCTCCGGCGAGGGAGGCGTGGGGCGGCGGGACTGACCCCCCGCCTGGTTCGCCTGCGGAAAGGACCCGCGCTCCAGCTGCACGCGGGGCTGGGCGTTGTGTTGTGGCTGCAAACATGGGGCCGGCGAGGAGGAACGTCATGCAAACTCTCTGGCTGTTCTCGCGTCTGGTTTGCTTTTGCACTGGGATAAGCTCCATAGACATTGACCGCCCGGGCGACGGGAGATGCCAGCCCATAGAAATCCCCATGTGCAAGGATATAGGGTACAACATGACTAGGATGCCTAACCTGATGGGACATGAGAACCAAAGGGAAGCTGCCATTCAGCTGCATGAGTTTGCCCCCTTGGTGGAGTATGGCTGTCACAGCCACTTGAAATTCTTCCTCTGCTCTCTCTATGCCCCTATGTGCACAGAGCAGGTCTCCACGCCAATCCCAGCCTGTAGGGTTATGTGTGAGCAGGCCAGGCTGAAATGCTCTCCCATCATGGAACAATTTAATTTCAAGTGGCCGGACTCCTTAGACTGCAGCAAATTGCCCAACAAGAATGACCCCAATTACCTATGCATGGAAGCCCCTAACAACGGATCGGATGAGCCACCCAGAGGCTCCAGCATGTTGCCACCCATGTTCAGGCCACAGCGGCCGAGCAATGGTCATGATTTGCAGCAGCACAAGGACAGCCTCGGTAGAGCCACCTGTGAAAATCCTGGCAAGTTCCACCATGTGGAAAAGAGTGCTTCCTGTGCCCCACTCTGCACACCCGGGGTTGATGTTTACTGGAGCAAGGATGACAAACAGTTTGCTGTCATCTGGATTGCCGTCTGGTCCATCTTGTGTTTCTTTTCCAGTGCTTTCACCGTACTCACTTTTCTGATAGATCCCCAGCGCTTCAAATACCCTGAAAGGCCCATCATCTTCCTGTCTATGTGCTATTGTGTCTATTCTGTGGGGTACATTATTCGCCTCTTTTCAGGCGCTGAGAGCATCGCCTGTGACAGAGACAGTGGTCAACTTTATGTTATCCAGGAGGGGCTGGAAAGCACTGGATGCACCATTGTGTTCCTGGTCCTATATTATTTTGGTATGGCAAGCTCATTGTGGTGGGTAATTTTGACTTTAACTTGGTTTCTGGCTGCTGGGAAGAAATGGGGTCACGAAGCAATTGAAGCAAACAGCAGCTACTTTCATTTGGCAGCATGGGCCATTCCAGCTGTGAAGACCATAATGATATTAGTTATGAGAAGGGTAGCTGGAGATGAACTGACAGGATTGTGCTATGTTGGAAGCATGGATGTAAATGCCTTGACTGGGTTTGTACTCATTCCTTTAGCTTGTTATCTAATCATAGGCACTTCTTTTATTCTGTCTGGTTTTGTGGCCCTCTTCCATATCAGGAGGGTGATGAAAACAGGTGGAGAAAACACAGACAAGTTGGAGAAACTTATGGTCAGGATTGGTGTCTTCTCAGTCTTATATACAGTGCCTGCTACATGTGTAATAGCTTGCTACTTTTATGAAAGACTTAACATGGATTATTGGAAAATTGTGGCAATGCAATATAAATGCAAGATGAACAATCAAACTAAACATTTGGACTGCATGATGAATAATTCCATTCCTGCAGTAGAAATTTTCATGGTGAAAATTTTTATGTTGTTGGTTGTGGGCATTACTAGTGGTATGTGGATCTGGACTTCCAAGACTCTTCAATCCTGGCAAAATGTTTGCAGTCAGAGATTAAAGAAGAGAAGTAGGAGAAAACCTGCAAGTGTTATTACAAACAGTGGAATCTACAAAAAAACTCAACATCCACAGAAAACTCACCATGCAAAATATGAATCAGCATTACAGCCACCTACTTGTGTATGAACAGGATGTATAGAAAACTGTATCTCAGTTTGTAGAGACTTATAAATGCTCACTGTAGCAATCAGAAATAAAAATTTTAAAAGGTGCTTTTTGTCAGAGAACGGTATAGCAAATCAAGGCAAAAATGTATGACACTGAAATTCAGGACCTGTTGATAAACTGAAGGTAAATGTACTTAGGAAAAGGTTTTCAGTGAAAGGAATATTGTCAATTAAAGCTGCCTCTTCTGTTACTAATTTGTAGTAAGATATTTCATCCAGCCCTCTGATTAAAAAAAACTATGTGTAACCTTTATCTGTAGCTGAGCTGAAGTTCCTACAGGTTTCTAAGTAACAAGATATAATCAAGTTTTACGGAGCTATGATTTTTTTTTTAAGAGCCTGACTGAAAATTGTGTCTTTTTGGGGACACTTAATTCCATAGAGGCCTAAGTGAAAGCAACTTCTGTGCTAACTTAAGAAAAGAGAAATCCTTTACAAACGCTTCTTCAGCCTAGGGGGTTTGAAGTATCTAAAAACAGGTTCAATCTATAATACTCACCAATATTCTTTCACTAAAAGAGAAACTTCCTGCATGAGACACAAACTTTGTGAATAAGAATAATGTGCAATACATTTTTTTCTTACCAGGACATGAAAAGAGAAACAAGTATTTTGCTGTACATAAAGACAACAAAAGAAATCTCTTAACAAAAGAACTAAGAGGTCTAGTCCTCAGAAACCCTTTAGTGTTACATTTTGTGGCTTTTTAATGGAAATCAAGCCAATGTTATACATGTTTGGACTGATTTGTGAAAAAAAAAAAAAGTGTGTGTGTGGGGGGGTCAATTCAAAGAGGCCCAAAGGGCTTATTGACTCTTTCTATTGTTAAACAAATTCTCACCATGAATAGATCAAGAAGCACTAGATTCTGCAAAGGCAAGCTTTGTATTGAGTGATGCTCTTTACTTGTGTTGGAAGGGCACAATTATTTGCTGTATAGATTTGTAATATACAGTTATTTTTCATGCTCCACTATTTTATAAAAAATAAAATATGTACTTTAGTTTGATAATTTTGTCTGCTCTAAACTTTCCATCATGTGCTTTGTGGTTAATAAAAATTTTTTTCAATGATTTACTAAAGGCACATTTTGAATATAGCACAGTGTTTAATATGTTATACTTGACATATAAGGACTGCAAGAATAATCGGATTGACCCTTAATGTGCAAAAGAAGGAATTGCAAGTTGGAAAAAAATAAAGAGTTTTAAGTTGCGTCTTTCTGTGAATCTTTGCAACTGAGAGAACTGAATGGGAAGAAGCTTTAAAATAGATATCCAGTGATTTAGTATAATACCATGTTTACTAAGCACAGAGATTACAACAATGATCCTTGGTTAAAACCCTTTTAAAATCTCTAGAGGGCACATTCAGCGTGTTAAAGAGAGCTGAATTACTTCAGCACTATTTTATATAATGCAACTTGTACATTACAAAGATTCTTTCCTGGTGATAGTACCGAAAGGTGGTGTATTCATAACCATAAAGAGACTGGGAAAAGATCAGTAGGGGAAAACAGTTTATGAACAATAAATACAGATCATACATAGTACTGTACTTCGGTGTAAACTGTGATGAAGTTACAATTATAAATGCAAATACCAAAAGTATACAGTGGAGTTTGTGTGAATGTTAAGCCTTTTGTGGAGTTAACCATCAGGCTACTAGGTGGTGTGATATTAATTCAATTCACCTTCTTGTTGACATGCTCCTGAGAGCTCTCCTATAAGGGCATGCATGTTATAAAGAAGGACCCTGGTAGAGCTGGGATCCCCGCAACAGTTGCCCCATAATGGCTAATAGCTTTATAACAAAACTGTATAGGCTGCAGATACATTTTTCTAATTTTTGTTGTCATCTGTATAAAATGTTCCCAGCAAGGACTAGAAACTTGAGTTACAAAAATCATGGGTTGATTATTAAATGTCTTAATACCTGAAATGCACACAAAGCAGCTTGCAATATAGAATCTCCCCATCTTTGTCAGTAAATATGTTATTCCCCCACTTTGTGTCTATGTGCCACTGTTTGGAATGAAGCTTTGTAGATGTCTTGGAAGTTAATCCTGTCAGAGCACACCCTGGTGGAGCCAAACTAGGACATTGCTCTAAACACATTCTGTTCTGAAACTACTGAATTAATGCCTTCAGATCTGTGTACATTCTAGTTCCGAACAGTTATGTTAGATCCTAAGGAGGACAAGCTTCCCTAAATAGGAAACTTCATAATGCCAATTAACACAGAAAGCACACAAATACTAAGCATTGTGTAGATCACCTTTCCAATACTGGGTCTACATTATAAAAAATACTATGTCCTCTTTGGGATAAAGATTAGGAGTGGTTTTATAAGTGATAGACATGTATTTAGAGAATGTTTTTAGACTGCAATCTAAAGTACGTGAGCAGCCAAGATCAACATCACACTTACGGGTTTATGCACTATATGGCAAAGTCCACTAAGGGGTGACACTTAAGAAATAAATTGCTGTGAGTTTCTTTTCATGGTAAACTATAATTGTGGAACAGTAAACAGAATGACCTGCCTTAAAAATGAAGGAAGCAGTGATGGAATTAATAGATTCCAAGGCAGAAAGGACCATTTTGATACCTAGTCTGACCTCCTGCATAACTCAGGTTGTAGAACGTCCCCAAAATAATTCATAGAGCATACCTTTAAAAAAAAAACACCCAATCTTGATTTTAAATTGTCAGTGATGGAGAATCCACCACAACTCTTAGTAAATGGTTCCAGTGGTTAATTACTCTCACTGTTAAAAATGTACACCTTATTTCCATTCAACTGCAAAAAAGAGTTTAATCAATTATCTTCAGTGTGGGCCCTTTAGTATTAACAGAGCAGGGACTACAAGTTGTTTTTATAAAGACACCATATATGAGTATTAGCTAAATATGTCAATTGTACATTTGCTAACATTAGAGCAAGGAATTTGGGTATTAACCCCAAGCTTTACTGTTATTAAGTGCTGTTTTTTTTGTTTTTCTTTTAATCTCTGGTATGGGTAAGCGAGCTGGATGTCTCAAGTATATTGATGCTGATGGTATCAACTCAGCCCTTGATGGTCTGTAAATATACCTGAACAGAATGATTGCCTTGCAGGGCATCTCAGGAATGAGTTAGCTTCAACACTGCATCTTTCCCTGTCTTGCATCCTCTTATAGTTCTATCAGGACAGTATTGACGTTGCTACTAAAAGAAAGTGGTGAAGCCCATGTTAGATCTCTTACAGAAACGTGGGATAACATTTATTAGAAAATGATCACGTTTCAATAGGTTTCTGAACAATGCTAAGAATTGAATAGAGAATCTTATTCCTGCTTTAGAATTCTACAGAGTGATTAAAAAAAGAAAAACACTTATAGAAAGAAAAGGAGTACTTGTGGCACCTTAGAGACTAACAAATTTATTTGCGCATAAGCTTTCGTGAGCTGTAGCTGTAGGTCACGAAAGCTTATGCGCAAATAAATTTGTTAGTCTCTAAGGTGCCACAAGTACTCCTTTTTCTTTTTGCGAATACAGACTAACACGGCTGCTACTGTGAAACTTATAGAAAGGATTTCTTTCGCTACTAATTTCTCTAGGTTTTAAGAGACATTTCTATTTAATCCTGTTAAGTTTCTATAGAAATCTTGGCTTCGTCCTGATTATATTCCATAGGACTTTTCCATAAAGAATTCCAGGGTTTGCCCCATGGATGGATAATTTTTATATATCAGTGCACTTCAACAAAATAAATATTCGCCTCATTGGAAACTTCAGTAGGAAGGGAGAAAAGTTCAGAACTTCATCTCTAGAAAAAAGATTTAATGCATTCCAGTCTCATTTATTTCAGTAGTTTTGCTCAGCCAAAAATATCACAGGAGTCTTTACAACTGGCTAGTCTATCCAGGCAATACAAATCAAGAACCAAATGCATCTTCCAGATATATGTGTGTAAGTCCCATTGCCTTCAGTGGGAGTTGTGCATACACATCTGAGGGCAGCATTTGGCTCAAAGTATGTAGATTAGGATACGTCATTCAGGAGGTGTCTATATATGTGGTAGTACCAGGTGGAAAAAGGTCATATGGATCAAGTTTAAGTTTAAAGAGGGGAACCTGGGAGCCTAGTGGATAAGGTTTTGATTGTTTTATTACAGAGAGGGTTAGGAGTTAAGAGGGTGAAGGGTAAAATATGAGATTTGGAAAGAATGAAACCTTAAAACAACTGGGCCAAACTCGGCTTACACGTACGCTGGTGTTTTACATCACACCACTACAGCAGATTTAAATGGGTGTAACTGGAAACAGAATCCAGCAAAAATAGGGTCAAACTTTGACTTAAGATGTGGTACATTTGGATAGATTCTAACACCTAGAATACCAAAGTATCACAACAACTGGGAGAATACAACTGAGTTCAAATATAATGTTCAGAGCCCAGATCAGAGTTTTCCAGAAGTGGGATTTCAACTGTATGTTATTATGAGGCCATTACTCACATATGGCTGTCACCCTATGGCTTCAAACTATATGAAAAGACCAGTACCAACAATGTCTGTAACACACACCCTTCTTATCCTAAACTTAAAACCCGTGGCTTCAAGGGGTAGCACTGTAATGATGGGGTATTATGTGCTCAGGTGGTCTTTTGATGACAGGTGGTCTTCTACAACAGATGGTCTCAAAGGGGGAACTTCAGTGCATTTTAGTTAAAAACATTTACACGTTTCTTGAAAAAAAATCTGAAATGTTAGCCTCCTGTAATGTTTTTAAGTATTTAAGACAGAATGGCCAAGTTATTAACACTGACAGATGATAAATCAGGGGATGCTTTACAAGGTGGGTGATGGTGATTATGTGGTCTTGGTGCTCGCTTTGATCAGAAGTGACAAGCCCGTAAGGTCTGTGGCATTCAGTCCCCCCCTGAAGGGAGATCAGCACCTGTTTGCACTTTGAGGCTCTTCTACCTCCCACTGCCTTCCAGCACTATTTCATCTCTCTTAACACACTTGGAGTTGATTGGCTTTAAGCAAAGTCATTATTCATTTACAAAACACTGCTTTATTCAGCTCACCCAAAACCATATTGCAGTGGTACTGTTTGTGCTGTTACAATGAAGGTGGGATCAACATTCCCTCTACAAAAGCTTTATTTTCAGTTAACTCCAGGCTAAAATCAGACTGGGTGCTAATCCAAGCATGGCTTCAATCCCTCCCCCTGCCCCCCACACACACACAGAGCAGCTTGCAATCTGCTGGACTGTTCACCTTAAATTGTGCTGTTTATTTTTTCATGCTCATCTAGGAGAAACTTAGAAACAGGTTTGTAAAACAGAGATGGGACATGGTTTGGTGTTTCAGATTTTAGCTTAATAAATGTTATTCCAAATTGTTCTTTGTCTTGCTTTTGAACTGTTATAGATACCTTTAGGAAATGGCACATCATAAAGCTTTAATTCCACCAAGGGGTTTTAGTGACCAAATAAATAACAAGAATGAGGCTCTGGTGGTTTGTTAATATTGTGTATGCAGGACATCAGCATGGTATTACAGACCTAGGAGCCACGTTCTACTTTGAGTTACACAGATGTAAATTGAAGTTAGTGGAGTCACTTTGGATTTACATCAGTGTGTTTGAGAGCGGAGTTTGGCCCAGGAATATGTAGCTCTTCCTTAAATACCAAATGTGGAGCAGTTGGGAGTTTTGCAGGAGGCAAGCCTGGGCTTCATGTGTATTTACTGTAACAGTTTGTTAAAAAAGGAATTTGCTTTGCTTTGTTGCTATTTGTTTCTCCTTTTATTCTCCAGTTCCTCCACAGCCCTCTCCATGGATCTGATCCGCTGAAGTCAGTGTGTTTGCTAGTGAAGTCAATAGGTTTCCCACTGACTTCAGTGGGCTTTGGATCAGGCTTCAGATCTCCACTAGAGCTGTATGGGAACCAGAATTTAAATTTCATGTAAATTCCACTTTTTCAAAATTTGTTTTCATTCTACATCAAAATGAAACATCTAGTTTTGAAATCTTCCACAAAATAAAAATATAGAAAGTGTTTAGTGTCAATCAGAATGTTTTGTTTCTATTCCAGCTTTTAAAACGCTTTATATTATAATTAATATTATATTATAATATAAAATAAATATCTAAGCAAAGTTGTTTAAAAAATTACAGTGTTCCATTCTCATCAACTCAAGACTGGAACCTTATCAAAACACTTCATTTTGATTTGTTTTTAATGAAATTTTATCAGCATTAACACAGTCCCATGGAACGTTTCGATTTTGACGAATCAACATTTTCCAGTGGAAAAACTTTCCATCAGAATTTTTTTGACCAGCTTTAATATCCACTCCTGCATCACAGAAACCCCCACTCTTCTCCAAGGGCCTGATCTTGAAATTCCGACAAGAAATAAAGGTGCAAAACACCTTGTGGAGTTGGGTCCACAGTGCTGTCCTTGTCTGCTTTCTTCCTGTCTCCTTTTCTTCTTCACTGATCTGTTGCAACTCTCTTTCGCTTCTCTTCTCTTGCATTGCTGGTCAGCCTTTTTCATCTCCATGTGCTTCTCTTCCCTCACTAGCCTCCTCAAGCAATCCTTTGAATCTCTCATTTGCCCACACAAATGGTTCTGTGGTTGTGGCCAGCAGCTTTGAACTTTTTTTAAAGGTTAACTAACAGCTGTTTCAAAACTTGTGTTTGTTTTATCTTTTTTTCGGGAGAAAGAGGGGTAGCAAATAAACATTCAAAATTCCAAGCAGCCAACGGTTCTGGTGAACGCAGAGAACCTCACAGATGGGCAGCAGATTCTGAGAGGGGGCATTAAACCTGGAAACATTTCTTTGTTTCAGAAAAGCAACATTTGTTTTCTTTATTTACGTTTGTAACTTTATTTTTTTCCTTATCATCATCTGCGACTGACATCCATCCGTGAGAAATAACAGTAAGACTCTAGTTGGTCTATGTATTTTACCAAAGTTTGATATTGGTTTAACTTTCAATAAATATCAGACACTATCCCTACCGTTATTTAATAAAACTGTAACGCATGGGACACTATCACTAAAGTTATTTAATAAAACCATAAAACACGAAATTTGGGCCTTTTATACAGTTTTGATTTTAACTCTCCTCCATATCCCTTTCCTTTTTAATTTTTTTAACCATTTTTGGTGGAGCTGTCAAATTTTTCATAATTTTCAGTTATCAACCAATTTTGTTGTCAAAAACTGAATTTCTGATGGGGGAACAAAACCCAAAAATTAAATCAAAATTTTTATTGATTTTTTTAGTTGTTTTGACAATCGAAAAATTTAATTTGAATTTTGACATATTTCAAAAAACAGTTTTTTTAAAAAATAACCATGATTTTTGGTTTTGGGGAGGATGGGGTGTGGGAGGGGAGGGTACCAATTCTACTGTTTAGACTAGGCATTGTCCCCATATTTATCGCTCATTCCTCTGTATCTCACATTGCTGAAGCATGTTTATTTTTGTAAGGCAGACATGTTAGTAACATTTTCAAAAGTACTTATGTTTCATTGAAAGTCCTTAGGCTCCTAAGGACTTTTCTACACATAGTTAACTAGATCAGTTTTGATATGTTAGGAGCAACCCTTAGACACACAGCGCTACGGGAATAAATGTACTTATAATGCTATTGATTATTTCTGTAAGTTTACCAAAATGTAGATCTTGTTAAATCAGTACAAAGTTGTGTGGAGATCAGCCCTAAGTCACTTGCGTACTTTTGAAACTTTTAGCCCGTGTCACAAATTAAATCAGAATGTCGTGTGGTCCATTTTGAAAAAAAAAAAGACATTGGCCTGCTGTAAAACTGGTTCATCTTTGTAGAAATTCTGTTTTCTTGGCTGTTTGTTAGTCTCTTATTTTACTAGACGTTTTTAAGATGCAAATTTGGGCCTGCTAATGAGTCCTAATGTGTGTGTGGCTCCCAAGGAGATGACTTTGAATTTTGTATCACAAACTCTGGAGGATTAGGGCCGGATGCAGCTAAACACTTACGCACAGGCTTTATTTTAAACATGTGGGTAATCCCATTGGCTTCAGTGGGGTGACACATGTTTATTAAAGTTGAGCATGTGCTTAAATGCTTTGCTGCTTCAAGGCCTTAAAACTTTTCTACTATTTCAGAAAGGCTAGCTGTCAGCTCCCATGAAAATACAGACAATTTATATGTCTGTTAACTCTTAGGGCAAGATTTTCAAAAAGACCCAAGGAGTTTCGGGGTACAAGTCACACTTTCATTGGGCTTGGGCTCCAATTTTAAAATCTCCCCCCATTGTTCTGTGGTGTCTGTTGAACTGAAGTGAAATACTTGTGCTGTTCTACATTGCATTATTTTCATGCATTCGCTGTAGTGGGTGCAGTATACTTATGTAAAGGGCACTACTGCTGAGTTTGCATTCTTATTCACTGTCACAATTCCCAAGTTAATTAAACTCAACTTTTACTTATGATAGTTACAAGGTTACTTCTCATATGCAGCAAATGTTATTTGAACCCCGTTATAATTAAGGAAAGGGGACCAGTTCAAATACCAAAAAAACAAAAAACTGACCTGAACTTTTCCCCATAACTTGAACTGAACTCAAGCTGACCATTTTATGAAGTTTATAAAACTTAGCATGACCTTTCCCTCATGTTATTTTACATCTTCATGCACCTCTGCTCTTCTGGATTCCAGCTGGGATTGGAACAGATGTGCTTACATATTGTACTGATGCTAGTTATGGCCCAATCAAAACCAAGAAGTTTCCAAGAAACTTTTGGGGTCTTATCTGAGGCAAACATCCAAACCTTTTGAAGTTTGCCCATCACTAATTATAACCCCCTTCCTTAAATCACAAACCATGATATTAAACAGCATTTGAGGAGTGTTTTATAAAGAGGCAATTGTAATCCTTGTCATTTTTTGCCTTTTTAGATCATTGCAGAGAAACAAAGATTCTCTGTGAGGATTTATAGCGTAAAGGGAAAAGGAAGTAAATTAAGTATGGACCAAATTTTGCTCTCCCCCTCCTCTCCATATGCATACATCTACTCACCTTGTGCAAGTCCTGAAAAGCAATGAATCAGCTGCAGTTCCACTGAATGAGAGGTGGGAGATGAGAGGGAACATGGTGTTGCAAGTCATACCAGAAACCTCATCACCCCTGTCTCTCCAGGGCAGCACTCTGGGGTCGCACATTTCACTGGTAGTGAGAGGGTTGGGGGAAAGGCATCTTTGCAGGGTCAATTAAAACACTGCAAATACCAGATTCCTTCAGGAGGTGCCAGCATCATGGGCGGAAAAAAAATTAGGCATAGGAAGTGATGAAGATAAAGGTGCTGAGTGAACAAAATAGCGGGAAGGGAAGACGGACAATCCTAAGCTGTCACAGCAGAGATCCGAGGGCAAGATAGAGAATCATTAGTGATGTTTTTTTCTAGTGTAGTAGCAATATCTGGATCCCTGCAGCCTTGATTCCCATATCACTGCTCTGACCCACCATAGAACCCAATCTCCTACTGGTGCTGGAGATAAAACCCTATAGTCTTGACACCCTGTCCACACTACTTTTACCATTAGATCCCGTGCCTCTTCTAGAAATTGCACTCAGGTCCCTAGGCCAAAGCTCCCACAAAAATGACGTTCTTTGTTTATATAATAGCTTTCTTTCTGAAGGATTCCAAAGTGTTTTCCAGAAGTTACACAGCATAACTAAAATGCAGCCACCTCAGGTGGAGGATGGTTATCTAACTTTTATGCACCTTACACTGCATCACTAGGGTGGTGAAATATTAAGCAGCCATGTGTGCTGTGTGTTGACCTTTATTTCTGGGGTTCTTGAATCAAGATATGAGTTGAGGTCAGCTGACTCATACTGAAAACAAAGGTGTGTTTACAAAAACAACCCTTCAAACTCATGTATATTACCTTTGATGGCTCAGTCTAGCAGTATCTTCCTGCTGTGGAGATAAGGAGCAACCATGTTAATGACACAAAGAGCACTATTCATGGCTTGATAAACTGAAACTGTCCACTTGTCATTTTGCAACAAGTTACAATGTGGCTGGGAGAGAAGATTTGATGGAAAATCAAGTTCAGAACTTCAGACCTTACAAGGTTTTGTAATCTCTGTTAACCATTCTTGGCAATAAGTTCTACTGTATGCTATAAATGACACATACACCCTTTTTAGCTTGCATTGCATTTGAAGGGATGTGTATTCTAAGGCCTCCTTTATTTTAAATTGCTGCTTGATCACAGTTTTGAAAACTGAAAATTACTGAGGGTTCTTGATCCACTGGAGCAGAAAATGAATCTTTTAAGACACTTATACAATATGCTACATACTCCTTTCTGTAGCACCTAAGATTGGTTCCATGTGGAATGCTGACACTTAATACCCTCCAAATAAGGTTTGGGTTTTTATTTATGAGAAAAATTTTGGGCTAAATCCTGCAATCTTTATTAAAGCAGAACTTGTGTTAAAGCTAATAAGGAACAGATTCTGTCATCATTAATCATGTGGAGTAGGACCACACTATGCAAGTAGTCCCATTGAAATTAGTGGGGCTACTATACTGTACTCAAGGAGTAAGATACTTCTCTTGACTACTGGACTGCAATGGGAGTCCATGCCAGTGCACCACTAACAGATACCAGTGTAGGATTGGGGCTTTGGTGGGCATGACTTTATCTTCTGTGGGAAGGAGGCAGAGTATTCCTATCTAACAGTACTTTGGATCTCACTGACCAAAATTCTGTAAGCATAAAAGGTTGGAAAAGGATAAGCAAGTTTCTAGAAATCATTGTTAAAACTCCAGTTATTGTAGTAATTGCAGAAACTCTACCTCTGTGTCTGTGCCCAGGGAAACTCTGGAGCAAGTGGGTTGAGCATAGGTGGGTCAAACTAAGGCATGATTTCTCAACCTGGGGCAGTCACAAATCCCAGGGACGTCACAGGCAGATTGGAGGATGGAATGGGTCACAGTAAACTTCCTTCTTTTATGAATAAATGGCAAGGGGAGTCCTGATGTTTTTTCTGTTGTAAAATGAGGTCAGAGTCTGGAAAAGGTTGAGAACTTCAGCCCCAGTGGATTCTAATGCAGGATCAGGACCTGTGTGTGTAGTCTGGCTAAACCTTTCATCTTTGTTTTATATGTTATTATTGGTGGTATTGTACTTTTGTTTTGTTATACTGACACTGAAAAAGCACATTTCATCTCTAGATCTCAAAATACTTTGCCAGGGTGGATAAGCTTGTGTAGCGCCATACTGTAGCCGCATTTTATAGAAGCACAGTTACATCAGTAGCAGAGTTAGGAACAGAATGCAGCTTTTCTGACATCCAGCCCTTTGCTGAGTCCAGCAAGCCCTAATCCACAATCAGTGTCAATGGAAAGACTCCCATTGACTTCAGTCATGGTTGGTTCAGGCCCCTAGACCACAGCTGACTTATTTAATGAATGCGTGACACTGTGACTTTATGTAGATTGCTAGGAATAAAGTTACCACCCCTCTCTTGAATGAGGCAATCTCCATTTGACTGTATGGTTTTACCTCTTTGTTGTAGGCTAGTATTTATGGCCACTCTTCAGCTGGGTGTTTACAGTGTCAAACAACATGTATTTGAAATGCAGCCTTAATCAAAACTATCCATGTCTGCAGCAAGACTCTGAATGCAGGAGGCTTTAACATTCTGGTTCCTTGTTTGATGTTTTTGATGCAAGAGACAACAGCAACCTGCCATTTAAAAAAAAAGTTAATGTAATTTACATAACAAAAAGATCTTTGGACTTTGGACCAACGAGGTTCCTTTGAAATGCACACTTGTTCCTGTCACCACTAAGGAGAAAAAGGGCCATGCAGCTTGGAGATCAACCTCTCTCCTCAAAGGAAAAGAAAACAAAATTCTCTCTCTCTCTCTCTCTCTCTCTCTCTCTCTCTCTCTCGATCTCTCTCTCTCTCTCTCACACACACACACACAGGTAATTAAAAAAAATAGCCTTGGCAATTTCCTTATAAAACTACACTATTGTATTCTCCAATAAGGAGCTGCTCCTACAGCACTGAAATAAACAGGAGCTTTCCCATTGACTTAAATGGGTGTAGGATCAGGCCCTGATAGAATGGCAACAGTCCATCTCAAAAATGACAGTGTAAGCGCCAAAGCAATTCAGTAACTATGTGTTGTGCTGCAGCAACACAAGTAGCTAAAAACTCCCGTTCTCGAGCAACCGTCCTTGCCACTGGCTCAGATCATGCAGGCATGACGCGCAAGGCAGGAAGATGCAGCTGGTGTATTCCTGTCACTAGCACTAGTGCCTACTCTGCTTTCCACTTCACTCTCTTTCCTCTCTCTTCAACCTATTGGGCTCCCTTGTGCAGTGTGGCCAGCCGGTGTAGCCTGTTGCTAACTGCATCTTCAGAGCTTGCGGTGTCCATGCTGAAAGCTTTAAAGTCTTGGATCAGCCCTACGTGGTCCAAAAGATTACAACTTATAATAAGGTAAGGGTAGCAGCTAGGGTAACTGCTCTGAACGTTGGCCCCTACATGGCAATTGGGTGACTGGCTGATTTTATCAGGGTACCTGTTCAGGTACTTCTTATCAACAGTGCTGTAGTCAATGACTATTTCAACCAAGGTGTATGGAAAATACCCTCCTAACGCAACTTGTTAATAAGACTCTCGGTATGAAAATACTGCAGGCAATAAGTGTTCAGCCTTTTGATTTAGTAAATGACAACAATTAAATCCTTGAAGCTTGTACTCTGTATGTGCAAATGATACATCTGGAAACTACCCAGTGGGGTTTCACAGTATAATTTTTCTGTAGACACAGGATGTATCTCGTAAACTCTTTCCTCTCTCCGATTGTATGCAAAAGCACACTGAAAACAGCAAGAGCAAATTTCCAAATATTTGAGGGTTGTTTATGTTGGGGCCATGTGAAGAAGGGAATATTTTTGTTATATTAGCTGGTTTTCATGTTTCACATGGGATGAGAGACAATTATGTTTAACAATGTGTCCCAGTATATCTCAGACCTCATTGAATTGCAGGTGAGAATTAAGTACAGCAGTGGTGTACATTAATGGTATAGAAGATCAATCCCTTTACAAATATGACCGGATTCTTCACTCCAGCACACAACAGTTTTACTTCTTGGTCAAATGTCCCCAAACAGGGCCAGATTCGGTGAGGAGCTGAAGACTCACATTGGAGCTCAGCACTATGTATGTTTGAGTCTGTTTTTATTCAGTATCTATATGGCCACATTACGAGAGTATCTGAACACATCACAATCTTTAATGTACACCTCTACCCCGATATAATGCTGTCCTCGGGAGCCAAAAAATCTTACCGAATTATAGATTAAACTGCGTTATATCGAATTTGCTTTGATCCACTGGAGCGTGCAGCCCCGCCCCCCACCCCCATCCCCGAAGCGCTGCTTTACAGTGTTATATCCGAATTCGTGTTATATCGGGTCCCGTTATATCAGGGTAGAGGTGAATTTATCCTCACAACTCCCCGGTGAGTGCTATTAGCCCCATTTTGCAAATGGGCAGCTGAGGCACAGACCGGTTAAGTGACTTGCCCATGGTCACAGAGGAAATCTGTGGCACATCTCCCAGGTCCTAGACGAGTCTTTTCATCCACTGGACTTTCCTTTCTGGAATATTTATAGTCAGGCAAAGCCCTTGTTCAATTCAGTGGGAGATTTGGCTGATTCAAGAATATCTCATTTGGCCCACAGCATTTTGGGTCTAAGTTGTTTGTTTCTCTTTTAAATAAGGCTTCTTTGGCCATGATCCTGGCAAAGTCTGTGGCTGCTAATCCATACCTTAGCACTGCGTCCAGTGATCAAAGACGGAGCTGAGTTGTTGCAGTCATTTTGATAACAAAGCCAATCTTAGAGGATTTTGTCAGTGCAGAAAAAAAGAAGCAAAAAAAAAAGATGAGGAATGCCTCTATTTTTTTCCTTTAAACAACTCCACCTATTAATTAGGCCACACGCCCTAAGTCAAGAATGGTATGAACAAAAAAGATTGGTCTCGATATAAAGAACTGCCAAAACCAGTATGTCTCATTATGCTCCAGCTCAGGTAGATAGCCTGTGAGTGGCACGCCCTCACCCTATGAAGGAGGAGGCTAATGAGCTCTTCTGGGCTCAGCCAGCACTAACCAGACATACTTGTAAGGCCTGCTCTGCCTAGAGGGATGAAGTTTAAAAAGGAAAAGCCTGACACAGGAAGGGGCTAGAAGTAGGGGAAGACTGCTGTGCCTCAGAGACAGCTGGTTATAGGATTAGATCAACAAAGAGGAAGACAGTTGTAGACCTTGCCACCACTCAGACTACCTGGGCCAGGTACAGAACGGGTGTTATGAGAAGTGGGGGGTCTAAGGACAGACCCTAGCCCTTATCAGAACACTAAAAAGCCCACAGACGAGCCAGGCCTCAAAGGGATGACTGAGAGACTGTCCAAGAGCCCCCTCTTTCTCCCCAGCATGCTCAACCTCTATCCCCGGCAGTTGGGCCCAGACAGGAAGTGGGCCGTTGCCACCAACTCCCAGCCAGGCTCTCTCAGGTAGCTGCTGCACTGCACAGAACAGCAACCCGGAGTGGCCTGCTTCAACCACGTGAGAAGCGGATCCATCCCGGTCCCTACCAGCTGCCAGAAGAGCAGCTGAATGTGCCGGGAAGCAGGCACAGTGGGAGAAGAACAGAGCCTGCCCATCCACGTACTGGTGGGGCATGGAGAGTGCAGCAGTCCCGGACTGGGTGCAGTATGGGGAGGCACGAGTCATCTATGCTCACAATCAATCCTGCAAAATGTAGACTAGCCGCAACTGAGGTAACCTATCTGGGATACTGCGTAGGGGGTGGCCTTCTGAAACCAATGATGGATAAAGTACAAGCCCTAATGGTATGCCTGATTCCCTGGATGAAGAGGCAAATGAGGAGTTTTCTAGGCCTGGCAGGATATTATTGGAAGTTTATCCCCAGGTTCACCTCAATCACATTCCCCCTTATGGACCTCATAAAAGGCAACAACTCAAAGAAAATCTGGTAGGATTGGAACTGCAAAGAAGCTTTTAACAACTGTGCAGGGTACTGTACTCTTCAGGGTACTGACCTTGGCACAAAAAGCAGGAATGTGCTCATAAAGTTTGTGGATGACACAAAGCTGGGAGATACTGCCAATACAGAGAAGGACCGGGATATCATACAGGAAGATCTGGATGACCTTGTAAACTGGAGTAATAGTAATAGGATGAAATTTAATAGTGAAAAGTGCAAGGTCATGCATTTAGGGATTAATAACAAGAATTTCTGTTATAAACTGGGGACGCATCACTTGGAAGTAACAGAGGAGGAGAAGGACCTTGGAGTATAGGTTGATCACAGGATGACTATGAGCCGCCAATGTGTTATGGCCGTGAAAAAAGCTAATGCGGTCTTGGGATGCATCAGGTGAGGTATTTCCAGTAGAGCTAAGGAGGTGTTAGTTCTGTTATACAAGGCACTGGTGAGACCTCATCTGGAATATTGTGAGCAGTTCTGGTCTCCCATGTTTAAGAAGGATGAATTCAAACTGGAACAGGTACAGAGAAGGGCTACTAGGATGATCCGAGGAACGGAAAACCTGTCTTATGAAAGGAGACAAAGAGCTTGGCTTGTTTAGCCTAACCAAAAGAAGGCTGAGAGGAGATATGATTGCTATCTATAAATATATCAGAGGGATAAATACCACGGAGGGAGCAGAATTATTTAATCCCAGTATCAATGTGGACACAAGAACAAATGGATATAAACTGGCCATCAGGAAGTTTAGACTTGAAATTAGATGAAGGTTTCTAACCATCAGAGGAGTGAAGTTCTGGAACAGCCTTCCAAGGGAAGCAGTGGGGGCAAAAGACGTATCTGGTTTCAAGACTAAGCTTGATAAGTTTATGAAGGAGATGATATGATGGGATAGCCTAATATTGGCAATTAATTGATCGTTGACTATTAGCGGTAGATATGCCCAATGGCCTGTGATGGGATGTTAGATGTGGTGGGATCTGAGTTACTACAGATAATTCTTTCCTGGGTGTCTGGCTGGTGAGTCTTGCCCACATGCTTAGGGTTTAGCTGATCGCCATATTTGGGGTCGGGAAGGAATTTTCCTCCAGGGCAGATTGGCAAAGGCCATGGGGGGTTTTCGCCTTCCTCTGCAGCGTGGAGTACGGGTCACTTGCTGGAGGATTCTCTGCACCTTGAAACCACAATTTGAGGACTTCAGTAGCTCAGACATAAGTTAGGGGTTTGTTACAGGAGTGGGTGGGTGAGATTCTGAGGCCTGCGTTGTGCAGGAGGTCAGACTAGATGATCATAATGGTCCCTTCTGACCTTAAAATCTATGATTCTATGATTCTATATCTGGGCAGGAAGCTATTCCCTGAGGAAAAGGCCTACTCAGTTATTGAAAAGGATGCACTACCTATTAAGTGGGTTGTGGATTCCCTTAGATATTAATCCTTCTCCTTAATCATAGATCATACTCTTCTATGCTGGCTCCATACCACGAAAGACTCAAACTTGTGTGTAATGCAATGGTACCTCACACTACAGCCCTATATCTTCAGGATGCAACATCGGGTGGGAAAAGACCATGCTAATGCTGATTTTTTGTGTGTGAGAAATTGGAGATGCAGGCAACTCACCCCAAGACCACCTTTCCAACTTGAGGGGTGGGGTATGCAAGGGGGCACTCCTTCACCTTATTAAGGAGGAAGCTAACAAGCTCGTCTGGACTCAGCTAGCACTAACCAGACACACTTGTAAGGCATGCTCTGCCTGGAGGGAGGAATCTTAAAAACGGAAAGCCTGACACAGGAAGGGGCAGTAACTAGAAGACTGTTGTGTCTCCGAGACAGCTGGTTACAGGATTAGATCAGCAAAGAATGAAACAGTCATGGACTCTGCCACCCCTGAGATTATCTGGACCAGGTACAGAGAAGTGGGAGGGTCTCAGGATGGGTTCTAACCCTGATCAGGACACTAAAAAGCCTACAGACATGCCAGGCCCCGGATGACTGAGAGACTGCCCAAAAGACTGAGTATCTTTTTTCCCCTTTTTCTTCCTTTACTTTGATCCTCCCTGTTCTGGGGGAGGGTCAACAAACCTATTTTCTTTGGAGAGACTCTTGCATACCCTGAGCAGGGGAAGGACTCTGTGGGTGTCAGAGAAGGGAAACTCCCCAAACATTGTTCCAGTGTGGATTCAAGGGTACCCCACCCATCATATAGCATAAATAACATTCAAGGACACAAGAAACATAGAATTGTGCCAATGGAATCCTAGGCATTAATTAAAAGCAAACAATTTGCAATAACTGTATAGTGTTTCATAGAATATCATGGTTGGAAGGGACCTCAGAAGATCATCTAGTCCAACCCCCTGCTCAAAGCAGGACCAATCCCCAATTTTTGCCCCAGATCCCTAAATGGCCCCCTCAAGGGCTGAACTCACAACCCTCAGTTTAGCAGACCAATGCTCAAACCACTGAGCTATCCCTCCCCCCTTGCCTGAAGCTGTGCCATCATCTTGTTCCACACCCCACTCCTGTTCTTTGTACTCCATCCAAACTTCCCTCCTCTTTCACCCACCCATGACTTTGCGCTGTCTTTCCATGCCACCCAAAGCAGCCTCCCACTTCATGTGCTCTTTCTTCCCCCAAAACAACTACAAATCAACCTATTCTGAGAGGTTTTTCAGAGCGAGGGCTGGATTCACAGTTGGCGTAAAACTCCATAGGTCCACCAAGGAAACTACACTGACATATACAACAGCCCATAATGTCTGAGGGCCATTCTGAGTCTCTTCCAGATTCTTCTGAATTCTACTTACAGTACCCGATAGTTTGGAATGAAAGCTCTTCAGAATAGGCAGCCCTTGTATATTCTGCATTATTCACCCAGGGGGTCTTTTATACATACAGCTCCAATCATGGACCAAATTCTGGAGTCCTTAAACATTTTTTAATCTATTAACAATTGTATTTGATGCATGAGGATGAGAGTGGAACCCATGCAGTGCTCTAGTCTGTGTGACACAGTGAAAGCAAGCTTGACAAGCCAAAGGGGAAGCAACAGGCACATATTATGGAATAGAGATGGCTCTCAGCAGATTCAGATCCTGGTTTGGATTCCAAACTCAGCCTCCTGACATGTGAAAGGGTGCGGCTCTGCATGTTGGGGTTTGTGCCTGTCTCAGCTGCAGAGGGCAGGATAGAGGTATCTTGGTTATTATATGGGTACCCACAACATCCTTAGTAAGAAGGCATAACTTCAGTTCATTTAGATGGTTTTAGTTCTCCTTTATCTGTGCAATCAGCAGTTCTGCCCCAATGTTCTACACATCTATCCTTTCTTCCCACACTACTCGTCACTGGGCTATACTATTTCTTAGACAATGAGCAGCTCAAGAGAAAGGAGACTGCCACATAGAGGGTGTTTCCAGTCAACCTCTCTAATCAATTATGTATAATACAGAATCATCCTGCAATCATTTTAGAGTTAGTGGGAAAGATTTGCTCTCATTTACACCAGTGTAAATCATGAGTAACTCCGTCAGCTTCAATACACTTACATAGATTTATTCCGGTACAGCTGAGAGTGGAAACTTTAAATCCACTGTCATTAACCATTTCAGTGCTTTTTTCCAGTTTCCTTTTCTCCTTGAAGTTCAGGTCAAATGCAGACTCTCTTTTTCAGTGTGATCTTGCTTCTGACCCACTTGAGCAGGTAAGGTGAGAGAAGCAAATGGAGACAACATTTTCACCACTGACAAAAATTTTTTTTCTCTGAGTTGAGAGCAAACAAGATTTAGTGGGTATAACCTATCATTTTTAATGGCGAACAATTAAATGCTCTGAAAACACTGGTGGGGTGATGCTCTGACTCAGCTGACAAAAATTCCCAGTTTTGCAATATGGTGGAATTCCTCTGATTTCTGCCTCAAAATTCAAAAGTCCATTCCCTCTGAGATTTGTGAATATCCATGGCAATATTTGTTTGTTTTACATGTGGGTAGTTCCCAGGTGAAAATAGCTGATTCAACTCACTACCCTAATAAGGAGACCATGTGACATGACAGTCAACTGATGACTCAACATACATTAGTATCCAGGAACCTCTGGGAACCTGTCCTTTGCTTTAATCACTAGACTTCAGTGCCTCTACATGAAAATATAGGGCACAAATTTCAAAGGAGAATGCTACCACAAAAATGAACTTTGGGTGTACAAATTAGCTAATTGTATGTGCAAGCAGGTAATGAAACTTGTAATTGCCCCAATTAAAAATTCAGATGCAAGGGTTTGTGATTGCAACAGGAGTGTTTGCATTTCTGTTCTCCTTTGAAAGTTTTGTACACAATGAACGGCTCCATGGTCCTGAATGGACTGTTGAGACCACTGAAAAAATACAGGGTCTTCTGTGAGATTTTCTGGCTGCTGCATTTTTGTAAGATCCCTTTTGACAAGGAACCACACTCTACAAAATACATTTCCTTAATCTCCCAGCATCAGCATGTACCCACCTGACCGGGAACTTTTTTTCTTCATCTATGTTAGTCTAAATAGTTCAACATGCCACATTAATTTGTTCCAGACACCAAGAAGTTAAAAGCAATGCCTCTTCCATCCTTCTTCATAATTAAAACAAAGAGAGAGAGAGGAAAAAAAGAAAAAAACTTGCTATTCCATCCCAACAGTACAAGTAATCCACTGCCCCATTGTTTATGATATTATTATTTAGAAAAAATAAGTCTGACAGCAATTCACATTTTCTCGGTTTTTCTCACGTAAAAACTCAGCTACAAAATAAATTCTAAACTAATGTAGAAAGTGTCCACGTGAAATTTGATGGGTTTTTTTTCATACAAACAAAGCTAATACAGCTATAGCAAGGGGACAGATCTTCAGTAAGTACAAATCAGCACAACTGCAATAACTTCACTGGTGCTCCACCAATTGAAGATCTGACCCTAAATATTTAAATTAAATTTAAAAGCAGGATACACTCTCGTTCACACTGAAAAGTGACTCCCCTACAAATGGCACAGTGGGTTTCCACGTTTATTGGCTCTCTGTGATTTCCACAATAAATGTACTGTCCCTGCAATTAAATGAATACTTTTGCTAACTGCCAGCTGTCCAAACTCAACCTGAACTCTAAGGATTAAGCATAGTTCTTTCCATCCTGTGCATCATTACCAATAATAAAAGTTCTGCAGGCCAGATTTTGCCCTCGCTAACCACCTGTGGAGCCCCAATGCAGTCAGTGGGTTTGTACAGGTGTAAACAATTCTGTTGATGATGCAAAGAAGAAATGGAATCTTGGTCTTACTCGGACTCAGCTGTGGTGGCCAAAAGTGATTGATACGCAAGGTATAATATAAATGTTTTGGATTTTTTTTTAAAAGCTGGATTGCTGCTTTTTGTTTTCTTTTGTGTTCTCATAAAGAAAACCTTCCTAAACTAAAATCTACAAATCTCAGCCTGTCCTTCTGACATCTTAAGATATTCAGCCATCAGTTTTAGCTGAACGTGGCCAGAACAGAGCTCTTAATCTTTCCCCTCCAAACTTGGCTCCTTCCCTGTTTTCTTAGTCACCATGGACAACATCACCATATTCTCTCTCATTCAGGCCTGTAACCTGGGCATTATCTGCCATTTAGCCCTCTCTAGATCCTCACATCCAGGCCATGTGTAAATATTTCCACAGCTTCTTGCATAACATCTCTAAGATCCAGCCTTTCCCCTCTGTCCACACAGTTGAAGCTCTTGTGCAGGCCCTCATCATCTCATGTTTCAACTACTACAATCTCTTCCTCACCAGCCTTGATACATTCCATTTTATCCCGTTCAAAATGTTGTCAAGATCATTTTTCTGGTTCCTCACTTTGACTACATCACCCCTCTCTTTGTATCCCTCCATTGCCTCCCCTTTCTCCCATCACATCAAACACAACCTACTTGTCCTCACTTGTAAGGCCCTTCACAACCCACCTCTGCTCTATCTATCATCTTTCATACACTATTGAGATATTGACTCCCAACTCTGTTCTACCAGGGATGCCAGCCTTCATCACTCATTTGTCTTCCTTTAAATCTCTCTGTAAAAATTCCCTGTGCTGTGATGCCTACAAATAACTTGATAATGGTTAGGCAACTAATGTGCTGTGACTATTCCTCTCATGCTGATCAGTATCATCTCAGTGTTTCCATATGCTCTCCCTGGCTGGTGTATCTCACCTTATACTTAGATTGTAAGCTCTCCAGGGCAGGGGCCATTTCTTTGATATGTATTTGTACAGTGCCTGCCATAGGGGAGCCCTGATCCATGACTGAGGCCCCTATACTTACTGCAATAAAAATGATAAATAATTATAATTATTATGATAATGTTATGACAATTGTCCTTGTGCTTGCTAAGCTGGATAATCAAATCTCATGCTTCAGGACATTAGCTGCTTGCCACATTAATTGCAAAAGAATTATTTCACTTGTGAGCAGCATTACACAAGCAGCCAAGCGCACTGGGTTTTTTACCTTCCTCAGAAGCATTCAGTTTGTTTATCATGTTCCACCACAGTGGAAACAAGGCATCTGATGAAATTCACATTTAAGATGGGATTTTCAAAAGTGCGTTGGCCTAACTGTGTTCCCATTGAAGTCAATGGCAAAACTCCCATTTAGAGCTGGGTGGAATTTTTCATATGAAACTTTTTCCAGAGAAAAATGCAGATTTGGCAACACCAAAATGTTTCACAAATTCATGTCAGTTTTGTCAAATTGTTTTGACTGGGAAAAAAAACCTTAAAAAAGTCAAAATATTGTTTTGACTTTTTCAAAATGAAATGTTTCGATTTTTTGGTTCGAAACAACATTTTGTTTCAAAATTTCCTTTTAAAAAATCAAAAACATTTAAAACTAGTTGAAACCAAAATGAAACATTTTGATTGTCAAAACAAAATGTTTTGTTTGACCCCAATTTAGTTTTTCCCCAATGTTTCTATTCACCCAAAAATTTGAAATATGTCACTTTCAATTCAGTGTGAAACAATATTTTTTAAATATTTTTTAACTGCCAATGAACCAACAATCTGTTATTTGCACAGATCTACTGTCATTGACTTCAGTGGAAACAGAGTTAGACCAAAACTGAGTATTTTTGAAAATCCCATCCTCAGTCACCCATATTGTGTTCCCTTTATGCCATTCAGTGACTGCACCATAGATAAGATTCCAATGTAAACGTCATAAAATCTGAAAGATCTCATAGCCTGACCTAAGTGTCTTGACTTTTTGTTCCCTCTGTATTAAATGTTTGTTTTCTTTGCCTAACATTCATAAATGCCAAAGAAGGCTTTGATCTTTCTTTCACTAGGGTGTGGAGTCCTGCTCTTGTTAGCCAATACCAAAGCTGAACAGGTACCAAATTATTTTGATTACATGTTTTAATTTGTTTAACAGAGGCAAGACATCACTGTTTATTTATCTGTATTTGTATTATTCTAATCGAGGTGCACCATAAGTTTAGGTGGAGAACACACAATGACTTAATGCACTTAATCAGAATTGGCTGTCTTTTTGTGTTTTTCAAACGATAAACTTCTTGCAAAGTATGGCGCATGCAGTTTCTTGAGGTGGGAGGTCGGATCTGCTAAATAGAGAGTTACATGATTAAGGGAGAACTATTACTTTATTATTGTGAGCGTAAGGCAATTCTAGAATATAATTAATGGGAACCATTTCCTATATGAAGTAACATGTGGACAAGGCTTGATTCAAATTCTCTTGAAGAAGCCCTGTCTTGGCTGCTCTAGAAAACGTAAGTAACTTAGTCTTCTATCAGTTTTCAGAGTAGCAGCCGTGTTAGTCTGTATCCGCAAAAAGAAAAGGAGAACTTGTGGCACCTTAGAAACTAACAAATTTATTTGAGCATAAGCTTTCGTGAGCTACAGCTCACTTCATTGGATGCATTCAGTGGAAAATCTGAATGCATCCGATGAAGTGAGCTGTAGCTCACGAAAGCTTATGCTCAAATAAATTTATTAGTCTCTAAGGTGCCACAAGTTCTCCTTTTCTTTTAGTCTTCTATTAAACTCTTGAATCAATGTTTAGTCCACCTTGTTCCTTCGCACAGAGTTCATATGACTGATTCAACCAGGTGAGCTTTACAGGTAACCTGCAAAGGAGAAATATGGCCTTCTGCTATTTTTTCCTTCTTTTATGATGTGCAAAGAAAGCCTGGAAATTTTGCAAAGTGTTCAATTTAGTGTACAGATTATTTTTTTGGTTTGTTTTATATTAGAAATGAAGGTCTTGTCCAGCCTCTTTTTCTGGAAGACTTTATGGACAACTGAGGAACCAATAAGGACATAACATTACAAGTACTAAAAAAGTACTTGTAATGTTATTACAACTGAGCAACTGAAAGGGGTTTAAATCAGGCTGTTGTGTGCTTTTGTTAACATCTATTGAACAAACTTCTGACAAAAATTAGGGAGAAATGTTCTCTTTCTTAGTGATTTGATATTCCTTACCCCTTCATTCAAAGTCTTGAGAAAGCTCTCATTCCAGTTTGCTAGTCCTCCAAGCCATCCGCTAGCAAAAAAGTAAACTAAAGGTAATATTTGAAAATTCTGTTATTTATAAAGTTTAAGAAATAAATGGGAAAATACTTTTTGAGGAAAAAAATACCCTAGATCTTTCTGACCTTCTTTATGTATTGTAAAGGGGGGAAGGAGGATACAAAAACCCATTTTTTCCTTTGTAGGAAAAATTAATTAAACAGAACTACACTGATTTATAGCAATTGAGGATCTGGACCAATATTTTTAACTATATTGTAACAAGGTCGGGGGTAACCATGCTGTAACACAGCCCTCTTACTCAGTTAAAGCTGTAGTGAAGACAGAGACTAAAAGTACTGTCCGTTGGATACTTGTGGTGCATTATGACATCCTATTACAGCAGATTGACAAGATAGCTAATAAAGGGTAAAATTCCCAGCAAGTAGATATGCGTTGCAGATCTTGGTGATGTGCAGTCTTACCCCTATACCCAGTGTAAGGGCAACTACTGTACAATATTACAATATTGTACAATATTGTCCTATTGTCCTATTATTGCCCATGCTGTACGCATTCCATGGATAAATGAAGGACTTCAGTCTCCTGGGTTATTGGGCTGGTAGCTTTCATAAGCACTAAACTGAAAGAAGGAAGGAAGGAGAATTTATTTGCAATGAGAGTCTCTCTCCCTTTATTCTCACTGGGCCAGATTCTGATACTGTTACAATATGTAGTACCTTAGTCATTTATTTCAATGAGACTACTCATGCAGTAAGGTACTACTCAACAGTGCCAGAATCTGGCCCATTGCAAAGAAAGACTGAGGGCTAAATGGGTGTTATGCCATGTAGAGGCCAATAGAAGTCGCACCCTAGAACAACTGACATCAGGATAGCATGCTGGTAAGAGAGAATCCTCAATAAGAAACCATGTTTGATCATTAGCATAGGCAATCTTCACTATTTCTCAACTAAATACATTTTGTATCAAGGAGATGCTTTCCCCACTGTGATGCTGTGACAAGATATATGGAAAAGTGTGCCACTTTCGGAGACCTAGGCGTCACGCACTCATTAGGAGGGTGTATGCACATATTTAGACACAGCAAAGGACCACTTTGTGTAAGAATAGCTCTGATTTATTCTGTCACCTTTCTGTGCTTGACAGTTAATGGCTCAAGGAATGTATTTAATCTGAACCACCACAGAAAAATACCTAGGAGGCTAGCACTTACATGACATAGCATGAATTTAATCTGAGCCTCAGTTTAGACCCTGCCAAGGCTATACAATCTGAGTTTGTAACCTGGTCAGCCTGGTCTACCCTACAAAATGTACCCATTGCTGAGAATGGCTGTCAGCTCTGGGTGTAGCAGACTGGATGTAGTCATGGACAAACTGTGATCAGCGCCACCAATGTTCAGCAACAAGTCTTTCTGTAGTGCAGACAAGACTTTAGGAAGATGGCTGGGTCTGAACATGGTATGTCCACACCCTAGGTGGTTAATACTCAGCTAGTATCCAGAACTAGTTAACAGCATGCCCATCCCTATGAGCAGGCTGGCATCTCATTGTTTTCCAATGCTCAGCACACTGATCTTTGTTTTTTACTGTGTGGACAGGACATTGTAACCATGTCTGGCTGATCTTCCTTCCTTCTAGCTCTCTGAGTCACAGGACATCCTAGGATGCATTGTTCTTCATGCTGCTGAAGCTTTTCTGCATGTTCTCTGGTGCTGTATCCTTTGCTGAGGCACTTTAGGATAACTACCCAGATTTCCCCACGGTGCACTGATACAGATTGGTTATGTGGCAGCATGGTAGATGTGAATGGAGAAACGTTTATTTTGAAAGCAGAAAATAGGGGCCATATAAGTACCTAAGACAGACAGAAGAGCTGTTGTGTGGAAATAAACTGAACCATGCTACTTGTGATAGCTTACAAAATCATGATTACAGTTGGACAGGGTGTCATAAATATAAAGGGAAGGGTAAACCCCTTTAAAATCCCTCCTGGCCAGAGGAAAAATCCTCTCACCTGTAAAGGGTTAAGAAGCTAAAGGTAACCTCGCTGGCACCTGACCAAAATGACCAGTGAGGAGACAAGATACTTTCAAAAGCTGGGAGGAGGGAGAAAAACAAAGGGTCTGTGTCTGTCTGGGTGATGCTTTTGCCGGAGACAGAACAGGAATGGAGTCTTAGAACTTAGTAAGTAATCTAGCTAGGTATGTGTTAGATTATGATTTCTTTAAATGGCTGAGAAAATAGCTGTGCTGAATCGAATGAATATTCCTGTCTGTGTGTCTTTTCTGTAACTTAAGGTTTTGCCTAGAGGGATTCTCTATGTTTTGAATCTAATTACCCTGTAAGGTATCTACCATCCTGATTTTACAGAGGTGATTCCTTTACTTCTATTAAAAGTCTTCTTGTAAGAAAACTGAATGCTTTTTTAATTGTGCTAAGATCCAAGGGTTTGGGTCTGTGGTCACCTATGCAAATTGGTGAGGATTTTCACCAAACCTTCCCCAGGAAGTGGGGTGCAAGGGTTGGGAGGATTTTGGGGGGAAAGACGTGTCCAAACTACGTTTTTTCAGGAACCCAGATAAAGTTTGGTGGTGGCAGTGGAAGTCCAAGGGTAAAATAGTTTGTACCTTGGGGAAGTTTTAACCTAAGCTGGTAAAAGTAAGCTTAGGAGGTTTTCATGCAGGTCCCCACGTCTGTACCCTAGAGTTCAGAGTGGGGAAGGAACCTTGACACAGGGCCATAAACTGAATACTAACTCTCTTTTTCTCATCCCTTTAGAGTGCAGGATGTGTGACACTCTGGGAGGAAAAAACACTGAGGGGGGAGGAGGGGAAGAGAGGAATGATCATTTGTAGCTAACAGACACTTTCCTTGAAATGTATTTTAGATCTACAATTATTTTATTCCTTTTACTGAGTTCATGTGGTTTTTCACCCAAAAAATGTACTGGCAAAAATGGATTAATCTTTATAATTTTATACTTTTTGTTTTTCCTTTTCACTATAAACTATCCTGGGAAAAAAGAAAAAGGAGAAAAAAAATAGAAGGATGTAAAGGATAATCCTTTTTTTTTTTTTTTTTTGGCCTATGAAAATGTTATTTTAGCAGAAGGAGCAAGAGAATATTGAAAGAAAAAAAAGGGGAATATTGCAATTTAAAGTCATTCCCTATTTTTGTTGTATTTTACAGTATTCTGCAAATTCCAAGCTTTCCTTTACACCAAACGTGTCTGTCTGTTACAAAAAATATAGCTGCTACAATGTAAATACACCTACTGTCATGTTACCCTGGCCCTGTGGTAGAGTGTGCCGCCAAGCAACAGACGCAAAGCTGCCGAGGTGGGAGCTCAGCCCTCCCCGAGCTCATTCACCTAAGTGAGATGTGGACTTCAAAGTCTAATTAGACCCATTTAAATACTAACATGCTTAAGCATAGCCAATTTCTTCTTTTGCTTTTTTCCCCTGTTAAAAAAGGGATATTAAATGCAAAAAAACTGTTAATTCAACCTCAAAGCTGCACAGTTAAAATCACAGTCAGAAAATCCTACAGTTGAAGTAGGGCAGAGTCTGCAAACTGTTAGGCTTTGTCTTCACTGATAAAAAAAGGTGTCAGAGTAGCAGCTGTGTTAGTCTGTGTTCACAAAAAGAAAAGGAGGACTTGTGGCACCTTAGAGACAAACCAATTGGAATCTTAGAGGAAACAGTCTCTAAGGTGCCACAAGTCCTCCTTTTCTTTTTAATAAAAAAGTGTGTTTTTCTATCAAGATAGCTATCTCGGTGCAAAATCCTAATGGAGACAAGGTACTGTAGTTTTTACCTCGATATAACAAGTCAAGATAAAACCCAGGCAGGAGGTAAAGTATTCACCTTGTCCTTGTCTTCACTAAGATCTTATAGCATAGAGACCTATCTCCAGTTTGCTAATAACACCTATTTTTTGCAGTGAAGACATAGCCTTACTCAACTGGTTGTCCCAGTAATGCGTCTTCAGGTTTTTCATCGCACCCATCACAGTCATATATAAGAGGAATTCAGTGGGATTTGTGTGTATAATATATATTAAAGAACAGCATGTGTGTGTATACATATATATATATATTAGAAAAATTTTCACAAACCGTTCCTCCTCCTTGGCAAACATTACTTTTAATTAATTATTTTCATTTATCTGTTTCCTAAATCACTTTAACAACAGATGGCAGCTTTCAAACAAGGGCACAACAGATGCAGTTGCTAAAAACCCTTACTGTCCTGCAAAACATGCATTTTGCATGTTCAATATGGGTAAGTGCATGAGGAAACAGTGTGCTGAGCAGAACTACCCATTTTGTGCAAGAAAAAAGTCAATAGGATTTGTGCTTCTAACTTCCTGAGGTGCCTTTGAAAATCTCCCCCTTATAAGTGACTTGCCAAGGGTCACTTAGGAAGCCTGTGGCTGAGCCAGGAATTGAACCAAGATCTCCTGAGTCCCAGTCCACAAACAAGTAAGGAACAGAGGTATCATAGCCTTGGAAATTTTTTGAAAATATCCAACAGCTGATGCAAGCTGCTCCATTCCAGAAGTAAGTAATGTGCTCTTCAGAGGTATTTTTAAAGGCTCTGGGGATAAAACTTATCTCTGTCCAGGGTGATGCAAATAGGGGTGACTCCACCAGAGATAAGCTAAGTACTCTGACCCTCCCTTGCAATCAGGGGGCAGGATTTTCACAAAGAGTCCCCAGGAGCTTTTGGAGCCCCCCTGCAGCACAAAGGTCTTACGACACTACCTATGATTAAAAATTTGGTTTATTCATTGTTATGCAAGTGTAATGTTTGTGCCACTGTGGTGGGGCGCCTGTCCCACACTGGGCTCTAAAGGGTTAATAGACCCCTTGGGTGGCTGCGCAGGAGGCAGCCAATTAGAGAAGGGCTGCGAGGAGCAGCCAATCAGGGCTGGAAGGGCTGCAGAGCAGAGCAGCTTCAGTTACTCCCTGGAGCTTGAAGAGGACTAGCTGCCTTGCAGGCTGAAAGCAGCAAGCACCCTGGGCAGACCAGTGCTGCAGGCAGAGACTGGGGGAGCTAAAGGCAGCTCCTGGGGGGCTGCAAGGACCTGCAGGCTGAGGTCATGAGGTAAGGACAAAGAGGGTGCTGGAGCCGTGAGGAAGTGGCCCAGGGAAACCTATTGAAGAGTTGGAGGGGGTGCCAAAGCAGCGGCTTTCTACAGGGTTCCTGTCCCGGGACACTGAGTAGTGAACAGGTCCAGGTCCCCCCCACTCACCACTGGGGAAGTGGCTAAACAGTAGACTGTGCTCACCACTGAGAGAAGTGGTTGGACAGTGTCTACAGAGATTTCCCCTGGAATGGGGAAGCACCAAGTGTGGCATGGCCAAAGGGCTGTGTCACTGAAGAGGATATTGCGGTCCTTGGAGGGATGTGGGTCCAGGAGCAGAAGAGGTGACAGGTGGAGCACCACCAAAGCAAGGCACACTGGCTACCAGAGCTAATTCCCATATTGGCCATGAGGAGGCACTGGAGTGGTGAGTGCATCACGTCACAGTCACATAGAGACCTTTGGTGTCAGAGTGAGAATAAATGAAATCAGCCTATACAATTCAAGTACCTCAAGAAGCTGAGATCATCTGTTCAAGACAGCCACTCTGTCTCATGCAGTTACTTACACAGAGAAAAGGATTTTTAACTTAGAAAGTAGCAAAGCTTATTATCACATCCTGCAGTTCCTGTTCAGAATCCAGGAGGAGGATTGTATCTAAATGTCCGAGACTTTAAGCTAGTTTGTTGGATGCTGTGGAAGCAGGATGCAAGAAGCCCTTTGATGATACAGCTGCTTGACTGTTGGGGGTGGCGGGGGGGGGGGGGGGAACAGCTCTTGATTCACTAGCAAATTTATCAGACAAGGTTCCCTGTTCTGAGCCTCTGCATTCTGACTATTATTTTGCCATTCTCACACCCTGCAGTGAATTCCTCCCCTTCACTCTAACTTGATGCATTGGAAAGTTTAACTAACAATGTGAAGTGATATGTTAAAGAGTCACTGTACCATTGTTACTTTTTGCTACAGTGAGTGACTGTGAACAATACAACAATAATTCAGAAGCAAGAGACTGAAGGAAATCAAGGGGTAGGAGAGTGGGTTGTGTAAGGGAATGCCTGGAAGGAACTGACCTTTGGAAGAACTAAAAAGGGAGTGGAGTCATTATGACTCAAAACTGATGTGAAAAAAAGGGGCACATAAACCGAATGGCTTTCAGCCAGGGATTGGAGGAGAAAGCAGTTTTAGAAATGATGGCTTCACCCATCCCACCATTGGTTGGTATGGCCCATTTTTTATTAGTAGTATTATTTTTAATAATGTATTTATTTATTTGTATTGTGGCAATGCCTAGGAGCTCCAGTCAGGGGTCAGATGCCATTGTGCCCGGCGCTGTATGAATAAAACAAACAGATCATCCGTCCCTTAAAGAGCTTGTCCCCCTAATACAAAAGCACATAAACTGGGCCATTGCACTCCAAGAGACAGAGACAGCAGTAAGAGCAGGGTAGGACAGGACCACTGCCACTTGCCACTTGAGATCTGGCTACTGTAGCCCCACCCAAGAATGACTGAAGCAGAAAATTAGGCTGTGGGGTGGAAGGGGAGAATTACTGGTAAGGAGCTATGGCATCACTGGAAAAATGTGTCCCTCCAAAATTTATCACACTACTATGCCAGCAAAAGCTGGTATAGCTTAATTTGCTCAGGAACTGGTATAAATTATGCTGGCTAAAGCACTTCTTTGCCTGTATAAATTGCATCTACACTACACTATTATATAGTGAATTATTGTCACTGAGTAAGAACTGATTATTCTTTGTATAGTGCAAATGGATGTAATGCAACTCTACAAAATACAGTGTTACTCCCCTCTACACTTTTTGGGTTTTACTTCCTCTGTCTCTTTTCTGACTACTGCTTCAGGTTCACTGTCATCTTCTTGACCAAATATTTTTTGTCACAGAACCAGTTGCACTATGCATTGTATCCCACGCAGGTGGCCTGCAAAAAGCGAACTGATCACATGGTGCTGGCTACTTGTTTGCATCTGTTTAGATGTACTAAATGAAGTTAAAAATGCATGTACTATTTCCCTAATAATCTTATTTTCACTAGTAAGCAACTGTTGGCCAGTGGGGGAGGGCCGGGGGTGGTGGGGGAGAGTTGGTCCATGCTATCATGAATGGGAAGACAGGGCGTGAAACAACTTCCTGTTAAAATGTGGTCTGTGCTCTGAAAAGGTTTGAAATCTTCTGGTAAAGTTCCAGATCTCTCAAAACACTGGAAGGCCACTGCAGAGTTGCTAACACTGTTATTGTGCCAGTCGCAAGAAGATGCCAATGAGAGTTATTTGTGTCACTTTCAATCCAAGCCAGCAGGCATAAGCTAATGAAGTAGCTCTGCTGAGATGACAGACGGCACAATAAAAGCCATGACTGAATCCAGCTTTTTTGTCTCCCATGTGTATAAAAACAATGCTACTAACATAACATGGAATGCCCAGTTCATTCATTTGCTCAAAATGCTTCTTCCTTTAGAGGTGAGGCATGACTACTGCATGGATGTGGAATGACTTATTCAGCTACAAAGAAAAATCTCTTCCTTTGTTTAGATTGTTCTCAAGCTACGGTAGCTGCTACTGATGCTGACCTACATAGTGCAGGTTGCTTGTCTTTCTAAGAGTAGCTGGAAAATGGACGATCACAATCTGTTTTGTCAAGTCTATGAGATCTTAGTGCTGCTATGCTTGTGCCTGTTGCATTTGCTAACCAAAACTAAGGAATATATTGGGGGAGTCTAGACTAGAGAACTTAAAAAAAAACAACCATAAAAATATTTGCTCCAGTGGATGAATTGTGTATTACTAAAGTTAATGATAAATACAAATTAGCAGCTTAACTGGGCCAGAGGGAAAGTAAGAATCAAACTGGGATTTCAATTACAATACTGATGAATACAATAGAAATATGACAGGTTTCAGAGTAGCAGCCGTGTCAGTCTGTATTTGCAAAAAGAAAAGGAGTACTTGTGGCACCTCGGAGACTAACAAATTTATTTGAGCATAAGCTTTCATGAGCTACAGCTGTGAAGTGAGCTGTAGCTCACAAAAGCTTATGCTCAAATAAATTTGTTAGTCTCCGAGGTGCCACAAGTACTCCTTTTCTTTTTTTATAGAAATATGAAGTACCTTCACTGAAGTCATTATGGATATATACTGGAATAACAGAGCAGATTGATGTTGGTCAAGTAACCTGTGCTGAAGTCAGAGTTCTTCATGTCTCGCTTGCTATCGTCCTCTTAAATCACAGAGTCCCAAATCCCATAATGTACTTGAGTCTTCTCTGACCCCACCGCCTATTTTAAGTTTAGGTGCAAACTGGATTGGAAAACCTTTCAGGTTTTTGTCTCTCATTCTTCAAAAACTTAGGGACACATTACATTTTCAGCTTCTGAGTGGTTTCCCCAGTGGTTTCAAATGGGACTGCTCACATATTTAAAGTTAAGCTTATGTGTATGTGTTTGCAGGGCTGGAGCATTAGGCACTAAAATAAACCTTTCTATGCTCTAGTGATTCTGTAATGGAAACTCTGGTGAGCCATCAGCGTGACTTGATCTGCTAAAACCAGTAGCAGCATTTTTGCAGGGTCTTGGGTTTCAGCAGCAATTGCAGGTTGGCAAATAAGGATCTCTTGTGTAGCAGTCTGCTACAAAAATGAGCCTGCTGTGTTGTGGCAGTGCTCTCCCTAGCAACTAGTTTGAATGTTGCTTTAAGAGCAAATGAATCTTAACAAACAGTGACTTCTTTTAGTATATGCTATTGAATGAATGAGGGGTGCAAATTCAGATGCAAAACATGGTGAAATATAAAGGTTTCTCCATCTTCATGTGCTGTCTTGTGCATGTTTTAAGTACTAGCTATATTTCCCCTCTGTGCCATAATCAGTGGGCTCACTGACACCATCTTTTCCTCTCTGAGTAATATGCATATGATCACAAACCTAAGACATTCCCAGGGGATGAGAGTGATCCATCCCCTCCACCTCCAGACTCCCTTCTGTAGTTCTAGCTGACACAACAACACTCCATAAAGATGATGAATTTAGCTCCTTGGGCCCTTCCTGATAATTTTTTTTAAAAGAGGTTACACCCATGCAAGCCCTCTGCTGAGCAATTAACCTAACAGCAGGCACAGTATTGCAAGTACCACCTACACCAGTTGCTGTAGGTGGTTCTTAAATTTTAAAGGCTGTATGATGTGACTCCAACAACTAGCCTTGATCTTCAAGCTAAAACTCATTTTCCTTCTTACAGTCTCCCACCAATCCCTTCTCAGGCTCAGCCCACTGGAGGTTTTTCATCAGATGACATGCATTTGAAAGGCTGAAAATAGGACAAACGCATCTGAATCGCTTTTCCCAGACCGTTTAGAAATAAACATTTATAGATTCAGAACCAGGTGCCTTTTAAACTGTGTTCAGTCTCTTTTTTTTCCTAGAGTTGCCCTTGATTTTGTCTCTGTTACTGATTCCTCCCCCATCTGTGTAGTACTTACTGTCCCTGATTTTTATGTCCGTGCTGCGTGCATCTGATCAAAACATGGCAAAGTTGCTGGTTCAGCACACACAGCAGGGGAGAGGAGAAATGGGCTATATCTAATCCTACTTTTGTAATCGCTGTCACAAAGCAACAATGCTGCCCGTTGTAACAATGGCAGATTTTGGTGTGGAAGATAATGACAGGTGCTCAGACTTCATCTGGGACAGTGTGTGTTTGAAAACAAACCCATTAACTTGTTTCAGGTTGTTAGGTTTTTTAAAATGTGCGTAGGGCTCAAATAACAACCTGCCACATAGTGTGCAAAGTACTGAAAACATTGGGAAAACTAGCGCAGACTCCCGAGTAATGTTTGAGTATGTGATTGTGTTAAATTATATTTATATTCAGCTCTGCTTCGAATGGAGTGGCTTTAAGGAGCAGAACTAGGTAGGTTTTTTTTTTTTTTTAACTTCAGTTTAAGAAAATTTTGTGGGAGGAGTCACTTTGGAAAGGTGGGAAAGCCTTTACCCTCAGGTTGCCTCAGTAAGAAGCTCCTGCTGTGATACTTGAAAGCCCAATAGACATGTCTGAATTTATAATGCACTCTTGAAGTATTCACTCCTAATCCTGTAGGGATTTTGAAAGCCACAAAGAGGATGTATTTCTTTTAACTGGCTACAGGGGAAATATTAGTTCCAGCTGTAATAAACAAATAGCCTATTTTGGTGAAAGTGGAAGAATTTGAAGAGTTGGAAGAATTTGAGGAGTTGGAGCAAAGAATGGAGCACACGGTACTTTGAATTTTTATTTTACTGAAGAAGTAGCGCCTCTTGAAGCATTTGTTTTCTGAAGCATCTGGCAGTGGCCGCTGTCTGCAGACAGGATACTTGGCTAGATGGACCACTGGTCTGACCCTGTGTGCCATTCTTATGTTCTGTTCTTACCAAGCTGATATTTCTGAGACCTCACTACTGGGGTCAAGCCAGAGTGCCTCAATAGGCCATCTGTGTTTTTCTTTCTCTCCAGAGGTTATGAACAGTTGCCAACAGTCACAAGTTCTTCAAGTAGTGTCCATGTAAGTGCTCCGCTCTAGGTGCGCTTGGAGAAGTCTCATAGCAGTTTCTGTTCAGCCCACCCATGCATGGTACTCAGTGTCATGTTCCATGCTATTGTTACATAGCACTGCATGAGCGAACTGCCCTCAGTTCCTTCTCCACCACCTTGGCCTGAGACAGAGCCATAGCTTTGGTCCGCCTTTACCTCAACTGTCTCCCTGTAGCTCTGTTAGTGGTTAACTCGTTATAGTTGTTCTTAGGAGTAGTTAGTACTTAGTAGTTTTAGCTGTAGCAGTTTAAAAAAACTGATACGTGTAGCTTTCTTCTAGTTTCGTCCCTCCTAGGAGTTTTTATTTTACTAGGAGAGCATGCCAAGTTATCCCAGTTTCTAGTGTTGCCTGTTGTGCCGGGAGGCAATCCCGATGAGTGACAGACACTCCCCATGCATTACCTCGGGGAATCTCATATTTCCCAAAAGTGCAACTTTTATCTGGCATTAAAATCTAGAGCCAGAAAAAACACGGAGATCAAATTTCCACTTTTCATGATGGAGAGCTCACCTCGCTCCGCTTCTGACCCAGACACACCTTCCCCCACCCATACACTGGTGTCTGAGAAAGAACACAGCCACTGCTGTCTCTGAACTGCATCCTTGAGGGTATCTAAGAGGAAGACCCCAGATTCCTCCCATAAGACTCCCAAAGACCGTCACTCAAGTTTTCCAGGTAGGGAATCTACCTCAAAGAAGTGGCGGTCTCACATGACTCCAGGCACTTCGGCACCCACTACTCTCCAACCTGGTCCCCACAAGGCTGCTGGTTCCCCAGGTAACAAAGGCACTGTAAGGTTCCCAGCTCCCAGATGTCGTCAGCGCCATCAAGGCACAAGACGGAGAGATGAGTGTTACCTTTCCTCACTGGGTACCAAAGGAGCCCACTCGGGCCCTCAGAGCGGTCGAGATTCACAGTACCATCAACTCCCTCAGCCACTAACTTCGGCACAGGCTGCGGACCCAGTACTGACAACACCCTCAGTAGTGCGGGAGTTAACACTTTTCCCGAGACCTTACTGTGTCCTAGACACCTGACTTAACACTGCTCTATTCCAAGATTCTCTCAGTACCAAGGACTTCCAGATCTCTGGACATTTGCCTGGTACCGATGGTTTTTCACCTCAGGTTTCTTTTAGTGCTCCTCTGCTACAGAGTGATTTGGAAGAGAAGAATTCTGCTGAAGATCTTGCCCCAGTCCCCAAATATGTGAGCAGGGCTCTTTTCCAGAGGTCTCTGAGGAGATTGATATCACTCGTGAGAGATGGCCACAACCACCACCTCGCTGATCTGAATATCCATGGATGCCTCCACCCATCCCATATGTGTCACCTGCTTGGCCATACTAGGACCCATGTGCAGCCTATTGCTAGCAATTCTTTAGGGCCTCAAGCACCACCTGCCAGAGATAGACAGCCCTCATCATTCTCCCTCTTTATAAGACAGGAACCTCAGGAAGAAATCTTTGAGAAACAAGCAAGGGCTGATGAAGACATCTCCATCAGCCAACATCTCTTCTTCGTCCCTGGATGGAGAGGTTATGCCACCTCCTTCATCCCCAATGGACAATTTCAAACAATTTCAGGGCATTGTCAGTAGAATTGCAGATTCTTTGCAGATCCCTCTTGAAGTGTTTATAGAATTACAACATAAGCTGCTTGACACCCTTCATACAGCTTCATCTGCCCCCATTGCCTTGCTTGTTAGCATTTGCAGGGTCCATTAGGGCCTCATTATCTAGCACACCCTGGCCACAATTCCACCTAGATGCAAGAAACTGGATAAGAAATATGACCCATCTAAGGACTCCACATTTTTATTCTCTCATCCCTCTCCTAACTCTGGTGGTCAATGTTAATGAATGTGGGAGGTAGCACCATCTAAATTCGATCCCTGTGACAAGGATCATAAGTGCCTTGACTATTTGGTAGAAAATTGTATTAATCAGCAACTTTACAGTTCAGAATCACCAACTGCCACGCTTTAATGGTGAAGTACAATCATACAAACTATACTAAGCTGAATTCATTTATTGAGCATCTACCAGCAAAACACAGAGCAATTCCAGGCAATTATTGCAGAAGGCCAGCTGCTCCTCAAAACATCTCTGCAGGCCTCCTTCAATGCTGCTGATACCCATTCGATCTCTACTGTGGTAGTTATAAGGAGGGCCTCCTGGTTCCAGCTCTCAGGATTTCCAAAGAAGGTCCAAAATATGATCAAAGTCCTCCCTTTTGATGGTGCCAAACTGGTCGCTGACAACACAGATGAATCTTTGCAAATGTTAAAGGACTCCGGGGCTACTTTGTGTTCTCTCGATCTATACACTTGCCCACAAGAGAATTTAGTAAGTCCAGATAGTAGGGAGATTCTGTCCTGCCCAAGTCTTGAGCTCTCCTCTCACAGATCATACAAATCTCAAAAAGCAAGAGACAAGAGGTTCCAGAGACAACAAACCACCCACTTCTCAACCTTCAACCTTGCAACTTTCCACCTCCAAGCACCAATTTTGACTGCGTGGTCAATGTCCTGAATTACCATTCCCATTTTTACCAGTTGCATTGATTCACCTGTCTTCCTTCCTTTTGGCACTGACTTCCAAGCCTGCCGGAAGTGGTAAAGGCAATCACTACAGACATGTGGGTTTTGGAGATCTTCTCCACAGGGTACTCCATCCACTTTACTTCTCTTCCCCCTGCTAATTCTCCTTCCCCATCCCTCTTCAGGAACCCCTCTCACAAGAACCAGCAATGACAGAAAATAGACTCTCTCCTACTCTTGTGTACTACAGAACTGGTTCCCACGCAGCACAGAGGGAAGGGGTTTTATTCCAGATATTTCCTGATTCCAAAAAAGAACAGTGTTTGGAAACCCATCCTAGATTAAAGGCTACTCAACACCTTTGTGAAGGCACAAAAATTCAAGATGGTGACACTTTCAGCAATAGTCCCATCTCCGGACCAAGGGGATTGCTTCTCAGTCCTTGACCTTCAGGACACTTCCATATAGTAATCCATCCATCTCACATAATATTCCTATATTGTACATTCAGGATTATTTTCAGTACAGGGTGCTCCCTTCTTGGCTTTTCATCTGCCCCAAGAGTCTTTTCAAAAGTTGTCAGTAGGAGCAGCACACCTCTGCAGAAAAGGAATTCTGGTGTTACTTTACCGAGCCAATTGGCTTCTGAAAGATGGCTCCGTAGACATAACTTCATGGACAACTTGCAAAGCCATAGACCTCTTCCTCAAACTGCGCCTACAACTAAATTTTTAAAAATTCACCTTGTCCCTGTGCAACAGTTAGAATTGATAGGAGCTCATTGTGATTCAATAGCAGTAAGACCCTATGTCCCAATGCACAGATTCCTGGTCTGAACCAACATAGTCAAGACAGCTCAGATCATCCCTCAAACCCCAGTCAAACTGTCTTCAGCTGCTGGGGCATATGCAGCAGGTACTGTCATTATAGATCATGCAAGACTGTGAATGCTTAGCTTTTAAGGGTGCTCAGGACTATTTAGTCACCAAACAGACAGTCTGACTACACTACTTTCCATACCCACCTTCATAAAGGAACTTCTCAGTTGGTGGAAATACCCTCAGAATGTTTGTGCAGGAGTCTCTTTTGCCTGCCTTTCCACAAAAGTTGTCATAACAATGGATGCATCCCTGTTGGGGTGAGGAGCGCATCTAGACACTCACATGGCTTGGTGCAGGTAGATGCCTCAAGAAACCACTCTGCAGATCAAGCTCCTGAAACTCAGGGCAGTCAGACATGCCTGTCTCTAGTTTCTACCATTAATCAGGGCAAACACATATAGGTCATGACAGACAACTTGTCAGGCATGTTCTATATAAACCGGCAAGGCGGGGCAAGATCCCTCTCCCTCTGCACCAATGCTGTCAAGCTTTGGAATTGGTGCATATGCAATCAGATCAAATCAGATTAAAGGAAGGTAGTGTAATTATAGCAAATGAATATGGATTTATGGAAAATAGATCCTGTCAAACTAATTCGAGATCTTTTTTGGATGAGATTACAAATTTGGTTGATAAATGTAGTAATGTTGATGTAATATACTTAGACTTCTGTAAGGCATTTGTCTTGGTACCACATGGCATTTTGATTAAAAAATTAGAACAATATAATTAACATGTCATACATTAAATGGATTAAAAATGGCTAACTGATAGGTCTCAAAATGTAATTGTAAATGGGAAATCATCATCAAGCAGTTGTGTTTCCTGTGGTGTCCCAGAGGAACCAGTTCTTGCTCTGTTTAACATTATTATCAATGAGTTGGAAGAAAACATAAAATCATCACTGATAAAGTTTTCAGATGACACAAAAATTGGGGGAGTTATAAATAATGAAGAGGACATGTCACTGATTCAAAGCGATCTGGGTCTTTTGGTAAACTGGATGCAAGCAAACAATGTGCATTCTAACACAGCTACATATAAATGTATACATCTATGAACAAACAGTGTAGGCAATACTTACAGAATGGGGGACTCTATCCTGGGAAGCAGTAGCTCTGAAGAAGATTTGGGTGTCATGGTGGATAATCAGCTGAACATGAGCTCCCACTATAACTCTGTGGCCAACAAGATTAATGCAGTCCTTAGTTTAGCAAAGAGAAGTTTAAAGGGTGACTTGATCAGTCCGTAAGTCTCTACATGGGGAACACTGTTTAATATTGGGCTTTTCCATCTAGCAGAGAAAGGTATAACATGATCCAATGGCTAGAATTTGAAGCTAGACAAATTCAGATGGGAAATAAGGCGTAAATTTTGAACCGTGAGAGTAATTAACCATTGAAACAATTTACCACAGGTCATGGTGGATTCTCTATCACTGACAATTTTTAAATCAAGACTGGATGGTTTTTCTAAAAGATTTGCTCTGGGTATTATTTTGGGGGAAGTTCTGTGGTTTGTGTTATACAGGAGGTCTGACTAGATGATCACAGGGGTCACTTCTAATCTTGGAATTGCTGAATCCCAACCCACAATAATACCTAAACTTTGCATTTAGTGTAATGGAGTCCCAAGATATGTTTTTTCAATGATATTGCAGGAAATTGCCATGTCTGTTAACTTCCCCTGCCATCCTGCTGTCTCCCGCCAACAGAGAGCCTACAGGTGAAATTCACCCTTCTGCAGCAAGCTAGCACAAGTCCTGGATTGTGAGATTTAAGTGGTGTGTGTTGACCTCGTTCTGTCCCTGTGCAGGCGGGTGAATGTCACCAACAGAACACAGGTGCTGGCCAGGAAATGAAGGCAGGATGGCTGAAAGCTGACTGTCCTGCCTTTGCTGGAGTCTCCCCTATAACCTCTCCTTGAGGTTGGGAACCACGAATTTAGAACCAGGCTTTCCTATGGATGCTTGGCCTATGTAGCCTTTTCTGGTCCCACTTTCTGCTCAGCCCACAGTCCTGCCATTGGTGGAGGGGAGGGGGAGTGAGAATGAAAGCCCAGCAGCAGTTCATCAAAACCTGTATTTTTTTTTCCCCCCTTCTTCATTCATCGGGAAGGGAGCATCTGGCCTATTCTTAGTTATTTGGAAGTATGCTTGATTTATACAAGGATATTCAATAAATACAGGAGCCAGTCAAATACAAATTCCGTTATATAGTCCCTCTTATTTACATATCCTAGGTCACTTTGCTTACCACTGAATTGCATCTGCATCTTGGATGGAGAATAGCAGCTGTTTAACTGTGCACAGCCACATTGCACCACAGTGGAGGACAGACTGTGAAGGAAAGTGCTATATCTAATTGAAGCTGCAGGGGAATTGTAAGTAGGTACAATGTAATTATCCATTTTGGAATGTGATCAGAGCCTCTGTTTTTTGTTTTTGTTTTTTAAAGTGCCTTGGAATCCTTTAATGATCCTAATTAGTCAGGATTGAGTTGAACTTGCTGCATCACCAAGTTCCTTGTAGCACTGGTGGTTCTTCCTAGAAGTCTGCCAACGGAGCATGGAGCCAGCCCAGGTCTGTTCAGCTTGTGAAATCACAGCCTGAGGTGGAATGGCTACAGATCAGACTATTTGCCCACAGCAAAGACCCTCCACGATTTACACATCTAAAGTAAGATAATGGAGAGAGATTTCAGAGGAACAGCCGTGTTAGTCTGTATTCGCAAAAAGAAAAGGAGTACTTGTGGCACCTTAGAGACTAACCAATTTATTTGAGCATGAGCTTTCGTGAGCTACAGCTCACTTCATCAGAGAATGGAGAGAGAATTAACCTCTTTGTATTACCAGTGGTTTTAACCTACCGGAGTTACCAATGGCTCCCGTGAAGAAGGGAACATCTCTCAAGGTGTCCCTGGGTGACTGTTTCCTTAATTATACAGCTGCAGTCAGTGTGCTGGTAAAGACAAGATTCCCATTGCTGTGTTGTAACTTTCTATTTGATTAGCCTTAATGAATTAATTTGGATGGTAGCCTTGTATGAAGGCTTCTAGAAACCAAATAAATTCTAGCCAGCAAAATAAATGTTACATTATAAACCATGGGGGATCAGAGGTGGGGGAATTGGTGAACTAAACTAAGCACTTGGCCTCCTTATCAGCAGAGGACAAGGTTTATTAATGTGAGGATAAATTAAAAATAAAACAAACAAAAAAAACCCCAGGCAAACAGCTGAACTGCAGACTGCAGTATAAGCACTTCAAATTCACCAATGCTAATTCACTTTACCATCTGAATCTCCCTTTGCCCAGTCTTCTCTTGCCTTATTTGGAAGCTGAGTGACAGCAGGGTTTTATCTTGGTAAATCACTCTCAACTCAGTTGGGAAGCAGTACACTGGAAGAAGCACTTTCCATTGTAAACACGTTAATTAGAGTCCACCCTCCTCACTTGCCAATGTATAATCCTAATGGGAGTCAAGCAGGCATGTTAGGTGGCTGGAAAGTTCCCTTTGAGCCAAAAAGAAAAGGAGGACTTGTGGCACCTTAGAGACTAACCAATTTATTTGAGCATGAGCTTTCGTGAGCTACAGCTCACTTCATCAGATGTTTACCGTGGAAACTGCAGCAGACTTTATATACACACAGAGAATATGAAACAATACGTCCTCCCACCCCACTGTCCTGCTGGTAATAGCTTATCTAAAGTGATCAACAGGTGGGCCATTTCCAGCACAAATCCAGGTTTTCTCACCCTCCACCCCCCCACACAAATTCACTCTCCTGCTGGTGTACGCTGAAATGTCTCTCATTGTGTACAAGGTACAGCTTTCATTTTAATCACATTTCATTCTGCTCTGGGCAAACAGAGGTTTCTCTCACTCTTACTATTTTAAGACAGGGCCTGAATCAAAACCCAGGGGTCTTGAGAAATTCAGGTCCAGATCCAAAACTTCAGTGCTAGTTCCCACCAATATAATAGACTGAATGAAACCCTCCAAAGTTTGGTGGTGTTTGGATTTGCATCCCAACTTCACAGTTTATGAACGTTCTTAATTACTTTTATTGATTTTAAAATTAGAACTGTTGAATGAGGAGACTAAATTTAATTAAAAAAAACCACTCTTGCATAGCTTAGTTTCGAGCAGCCCTCTTTATCCTGTGTCTTTTGGGTCTTTATTTCACATTTGAGCCTTTGGACTGTTGAAAGATATGGGACACATGAAAACTCAAGCCAACAAAACACACTAGGACAAATTTTACTTTCATTTACTCCCATTCAATCCCATTTGCTTCAGACTTTCCTCCCAAGCCCTGTTGAGGCACCTCGCTAGCTCTAGGCACCACTAACATCCTATTTAAGCCCTATTTTCAGAATTTGGGTTAAGCATGGGCCTTTTTCAGGCTCTTTGCATAGGAGCAATTTTTATTCTGAGAGCAGAATTCAACCCATTCTCTCAACCTCTTTGCAAATTAGTTCCTTCCTTGCCACTGCAGTCATTTAAACAACTGTCCTTGTCCCCTAAAATCAGCAGTTAGCAATACATATTTTTGAATCTGTGAATACCATCAATTTCTATGCATGTTTCCTATAACACTCTCCAATCTCCAGGAGACCGGCATCCACATTCAGTTCCAGAAGCTTAAGAAAGAATTCCTCCACAACGTGTATTGATTTGGAAAGAGGTTCCTTCACAGGCTGAAATATCAAGTCTCAGAGCATTTGACTCACCAATTGAATTTCCTCTTTTCCTTCACAGTTGTCACTTTAAATGCAGTTCAAAAAATGCTCTTTCTTTCACACAAATATTTCTAAAAATGTCTTGTCATCTCCAGTTAAGGAGTAGCTCACTGCTAACAACCTAGCCTTCACGATACTTCACTCTGTAGATAGAAATGCGAGCCTGTTTCTGTTTTAAGGCTCTTTCCAACTATCATTGAAGTCAATGGTTTTAGGCTCTATCCAACTACCATCTTTCCTCTCCAGTATCACTCTGTGGAATTCAGAAGCAAAAGAAGCTTTTTCAAACACTGAGCTTGCAAACATATTGACAGTCTGTAAATTAAATAGGGGCTTCTTTGGTATGGCTTAAAAACATCAATATTGGATGACCAAGCCTAGGTTCGCAATCCAATTGATTACTTCAGGAGACGAGGAGAGGATGGACGAGCTACGACATAGGACATCGGTTGATAAGGTGCTCCGTAGTTTGAAGTTTGTTTCTGCAGTAACAAATAGGATTTGTGTCTCATTCTCCATTTATGAAGGATGTAGGCACATCTGCTGTGTAATAAGCAGATGTGGTCCACAATGGACCATATTTTCCATGTGAGTTAAAAGGCACTGGATTTGTTTGCCTGGGTCCTTGATGAGCTGTTTGTTTGGGATGTTGGTCTCCTTCCCACCTTGCTTACCACTGATCTTCGGGGGAGAACCCAGTGCTTCGAGCTCTAGCGCTGCAAGCCAAAAAGATTTTCAGGATTTGAATTGGAATCTTGGTATGTTATTTAGGTTATTATGTATTAGAAGATTCTCCCCCTGCCCCCAAATATGATGGAACTGACAAAGGAATCTCATGTTGTGATGAATTTGGGATGGCTAGATCTACACTCATACGAGAAGCGATGGCTGTAGGATTGATTTCACCATGTCCATAATGATACACATAATAGTGTTAAACTGAGAATGGGCAAGTGATGTGTGGGAGCGATGTGCCCAGATAGGGGAGTAGTATTTTGTGGTAGAGACCAATATCCAGTGAAAAGGTCTTTAGAGATTTTTGCATCAGCTTCCCAGGTCATTCTTGCCAGTTTCTGAATGAGATTTTCATGTATCTTTATTTTGTCATGGATATTTTTCAGGTGCTGGTGATATGTGAGGCTTCAATCTAATGTCAGATCAAGCATTTTCGGGTGGAATCACAGAATCATAGGACTGGAAGGGACCTCAAGAGGTCATCTAGCCAATCCCCTGAACTCATGGGAGGACTAAGTATTATCTAGACCATCCCTGACAGGTGTTTGTCTAACCTGCTCTTAAAAATCTCCAATGATGGAGAGTCCACAACCTCCCTAGGCAATTTATTCCAATGCTTAACAGCTAGGAAGTTTTTCCTAATTGTCCAACCTAAACCTCCCTTACTGCAATTTAAGCCCATTGGTTCTTGTCCTATCCTCAGCAGTTAAGAAGAACAATTTTTCTCCTTCCTCCTTGTAGCAACCTCTTATGTACTTGAAAACTGTTATCATGTTACCCCTCTCAGTCTTCTCTTTTCCAGACTAAACAACCCCCCCCCTTTTTTTTCCCAATCTTCCTTCATAGGTCATGTTTTCTAGACCTCTAATCATTTTTGTTGCTCTTCTCTGGACTTTCTTCAGTTTATCCACATCCTTCCTGAAATGTGGCACTCAGTACTGGACACAATACTCCAGTTGAGGCCTGAGTAGAGCGGAAGAATTAGTTCTCGTGTCTTGCTTACAACACTCCTGCTAACACATCCCAGAATGATGTTGTGTTTTTTGCCACAGTGTTGCACAGTTGACTCATATTTAGCTTGTGGTCCACTATGACCCCCAGATCCCTTTCCACAGGACTCCTTCCTAGCAGTCATTTCCCATTTTGTATTTGTGCAACTGATTGTTCCTTCCTAAGTGGAGTACTTTGCATTTGTCCTTATTGACTTTCATCCTATTTACTTCAGACCTTGTTTCCAGTTTGTCGAGATCATTTTGAATTTTTATCCTATCCTCCAAAGCAGTTGCAACCCCTCCCAGCTTGGTATCATCTGCAAACTTTATAAGTGTACTCTCTATACCATTATCTAAATCATTGATGAAAATATTGAATAGAACCGGAACCAGAACAGATCCCTGTGGGACCCCAATCATTATGCCCTTCCAGCATGACTGTGAACCACAGATAACTACTCTCTGGGAATGGTTTTCCAACCAGTTATGCACCCACCTTATAGTAGCTCCATTTAGGTTGCATTTCCCTAGTTTGTCTATGAGAAAGTGATGCGAGACAGTATCAGAAACTTTACTAAAGTCAAGATATCCCATGTCTACTATCCACAGCGCTGTTACCCTGTCAAAGAAACCTATCGGGTTGGTTTGACACAATTTGTTCTTGACAAATCCATGCTGACTGTTACTTATCAGCTTATCTTCTAGATGTTTGCAAATTGATTGCTTAATTATTTGCTCCATTATCTTTCTGGGTACAGAAGTTAAGCTGACTGGTCTGTTATTGCCCAGGTTATTCTTATTTCGATAATGGCTCAGATATCTCCTCAGTCAGCTACTTGAGTATTCTAGGATGTTTCATCAGGCCCTGATGACTTAAATACCTCTAACTTGTCTAAGTAATTTTTAACTTGCTCTTTCCCTATTTTAGCCTCTGATCCTACCTCATTTTCATTGGCATTAATGAACTGTTAATGTGCATCAGCAGATCTTCATGGACAGTTAGTCGGCAGCAGCCTAGTGTTACGTAGATTCACACCCTACCTTGCTGGAAAACTAATTGTATAGACAAGTCCTAAGAAAGTTGTCCCAATCTTCACTTTTTCCTGGAATCCCACCTTAATGTATGTTAAAGCTAATACATAGTCAGTGCAGCTGTGGCCTGGTCAGATTGATTGTTCATTCAGTAACATTGCTTCTACAAGCAGTGTTATCCTTGCCAGTAATATTCTCTCCATGAACTTATACAACATGCAAAGGAGTTGCATTATCTGGTTTGAGGAAGGAAGGATTGTTTGGCTTTCCAAACTTGACAATGGCAAAGACCAGAGCCTTGCACCAGATCCTTGGGATAAGCCCCTAGGAATGGCTATTGGAGGACAGTGCTGCCAGCCATTTCCATCCATTGGCTCTGTTTTTAAGAAATTCTGGAAAGACATCATCAGATTCTGCAGCTTTTCCAGCTTTCATGAATGAGAGGGCCTTATTTACCTCCTCGTCTATGAAGGACAGTGATGGCGGGGAGGTGGGTAGTGAGCTGGCTGTTTGTTGGAGCTCTCTGCACACTTTGCACTTATATGACTTGTGCCCTAGTGCTTTTGAGTTCATAAGAAACGTTCTTGTGATTGCATCAGCTGATTCCTCAGTATTTCGATGTTTCACTGGGGTTGCAACCCCCAGCTGATGCAACAATTGTCAGGCTTTGCAACTGGAGTGACTGAAGTCCAGAGCTTCACCCATCTTAATCCATCTTTGATGGTGCACTAAATTCAGTGACTCTATTAGGGATGTTGCAGTGATCAAGTCACCAGATGTGTGGTGCTCCTTTAATAGTCTTTCTGTTTCTGGTTTCCAGCATGGGATATATCTTTTTCGATAGCCACAAGAGATGGGTTGTTGTTTTTTTGTTTTGTTTTGTTTTGTTTTGTTTTTTTGCAGCTATTTGGCTGAGCCTGGTAAAATGATTGAAGTTTTTGGGCTTTGGTGGAATCACATCAATGGCAGCCTCAATTATTGAAGTGAATCCTGTCTAAGTTGCCTTTCGAATGTTCCATCGCATTTTGGATGATGACATGATTAGTGGGAGTTCAGTCCCAATGTGGATTATCACCGGTTAATGCTGACTATGTGGGAAGTTGCCAAGAGTAGTTCTGGAGGCATTCTGATGGATTCCAAACTGGTCTTTGGTGAAGAAACAATCAGCAGAAATAATAAGCATGAAAAGGTCAAGGAGCAGGACTGTAGTGGAAGAATGCACAAGGAGCTGGCAATTCTGTGTGATGGGCAGCAGAAAGGGACAGAATTGCTGGGAATCAAAGAGACCAGGTCCTCCTGTTGTAAGATAACTGTCACTTCTAATTAAGAAGAGTGGAATGTGAAAGCTTGGTATTCTATGTGGGGCAGTTAGAATTTGTCCTTGTAAACTGGACAGTTATGTTTTTCCTTTAAACTCCTTTTGATTAAAGCAATTACTTTTGTTTAATATTTAATACATAGACTCGATCTGTCTTTGCAATAGATAGGGCAATGCCCAGTTCAGCGTTCTCCTAATACAGAAGCTTTCTGTGCAGCTGGTCTCAGAAAGTAGCTGCTGGAATACAGCTCAGGCCCCAGCTATATAAGCTGACTTGGAGGAATACTGGGCAGAGTGAGATGGGCCAGAGACAATGAACTAACTCAGGGATTGGCAACCTTTGGAACATGGCCCCCCAGGGAAAGCTGCTGTCAGGCCAGGCCAGTTTGTTTTCCTGCAGCGTCCGCAGGTTTGGCCGATCGCAGCTCCCAGTGGCCACGGTTTGCCATCCCAGGCCAATGGGGGCTGTGGTACGTGGCACAAGCCATGTGAGGTGCTAGCCACCCTTCCCGCAGCCCCCATTGGCCTGGGACAGTGAACCACGGCCACTGGGAGCTGCAATCGGCCAAACCTGTGGACGCTGCAGGTAAACAAACCAGCCTGGCCCGCCAGCAGCGTTCCCTGGCAGGCTGCGTGCCAAAGGTTGACGATCCCTGACTTAACTTATCATCAGAGAGGAACAGTCTGCTGATGAGAAGGATGGAGGGAAATATAGAATAGCTGTAGCAGGACCTGCTAAGGATGAAAACACATTATCTCCCTTTCATTCCTCTCTGCTATTTTGTTGCTTCCCCTTCATCACCCAGCTCCACAAGCAAATTTCTAAGATGGCCACCACGCTACATCTGTTTCCATCTGAAGTGGGGTTCACTTGAAACTGGCAGACTGTGGCTCAATAGTCTCTCAGAGTCTTGTGATGCAGCCTTGTGAGGTAATAAGAAGGCCTGGCAGCTGAGTTACAGTCCACTGTCCCCTGGTGCTCCCAGGTTCCCTTAGGTAGGCAGAGGAGGGGTATGAGACCCTAGGCCCACCCTCTCCACCAGGTCCCAGCCCAGGGCCCAACAGGGAAGGGATGAGGAGAGGCTCAGTCCCCTCTAGCTTGTACAACAGATCAGCCCCCTGGGCCACTTCCTACCTCATCCTGTTCTTTCTTCAGTTTGGAGTGTGGTTGTGGTGCTGGGTTTCCTTCTCAGCAGAGGATTGGTGCCACAGTCTCAATAATTCAAACAGTCAATTGGGCCTTCCCAGTTCACTTTGCAGTGTCCAGTTGTTCCCCCTTATTAGGGAGAAGTGGCAGGGGAGAAAAGAGGTTAGGTCTTGGGCATCCCTGATGGGTCTTAACGCCAGTCCAGACCCTTCCCCTTTGGATCCCTCTTTCTCAGAGGCTACAGCCTGGCTGGCTGCCTGGAGCCAGACTCTCCTTCACTCTTTCCTCTTGCCTATCTCCTTTTAAGCAGACCCTCCATCTGGAGCAAGCTCTACAGCTGCTGAGGACTGGGGCCTTCTTGGCCCAATACTGCTCCACAACTCCATTAGTCTTAGTGTGGGGTCCATAAACCCAATCACACCATCAGAAATGAATTTTGTTTTGTGTCAAATGACTTAATTAAGGATGACCTCAGATTAATTTTCAGTCTGTCAGTTACAACTTTCATAGTTTCTGGGTTACAGAGGAAATTACTGAAGGCGACACAGAAAGGATGAGCATTTCAGCAGACAAAGATTTTTCCTTTCTCCACTAAAATCCATGATTGCTGGCGTTGACTGAGAGTCCATTGATTCAGAGATTCTGAGGCCACAGACATCGTGATAATCTAGTCTGACCACCCATAAAACACAAGACAGAGAACTTCCCCAAAATAATTCCTAGAGCCAATATTTTTTAGAAAAAACATCCAGTCTTGATTTAACAATTACCAGTGAAGGAGAATCCACCACCATTTTTATAAGTTGTTCCAATGATTAAGTACTTTCATTGTTAAAAATTTACACCTTCTGTACAATCTGAATTTGTTTATGTTTCAGCTTCCAGCCATTGCATCATGTTATGCCTTTGGCTGCTAGATTGATGGGCCTATTGTTAAATATTTGTTCTCTATGTAGGTAGTTATAGACTGTAATCAAGTCACTCCTTAACCTTCTCTTTGTTAAGCTCAATAGACTGTGCTCTGAGTCCTTCACTGGAAGGGATGTTTTTTAATCTTTTAATTTTACTCGTGGCTGTTCTTTAAACCCTCTCCAATTTGTCAACATCCTTCTTGAATTGTGGGTATTAGAACTGATCCCTGATGAACCCCACTTGAAACACACCCATTCAATGATTCCCCATTTACAATTACATTTTTAGACCTATCCATTAGTCAGCTTTTAATCAATTTAATGTGTGACAGGTTTATTTGATAACTTTCTAATTTTTTAATCAAAATATCATAATGTGATGGTCTGGAGGAATTACAAATGAAAGATGTTAGGGCCATATTATGAAGTTATTCTGGATTTACACTAGTGTAACTGAAAGTAGAATTTGAACCTGTGCCTTTAATGGTAAAAGGAAAAATTCTGCCCTCAGATATGTGATGAACAGTACCTACTGATGCCAACAGAAGCTACACATGTGCTTCTGAGAATAGAACAGTACAGCTGTTTCCAAGAACAAACCTAGGAAAAAATGTTGATTTTCAATGTTGAAAAAAATCTGGTGACCTTTCCTTTGAAAACCACTAGCTACTTCATGCTTTGCAGTGGGGACTTCAAATTTGGCAGGGGATGTCTGTTGGGTTAGGGATTTGCCTTCTGCTGTCCCTGCGAATATCCTCCCAAAATTTGGCTAAGCTGTAAGACATTGAAAAATAGCAGTTAACACATGCTAGTTCAATACACATACTAGAGTTTAATAGCCAAAATCTCCAAAGATTCTGCCCTCACTGACCACAGTGAAGTTTCTCACAGCTCTTAGTGCTGACAAGATTGCACGTGTACCATCCCCACAGAGCAAATGAACATGCTGCAGTCCAAGGTTACAGGGGCAAAGTCGTCATTTCCCTGTAATGACCACTCATGGATGCTCCAGGCCAGGGTGGGACTGGACACTGGAACTGAGAAGGGAGTCTGTCTCTTCTGTGCTCTCAATGACCTCCCTGTTGACACACAGGCATAAGAACATAAGAATGGCCATGCTGAGACTACAGATTTTCCCAGTTCATTTTTCCTTTGTGTTTATTTTGCAATATCAACTATTATTACAGCTTATCACCATTTCTAACATCTTTGAAAACCAGCCAAGACAACCCTGCTATATGCCTTTTGACAGAGTTTTGATTTGGAATTACTGGTTGCCTTGTTCCATTCTTAAAAAGAATAGCTTCTAAGTTACGTGTGTGTGTGTGTGTGTGTGTGTGGGGATGTGAGTCATAATGGAAATATATTAACGAAATGGGCATAGCACTTCAAGTGATGAAATAGATACAAGTGTAAATGTCAATGTCTGGCATTGCTGCTGTTTTACAAGCTGATTGGGGTATGCACTTGATGCCTAAAAGTCCATCATTATGGAGAACACAGTAGCAGGACACACATCAGGGATTAATGCAGTGGATTGATGCATTGCTGAACGCCTGTTCTGAAGATTTAAGTGGGACTTAAGTGTTGCGTAAATTCTGTTATGGAAGGCACATTTTAGCACTACTTAATCCCCAGCCTCTTCTGATTTTCCTATAGTCTGTCAGATAATGTTAGAGGTTTCATGTAAAGACTTGTATACTCACAGGTTTTGTATTGCTTTAACTATATCAGTTTGAAACCAGTAGTGGATGCAGTCCTATCAATATAAAGATGCTTATATCAGTGTAGGTTATTCCGATATGTTAAAATACCATTATAAGGCAGCCTTATATCAGTATAACTGTGTCCACACTAGGGGATTGTACTGGTATAAACCTAGCAGTACAAAAATCACTCCTATCCAACATAGATAAATCAGAACAAAAACTGTGTATAGACCAGGCTTTACAGTCTCTCTAGGTGCTTATGGTAATACAAATAAAATAACAATAACAGGCAGGAAAAGTGCTCCCAGAAATGTTGACATATCACTTGAGAAAAGGGCTGGAGCATAGATGATTGGTTTTGTGTCTTGACTCTTTCCCCCTGTCACCCACTGTCCCATCCTGAATATTTAATTGGATAAAACTATGTATGTTCCCCACAGTAAGCTGTCAGGCACAGCTAATGGGCCAGATTCTCAGCTGATGTAAATTTCATAGTTCCACTGACTTTAGTGAAAGTGTGTTGATTTACATTGGCTAAGGACTTAGCTTGTTACATTTTATATTTTTGATTTATTTTCCTTCCGTAAAGAACTACATCTTTCCAATTTTACACAACTACTGTTTGGGCAATAAAGTAACCCTTGTTTGTTGTGACAGACTGAGTCTGTCTGAGTTATTGTCCTACAGCATGGAAAAAAAAAAAACAAGAAGGGAAGAGGATTTCACCCTGGTTCAATGTTTTCCACTAAAGTCTGTGGCAAATCAAGAAGGAAATGTGATTTATGGCCAGAGCTGGCTGAAAATGGGAGGATCCCTTTTTATGAAAACGTTCAAGGTTTTGAGAAAAAGTTTCATCCCAAAGAGGGACAAAACATCAAAATCCCCCAAATTTTCACTGAAAGGGATTTAAAAGAAAGCCCAAAAAAAGGAATTGTTCAGCTTCCCATCAGTGAAACTGACGAGCATTTGCTTCTCTGAACACCCAACTCTGACAGCAGGAGCGGTGCTACCCATCCACTGGCCCTGGGGAGAAGGCAGAGTTCTACAAAAGTTTCAATGAATTTGCACTAGATTTGACAGAACACTTCATTCTGCTGAATAAGCATTTTCTGAAGAAACTAAAAGTGTAGTTGGAAAATTTTTGATCAGCTCCAATCATAGGATATATTCACTGATAAAGGAGTGAGCTATGGGTGTTAATAGCTAGTTAATTGGTAAGGTGCTAGTAGCTGGCATTCAAGAATATATAACACAATTCCTGAGTTTTATAGGAGCAAAATAACAAGGTTGTGCATTGCAAATGGCTTCCTTTGACAGCTCTTATATCCGCTCTTAAGACCTGAGACTCAAGCTCTTTGGGAGGATTTCTGAGGCCCTCCTCCATGTATCCAAAATCTGAGCATGTCCTCAGGTATTCAGTGAGGGTAACACTTGCTGGAGAAGGAATCAAACCAGTGGTCCTGTCCAGGCAGGCGTCAGAGAATGTGATTCTTGAATGCATGAGCTGCACCATTGTCTATGTATATTTTACATTAGAGGACAAAGACCACATTATTTTCTCAGTTACACCAGGCAAACTGGAAAAACATCTGCCAAAGTTGATGGTGTTACACTGGTGTGTATGACAGCAGAATTTGACCCTATGTTTTGTTTTGCTTAGTTCTTCCCCCAAATGTCTGCAAGGAACCTAGGTTTGGCTGCATATCAACAGGGAGGAAAATCCCAGGCTCTTCAATTTCCTATTGCAGGCAGATATGTCCAGAGAGCATGGACCAGAGACCGCAATGCCTGATACTACTTCTTTTCACAGGTTGGATAACAGAATCACCTTTGCCTGAGTGGGTGAGTTGCAAGACTTTTGCAATTCCCTCATGGTGACTAGATTATTGTACCAGTATTTTATTTTATCCATGCATTGGAGAAACAAAACCCAAGTGAAGCAATTTCTGGTGAAGGGGAACCTAAGACTTTGTTGAGGGGGTGAATGGGAGTTTATAGCACTATTACTGACATCTGTACAGGGGGATTTTGACTACTGTAACAGGATTGAGCCGGATATACTCCTAGGTGTTTGGGGAAAGGTACAGAAAGGCTGTCCCATGCTAAGCAGGGAACTTTTATACTCTGTGACTGTCAGATCTGAAGGAATGAAAACCACTGGATAGCTTTGTCGTAGCTGAGGTAATGATTCTTGTTGACTGTTTTCCTGTTGCTGGGAGAGATAGGAAGAGTCACACTGTCTGACATCTAAGGAGATTCTGCAAGTAATTTGCCTGAGTCAGCAGGCCCTTTGCTACAGCCTGCAGATAGAAGGAAGCAGCCAGAATTCTGCTATCTGCATCACACCTCCAGGAGAGTGCCAGCGTAATGTCTACTAAGGGGAAGGGGTTTTCATGCCATACTTTTACATATAAATAACATATATATGGCTTCATTCTTCATGGTGTTCTTCCTTCCTGATCAGTTCTTTACTACCTCCCCCTTTCCTAACTGCAGGTTGTCACTTCTCTAAACCCATCTTCTCCCTAGCCGCTTAAAGTTAACACCTCTTTATTTCAAAAATTGGCTTTTTTTAAAAAAAGATTTATACTCCACTAATTGGCTTTTTTCATACTCTGAACCTCCTTTGCTGCCTTTTGCATGCAACTGGAACCCTTTCACCACCTAATCCCCACTTTTCACCCTCTGATTACACTATTCTCTCCTTCCTTCTTTTTATTTCATTTCCAGATTGGTTTGTTCTCTTTTGCTACAGCTCTGGTGCTAAAAATCACTGTCTCCGAATTTCTAGATCTGCCATTTGCAAAATAAGACTCCAATCCTGTAAACATTTATGCATATTCCTAGTTTTATGCTTGAAGTCAGTGAGACTTGTAGCAGTGTTGCCAACTCTCACATTTTACGGATCTCGTGATATTTGGGTGTTTCTTAAAGCCCATGTCCCTGAATCCACATGATGAGAGTTTCAGCTTTCATTTTAAAATAAAATTTAAGTTTCTAGATCTCTTGGTTGTGGAACAGTTGGAAAATACAAACTCTACAGATTCAGGAACCAGGAGGCAAATAGAAACAACCCAACATTTATTATTTTAAAAAAATCTCATTATTTTCAAGACAGTCTGATGATTTGTTGGAGGCTGACTCATGAGTTCTGAAAAGTTGGAGTTGGCAATACTCGACTGAAAATTAAGCATGTTTATAAATGTTTTCAGGAGCATAGTCTGTCATTATTGATTATTACTACTACACTTTGGCCAAGATTTTTGTTAACTCTAAACCTAAAAGTCAGCAAGATGGGCTGCACGTAACTAACAGAACAATACTGCATGCAATGCATACAAAAGGTTGAAAGGAAGAATACCAGGGAGCCAAAGCCATGCTGCCCCAGATGTTATTTTAGGAACATCTGATCCCTACTGAAAAAATATTTCTCTAAATATATGTATATGAAGTAAAATCTTTACATATATTCAAAAGAAAAACTTTAATGAACAGACTTTGATCTGCAAATGTAATTAGCATTAGAATTGGAGATGGAATGGAGATTTGTCTAAAAGCATTAATTCAAATCCCACGCCAGATTTTTCTTATCAGTGCTGTAATTCTAACAGTGCCTGTGGCAGATTCAGAAATCAGAAGAAAGGGACAAGGGCAGTAGGTCTCCCACTGGCAAAAAAAAAAAAAAAAAAAAAAAGAGAGTGTGAGATGGAATTAATCTATAATATCCTCAACCCAACGCTGTTTTTAAGGTATGAATTATTTATCTTCCAATCTTCTCAAAATGCCAGTAAAGCTGTATGAACCATTACTTTGATCTCACGGTGCTTTCTGGCACCACAGCGACTACAGTAAGATTGCAGCTAAAACCTATAGGCTTCAGGTTTATTTAACTTTCATAACGGAGCACATCTCAACAGCTGGTTGCTTTCCAGTAATTTGGAGGGTAACCTATTTGGGTCAAGCTGTTGCTTACTTCATATTCCTATCAGGATGGACATGTGAACAGGACCAAGTTCTGCTTACAATTATAGCCATCTAAGCTTTGAGTTACTCCGGATTTGCAGTGGTGTAACAGTGAGCAGAGTTTGACCTGTGGTACACAGAACATGAACTGAAGCAGAAAGGTTAAAATGGTCTTCTTTGTAATGTGTGGTCCTTTGTATTAAGATAGCTAATCAGTGCTTGAAAGGATGTTTGAATTTAGGATTAACCTCTTTGCCTAGTCCCATGAGCATCAGAGCATACAGACCTTCAGACAAAGCTTTTTGTTTAGTCAACAGTAATACCTTCTTGTGTCCTTTTCAAAGGGGAAGAGAAGGCTGCAATGTGCTTTAATTCATATATATCCATAGGTATAAACACATAGGGCGCTTGGGTCTATTCATGGACACATTTTCCAAATGTGTTTCTCAGTAGTCATGGTAAAGCTGTAAAAACCTTCCAAACCGGTGACATACATTCAGTATAATAAAGTGTATTCTGGCTAACTAAATGACTGGACTGTCTGCTGCCAGTCAAAGGTCAAAGCTGATATTCATAACTTATTTCAAATCCATTTCCAGCTTATTCTCTTTCTAAACTGTCCATACGGTCTCTTTAAAATAGATGTAAACACTTGAAATTTACCTGCTTACCATGGAATATGTCCTTCCTTTGACCAGTGCATTAATGGATTTATTTATTTATTTAATTTTGGGGAGCAGGTTGGGGGTTGCTTGTTTTTTGTTGGTTTGTTTTCCTTGATTGTATTACAGTTACAGCTTTCACCTTCTTTCCTCCCCTCCCCCTGAAAGAAAATAACTTCAGTGGGAACAAAGGCTGAGAGGCTGAGCAAAAGGCAGCTGTAAGAGTCTTATCAAAGCCCTAACAGAGTGGGAATAATTATTCACACTCTGTTGGGGGTTCCAGCAAGACCATCTGAGGAAAAGGATCACTGGGTCTTTTCAACAAGAGAAACTAAAAGAAAACCACAAGAAATTCAGGGGAGAGGGGAGGCCTGAGGGAAAGATGTGAGAACTCCTCCCCCACTTTATACATTGTATTAGCTGCCCATTCCTAAGACCAGGTTGTGCCAGATAATGACAGCAGTAGCCATTTCTTAACAGATTTCTATTAATAACCTTCGTGAAATGACAAATAAAAGAGCTGAAAACCTGACCTTTCCCTTTTTATGAGTCCAACTGAACTAAGGTGTTCTGTTCCTCTTCCAACCCTGACCCAGTCTGCATATACAGATACAAAAAATATTTAGAACTACCTCTGGGGTCAGCCTGGTCTTTCGATCTGCTGATTTCAGCTGTGGTTAGTAATTGCCATCAAGAGAGTATTTAGCAACAGCTCTTTAAAAAAGCTCATTTAACTATCAGTTGGCTTTTTAAAAAAGTATTAGCAATTGTACAGCCATAGCATTTGCAGCAGCTAGGGTACTTTCTATAGTAAATAAAAAGAGGTATAATCTATTTAAGGTACTTATATGGGCCCTGTTACCTCAGTATTTGAATCCTTCACAATCTGTAATGTATTTGTCCTCACGACACCCCAGCGATGTAGAGGGATAATATTGTCTCTGTTCTACAGATGGGGAAACTGAGGTGTAGAGAGACCAAGTCACTTGCCCAAAGTTACACAGGATGCCTATGACAGAGCAGGATTTGAATGCAAGTCTGCCCAGTTTTAGCCTAATGCCCTAACCACAGAACAATCTACCTTATTTATTTATCTTAGAGAGAGCCACTTGAAAAATGTTCAGAATCTGACATGTTCCATGGAAATTTTGACCAAAGAAGGGACAAATTGCATGTTTTTTTGCAATTTTTTTTTGGACCGATTATAATCTGTGGTAGAACAAGCACCTTTCTAAGGGCCTACTGTGTGCTGTCGCCTGGAGGCAAACCTTGATGTACTAGAATATTAGGCAAAGAATGTTTTGGCATTTCCCCTCCCAATTTACCTATAATCCAGGTTCCCACTCCAAAGTGCAGTGATGAAAAGCCCCCTAGGGAGAGCTCACATTCCTTATCAGAGTTCCCTTAAATGTGGCATGCTAAGGGGTCACTTATATTTAATGCTGGCTTCAGTTTAGCTGGTGTTCCTACAAAGATTGATTCAGAGATAGCAATCTCCAGGTTTGACCACTGAAATACTTTGTATTATGGCCTTCTTCAGAAAACTGCTTGCACTCACTGGATGGAGTGTGCTGCCACATTTGTTCAAACAACGCACAATCAGTTAATTCGGCATGTTGTTCCATTCTACGGATGTTTGTCAACACTGGCAAGTTTGAAATCTTCAGCTGGAGTGAAAGATCATTGTTGGTCCATATGTGGGTGGAAATTGTTTTTACATAGATTTTAAATAGATCCATGTTGAGAATTGCTGGCTGATTTTCATTAGAGATAGGTCTGTACAGCGGAGATATCCTTAGCAGGTTCATTCACAGTTTCTTGAGGCTTACTCTACAATTAGACCTGCTCACAAGGACACCCCTCTTCCTCTTCCTCCCCCTCCCCCGACGAGCAGGCAGAAGACTCCAGATCGTGACTGTCATCCACCCTTCTCCAAAACGCTAAGGATGAGACTATCCAAGCTCTGGACTGTGCAAAGGATAAGGGAGAATAAGGCCGCACGTTCCTCCCTATTCACGTTGTGACTCTGGCTCTGATGAGGAGAACATAGGATGCTTGCCTATACTCCCCATTATGAGCAAGTAGGTGGAGAGGAGCAGGGAGTTGTAGCCCTGTTCACTGGATGGAGTATCTAGCCAGCTCTCTGACTCTTAATTTTTTTCTCTGATCAGATTCTGAAACAGGACAGAGTGTAAGGGTACAATATAGCCCTAAGAGACGCAAGAGGCTGCATCTCCCCAGTTACTATTGTGGTGTCCAGGGAGCTCTGTACCACTAATTGTCTTTGTGGGTCTGTGAGGGGTGAAATTCATTTATCCCTAAAGGGTTATTCTGGGTTTGTACATCTTTCTCCCCCTCCCCCCCTTAGCGAACTTCAGAAACATTATCTTTGGGCATGGGTACCATTCCCGTTAGACTAACCCTCTCATATGGCATTATGGGAGGGCAGAGCCTGTGACCCTACCCCAGGAATAAGATATTGGGGGGGTTAGCTCCAGCATCCCTAACCCAGCATTCTATGGCCACAGGAGATTGAGCATTCCTGTCTCTGAACAGGGAGAAACCCTGACTACAGTTTCTGGGGCCTGGGCAGGTGAATTTATTTGTCCAGATAGGGCACAAGCTTTTTAACTACAAATACAAATACAAAAGCTTTTTAACATGCTTTTTAACTACAAATACAAATGATACCCACAGTCTGAATATGAAGAAATGGCAACCAGACTACAAGGTGGCACGTATACAATAAGGAACAATTGTGCATCGGCTGAAGGGATGAACTAGATGACCCTAAGATCCCACAGACAAACCAGTAGTATCTAGATGCCCCAGCAATGATTGGGGCCACATTGTTCTAGGTTCTGTATAAACTATAAACACATAGTAAGAGACAAAGCAAAGGACAGGAAGGGAAGCAGAGTCACAGAAAGAGAAAGTGACTTGTTGGAGGTCAGTGGCAGGGCTGGAACGAGAACCCAGTTCTCTTGAGTTTGATGTAGTGCTTTCTCCACTGGCTGTGCTGAATCTGCGTGCTCAGTCTGGTTGGGTCCATGTTAGTAAACAGTAAATCTCCAGCACAAAATTGCTTCTGCAATATTCTGTTATAAATGTGTTGGATACCAAGGGAAAAGTGTTCTCTAGTGTCAAAAATTGTTGGTGGTTTGGTTTTTTTTTTAAATAAAAATACTTTCAAAAAGAGAGAGGATTTTTTTCCTTATCTTAAGGGGGGGGGGGAAGCAGCAGGGAGTTGCTTTCCTAAATCTATGCCCTTTAAAATCCAGCTCAGAATACCCTATTAATTTATTATCTCTTTCTTTCCTAGCATCATTTTTTTGAAAAAAATGCCCATCCCATTGCAGATCCGTGGCTAAGTTATTCTTAGACCCAGTTCAGAGGTGGAGAAATTACAAACAGTTTTTCCCCTTTTCCCCAGTAGCAGTGACTGGTGACCACATGGCAAAAGCCTGCTGATTTTTCCACCAAAGCAAACTAAAGCAGATAAGGTTTGTTTCTCTCCACTGACACACAATGTAAGGATGTGCCACTGGTGGAATCCCTGTGCCACAACTATTGTTAGCAGGTCAAAGCACTGAATATCAATCGACTAATTCCTTCACCCCTTCAACCCGATCTCTGACTGGAATGTAAACTTCTGTTGCACGGCTTTCACCTTTGGCCTTCGCCATCTTCATGGCTCCACACTTCAAAGAATGCTGTTCATGTAGAAAATGCCTTATTGAAGGAATGGTCAGAGCTGCACAATTATTTCAAAACACTCCACATTGTATTTCAGCTGAGGACAGGAGAACTGGCTAAAGTCTGAATCACTTTCAAGATCCAGATCTAAATCCTAAGGTTTAGAAATATGAAAGTCAAAACTACAATAGTCCAAACTGACAGTGCCTATTCTTTGCTCCTTGAAATGTGGGGAATTAAAGAGCCGCTCTCAGTTTGACTACTCACCTTTCCATTTTTGAGGCACCCAACAAAGTTATCTGTGCTAATGAATACATTTTTTGATTGTTGGATTACACAGATTATTTTCTGTCATCTTCCAGTCCTTTAAACAATTGCTTCCTTTGAAATCCCTTATGCAAGAAACATATGACCTTACAACACTCTTATTTCTCTTTTGTATTTAACATCACAGGCCTCTATGTGGTTATACACAATATGGGGAGTGCTACAGGTCAGGGTTGTGAGGTGGTAGCTTAAAGCACAGGGTGCTCGATCATTGAAGTTAACACAGGAGATACAAAAGGAGAGGAACATGGAAGATGATTTAAAAGTAAACATTTTTTTAAAAGATCAAATATAATCATGGGTAGTTTTAAAGCTTCATAAACAAGGAACGTCAATTGAGTATATGCAGGACAAGATATAAATTTGTGGGACAGCAGGTAATGAGATGAGTTACGAAACAAACATTAAACCAATCTAAAATGAGAACTGATTTGGAGAGAAGCCAGTGGGTCCATATTTGGTTGAAATTTATATTGACAACTATATCCTGAGCTCTTCGTGCCCCCCCAAACACTCTCTTGTTGGCCCCTTAATACTTTCCTATCATGACTCTCCCATGAATCTTCCTATTGTGAATCCTCACCTGACTAGCCTCTCTTCTCCCGGTTCTGCTCTCCTCCTAAATTGTATTCAGTTGCTTCTCTAGGGATTCTGGCACTTCCACTTTCAATTGTACATGCAGTCATGAAAGTTGGTCTAGAGCACTGAAGAGAGAAAATGGAGTCACTGCCCCAGAGCCTAGCAGAGAAGCAGCTAGTCCCTGCCACTAATACTAATAAATACTTTACATTTCTGTAGTGTCTTCAATCAGAGGATCACAAAGCACTTTACAAACAGGAGTTAACTTGCCTTCTTAGCACCCCATGCAAGGTGGGTAAGTATCACATGGGGGAAACTGAGGTACAGAGATATTCTGTCCTCTGAGGTGTTGACAACCTGCTGAGGTATGCTGAATACTCTCAATTTGCAATGAAGGCACAGACCGGATTTACTCACAGTGGGGCATATCTTCACAGGTGGGAGTTTTGTGCAAGTCCTGGATGTAGGATTTTGCCTGTTGTATGGAATTTAGGTTGGGATTTAAGTTCAGAGAAATGCTTTGGGCATAACAGGTTTGAAATAATAAAACAATCATAACTAAATTTTACTTTCGGTTTAGGATTTCTGTTGACAGAATCATGTAGTCAAAAACCCAAAACTGTAATTCATCAGAAATATTTTGTTTCCTTTTTCTCTGCCAATGGTCCATATTCATTCCATGTACATAGTAAACTATAAATCAGAGCTAATCGAGAACTATATTTTCTGTTTCATGGGAAATGGCACAATTTAAAAAAAAAATCCATTCCAAAATTGAATAGAAACAAAACACTTACAATTGACTGAAAAACAAAATTCTGAAAAAATCATTCATTTCAGGTGAATTGAAATGTTTAGTTTTGATAAAATCAAAACAATTTGTTCCCATTTTGATCTTGTAAATCGTTACGATTTTTTAAAATAAAAAATGTTTTTTGTTTCTCAAAGTAGTTTCAAATTAAAAAAATTAAAATGTTCCATTCCAAAGATGTCAAAATAAGAAGTTTCAACATGATTAAAGTGCTTCATTTAGATTTTTCTTTACAAAATGTCGAAATTGACGCTTTTTTGAAATGTTTCAATTTTGATGAAAATGACGTTTGTCAGAAAACGTTTAGACAAAGATTTCTGACCAGCTCTGCTATAAATCTGAGCTATAATCCAGTTAATAAGAAATTACAGACTAGATTCTGATTGCCTTCGCAATAGTACCATGAATTCAACAGGACAAGTAATGGAGTCAGGTACTACTCTATGGGTATGTCTACATTGCGATAAAAAACCCTCAGCACCAAATCTCAGCGCCTGGGTCAGCTGACTCAGGTTTGCAGAGCTTGGGCTATGGGGCTAAAAATACTAGTGTAGACACTCAGGCTGGAGCCCATGCTCTGAGGCCTTGGCTACACTTGCGAGTTATAGTGCAATAAAGGAGCCCCGGGCGCACTAGCTCACTACCCGTCCACACTGGCAAGGCACGCAGAGCACTACAGTGCTGCTGGTACTCCACCTCGGCGAGTGGAATAACATTTGCTGCACCTTGGCTACAACGCCCGGGTGTCAGTGTGAACGAGGTGTTGCATTACTGCGCTCTGATCAGCCTCCAGAAACATCCCATAATCCGCTTAAGTCAAGTGGCCACTCTTGTCCTTGTTTTTGAATCACTGCAGGAATGTGGATATGCCCTTTCAAAGCTCTGTTTCTGGCAACCGGCTGCTTATCTGCTCCGAGACAAAGCAAGCATTAGTGTGGAATGCTGTGTGTGAGAGAGAGAGGTGGGGGAGGAAGGGGGGTCTGCTGCTGTCTGAACTTACAAGACAGCATGCTGACATGCTCTCAGCCCCACAAAAACTCACTCTCTCTTCCCCCACATACTCACAACACACTCCCTGTCACCACCACCCCATTTGAAAAGCACATTGCAGTCACTTGCATGCTGGGATAGCTGCCTATAATGCACCTCTCCCAATGCCTCTGCAAGTGCCGCAAATGTGGCCACGCCAGTGCGCTTGCAGCTGACAGTGTGGACAGACTTCAGGGCTTTTTCTACTGCGCTCACCGAAGGCGGGTTTAACTCACACCGCTCTACATCTGCAAGTGTAGCCATGTCCCTAGACTCTCCCCTTTCACAGGGTCTTTTATAGCCCTGCAGCCTGAGCCCCGTGAGCCTGAGTCAGCTGACCAAGTCAGCTGTGTGTCTTTTATTGCAGTGTAGACATATCCTATAGGCATACAGGGTTTCAGAATCTGACTTTATACATATAGTATGAAAAGCAGTAATTGCTGAGAAATCAGATGACAGGCAATTAAAAGTAGGGTGACCGTACAGCAAGTGTGAAAAATCAGGACAGAGGGTGGGTGGTAATAGGCGCCTCTATAAGACAAAGCCCCAAATATCGGGACTGTCCCTATAAAATCAGGACATCTGGTCACCCTAATTAAAAGTACTGCCTTAGTGTATCCAAAACCAATTGAAGTTAGTGGGAATCTTTCCATTGATTTCAGTGGATTCTGGAGGAGGGCCCGAGGGCCACATTTTAAAAGAACTCAGCTCTCATTTAGGCATCCAGATAAACAGCCAGATTTTTGGAAAAGCTCAGCATGTTGGCTGTTTTGAAAATCTGGCAAAAAATGTCACAATGGGAGTTGCTGAGCACCGGGCTCTTTTCAAAAAGTGACTCTTATTTAGATACCTAAATGGGAAATCTCACACTGCTTCCACTGAACACTTGAAAATCTGGCTCTGAGCTCTCTGAAAAAATCTGGCTCCACCTGCTCAGAAAGGCCAATTTCCCAAAGCTGTTGCTTCATTCTGAGCAACACTGTTCCACGGTATTGGATATGGGGAAACAGCAGCAAATTCTGTGCCACCATGTCAGAGAATGGTGTAGACTGTACCGTCAGGCTCATCACGTTTACTGTGTGTGTATATATATTAACAAATACACAATAGTGTAGTATAGTATAATGGTTTTATCCTTTACGTTACTCACAAAAGACTTTGCCACGTGTGAGTAATACAGTTGTCCCGGGAAAGTACCAAAAAAGCCTTTATAACACCATACAGCACATGTCACATATTGTCCCAAGTAGTAGGGAGCGCAAGTTTTGCACATCTTAAAGCTGGGCCTTACATGTGATAAAAGAAAAGGGCAATGCTGTGGTTAAGGCACAGGACTGAAGGTCAGGAGCCCTGCATTCAGTTCCTATCCAAACTTACTGTGTGACCTTGAGCAAGTCACTTCGCCTTTCTGTGCTTCAATTTCCCCAGCTGTAAAATGGTAAAAATTTTTACCTTCCTCAACAGGACTGCTGTGAGGCTTAATTAGCCAAAGTGCTTGGAAGTCCTCAGCTAGAAGGTGCTATAGAAGAACAAGTAAATCAGACAAAAAAGGTAAGCGATATGCCTAACTGTCTGTACAAATACAGCTTGTATGTATAGTTCCAAAGTTTTGCACATGCAAATTTGGATGCCGCAATACAGAGGCCAAATTTGAAAATATCCTTTTGATTTGAAAACACACTATTATTTCACAATCACTGAATTTTCCCCAATACTCACCCATCTCTATGGGAAAGTAACAAGAGCTTATTTATAGTTATGGTCACCGGGGACTCTTAGATAGAAGAACGTCCCTTTGATTCACTGCAGAGTGATTTGAAACAGGAGGCTGTTCTGATGTTCTGACAGGAGGCTGAAATGCTTTAATCATTAATTGGATTGTGACGGGTTTTGCAAAGAATGCATTACATATCCTTTTGGGGACAGCATGTGGTATGCACTGGCCATTACTCCATAAACATTTATGCTTCACCCGTTAATTTTGTGCATAGAAGGTGTTCAGGACATCAGAGTGTGTCATGTGGACTGGACTAGATGACCTCTCAAGGTCACTTCCAGTCCTACCATTCTATGTGCTTTTTGTATGTGATTTGGGTTTTTTTCCCTTGTGTTCAGATCACAAGTGGAGTAAGTCTAACAATTTGCATCTAGTGACCAGGGGATTTTTGTCTACCTCACAAAATTCCTCAGGAGAGGAGAGCTGTACTCTCCATCCTGCTGTCTGATTGCAAATCATGCATCGCTTGACAGAGCAGTATGGAAAAGCTTGCTCAACTCTGCCTGTCTCTAGCAAGTTTGTGTCAGCCTGTGGCTTCCACCAGTCATAAATGCACAACAAATTCACCTAAAATAAAAAACAAGGAGCACTTTGCAAAAACATTGGGGCACTCTGGGTAATGCCAAGTAGGCACAAGAATCTTTAGCCATGCCCACAATGCACCAAAATTAGGCGTGCCCACCCCTGGGTACCAGGCAGTCATGGATGCACCTGGCTCTATCCCCTGAAAATCATTTAGGAAACTAATTGAAAATGATGCACCTGATTAGATACCAAAACTGCTTTGAAAATTCTGGCCCTAGCTTCCAGAGCATTGCAAGAAAAAAATATTTTGTTCCCTATGGTATTTGATCTTACACAGACCTACAAGTTCACCGTAACCCCTTACACATCAAAGGGTTAACAAACAAGCAAACAGCAGACTTTAATCTTCTGAAACAGGCACCTCTCCAAGAACATAGAATGCCATGTAAAAGCTCTATGGAAGCGTCACGGAACACTTGCATAAATGACTGAGGTGCTGGTACTGCTGAAAAGGATCTGTGAGCTACAGTGAACCACCAGCTGAATATGAGGTGTCAATGTGATGCAGCTGCAAAAAACGCTGATATCATTCTGGCATGGGAGGTAATTGTCCTGCTCTACTTGGCACTAGTGAGTCTCCAGCTGGAGTACTGTGCCCAAGTCAGGGCACCACAGTTTAGGAAGGATGTGGTCAAATTGGAAAGAGTCCAGAGGAGAGCAACAAAAATGATCAAAGGTTTAGAAAACCTGACTTATGAGGAAAGGTTGAAAAAACTGGGCATGTTTAGTCTTTTCAAAACAAGACTGAGCGGTGAACAGTCTTCCAATACATTAAGGGCTGATATAAAGAGGACGGAGATTGTTCTCCATGTCCACTGAAGATAGGACAAGAAGTAATGGGCTTAATCTGCAGCAAGAGAGATTTAGGTTAGCTATTAGGAAAAAAATTCTTCCTATACTGGTAGTTAAACTCTGGAAAAGGCTTTCAAAGGAGGTTGTGGAGTCCCCATCATTGGAAGCTTTTAAAAACAAGTTTGACAAACACCTGTCAGAGATGGTCTAGGTTAACTTGGTCCTGCCACAGCGCAGGGGGCTGGAATTGATGACTTCTTGAGGTCCCTTTCAGTTCTACAGTTCTATGATAATTACAGATGGACTTGTCATAAAAGTGCTGCTCGGATTTGGAGTTAACTTTTGGGAAGTTCAGGGCCAGAACTCAACTTTTCAGTTTGGTCCATCTCTGCTCATAATACATCCCCAATGCTATTGTGGTTCAGACCAGTCTCCTGCACCTGCTTGGGGAGAAGAACTTCAAAATAAGCTATAATGCCTTCAGACATTTTCTTCCAGGTGTCATTTGAACAGTTTCAACACTCATATACTGGGGAGACAGTTCCCTTTTCCCAGTGATGAGCTGCCAAAATCTTAACAACAGGTTCCCTCCTCACCCCACAAGGGGGTCGTTGCCCACCCCCGCCCCCCGGGACTCCTGCCCCATCCAACCCCCCTGCATTCCTTGACACCCCGCCCCAGGACCCTTGCCCCATCCACCCCCCTCCCCTGTCCCCTGACTGCCCCCAGAACCGGGCAGGAGGGTCTCGTGGGCCACCGTAGTGGGTGCCTATCCCACCCCTAAGAGCCAGAGGCACCTGCCGGGGGGTGAAGTGGGGAGTCCCGGTGGTGCTTACCTGGGGCAGCTCCCAGGAAGCATCCGGCAGGTCCCTCTGGCTCCTAGGGGCGGTGGAGCGTAGCTAGGGGAGGAGCAGGGGGAGCGGCTGCTCCCCCCACTGATCACATCAAAAGTGGCGCCTTAGGTGCCGACTCCCTGGGTGCTCCGGGGCTGGAGCACCCAGGGGGAAAATTGGTGGGTGCAGAGCACCCACTGGCAGCTCCCCACCCCGCACCCAGCCCCAGCTCACCTCCGCTCCACTCTGCCTCCTCCCCTAAACCCACCGCCCCGCTCTGCTTCTCCGTGCGCCCCCCCCGGCCCGGCTTCCCGCGAATCAGCTGTTCGGCAGGAAGCCGGGGAGGGCTGAGAAACAGGCCGCGGTTTCCTGCTCAGGCCAAGGGTGGTGGAGGTGAGCTGGGGCAGGAAGCGGTTCCCCTGCACACACACACCCCTCCCCCGGGTTACCTGCTGCGGCGTGGGCGGCCTTCCTCGCACCCCCTCCCCCCCCACCTGACCTCACCTCCACCTCCCTGGGCCTGAGCGGGAAGCCGCCACTTGCTTCTCAGCCGGCCGCGGCTTCCCGAGCAAACAGCTGATTCGCGGGAAGCCTGGGGGCGCGGAGAAGCAGCACGGGGCGGCGCGTTCAGGGGAGGAGGTGGAGGCGGAGCGGAGGTGAGCTGGGGCCGGGGGTGGGGGGAGGAGCTGCCAGTGGGTGCTCTGCACCCACCAAATTTTCCGCTTGGGTGCTCCAGGGCTGGAGCACCCAGGGAGTCGGCGCCTAAGGCGCCACTTTGGGCCGGTTAAATTTAGAAGCCCTTTTAGAACCAGTTGTCCCTCGCGGAACAACCGGTTCTAAAAGGGCTTCTAAATTTAACAACCGGTTCCAGCGAACCGGTGCGAACTGGCTCCAGCTCACCACTGCCTTTACCTTGTGCAACCTTTTCAAATTCCTGTGCTGGTTGGGGTAAAATCTGCATTGTTTCTACATTTAGGTATAAACCTTAATTTCACACTATTACTTCAGCCACAGGCTTTTACTATCTCCTGAAGTGATTTAGTCTTTATTAACTTTGACAATAGTTGTACTTCTTGTCATGCCAGTAAAGTTATTGGAATTGTTTCCGCAGGCTTGCTGATAAGCACAACCTCTTTAGCATATCACAGACTGCAGCATGTCTCTATGTTTGTGCCATCATCGTAAACTATAAAGTATAGTAAAGTAATTTAAGGGATTTACTTGCCCTATCCTGTGGCAAATACAAAGGCAAACAAAAGAATTTGCTGTATGTGGTCAGCCATATACAAGTCCAATATCAAATAAAAAACCCTCTTGAAATTGCAGTTCCTTCTCTAAGTACATCTGGTTCTGATCCTGCAAGTCTTGCATTGAATTAGACTACCGTTGAAATCAATGGGAGTTTTCTGCGTGAGATGACCTTTCAAGGTAATTATTTCTAGTTATGGAAGAGTCCTACAGAAATTAATAGGGATGAAACCAATAGGGTTCTACAGAAATTACTTACTCTTAAAGCTATACAATTCAACAGAGAACACAACACTTTCTATAAGTTTTTTAGAACTATTGTATAGCATTTATAGCAGGGACATAATTACATTTTGGATGATTTAAAAAACACAATTGTTATTTTCTATTAAATGCTGTAAGGCATAAGGTCTAAAAGAAAAATTAGGGCTAAATTCTAAACTCTTGCACTTGTCATGTTATTGTGTACGCTAGCCATCGGAAGGCCAGCCTGATTCTCCACTGCCTTGTACCTTGGGCAGACATTCATACCTGGGTGAAGTGGATGTAAAATGCTCCCATTCTGATTTTCTAGCATTTTATATCCACTCCGGATTAGTGTATGCAAGAAGCAAGGCAGTGGGGAAGTTGGACCCTAAGTGCTGATTTAAGGATCCATATTTGGAGTTTGGATAGCCTGTTCTGGCAGCCTTGTCTGGAAATTAGGTTCCCTTTCAAATGCTTGTCCATATACATATTCCATTACTGGTGCACATGTACCTCATATGCCAGAGATCAGAGTCTTTTTGGACAGTAAAAAGAAAAGGAGGACTTGTGGCACCTTAGAGACTAACCAATTTATTTGAGCATGAGCTTTCGTGAGCTACAGCTCACTTCATCGGGTGCATAGGGCACACATTCAGTCCTTGTGCTTCACTGAGAGGCCATATAAGGGTGTCGTTCAGTTTCTCTCACTGCCTCATGGCTTAGAGATGGAGCCCAACAATCAGAGAGACTGCTTTTAGATAGTAGCTTTTACAGTTAGTTTTATACTGTCGTTTTAGTAATTTTAGTCTTTCAGTTGCCTGTTAGTAACTAAGGGTCTCATGATAGGCCCTATTGGACTAATTGAAGACTGACTAATTGAGAACTGAGCCCAGGGACAGGGCTGCAGACAAAGCCTTTGTTGAGGGCTCCAAAAAGGCCCTGTTGGATGTGTATCCTGGAAGGCGTCTGTTTGTTTGTACACCCACAGATTGCGAGGGCTGAGTCACCGAACACTGGCCTGAGAACCCCAGGATGACTAGCAGCAGGCACCGCAAGCAACGCAAGCTGAGAAGAGAGTGGGCACATGCACACCCAGCCAGGGGGCACTCGTAGAACTTCCTTCTTCTACACCCCCATGCACATCAGTAAATTCTAAGGGCATAATTCTGCCCTCTATACCCACAGTGAGATAAAGATTAGTGTAGGGGGGTGGCAGAATTCAGCCCTCAAGAAGCCGTGTTTCCATTCCCTTAGAGTCTTGCAAGGCTGAATTGTTGGAATTTGGAACTCTTTGCTGATTAATATAAGTCAATCCATAGGCTTTATAGGTATTCAAGGTTTCATATCCCTATTACTCCTTCCTGCTGCCATAAACTGAGAGTTACAAGAGCACCTTTCTAGAAAGTACTTGATACAGTCAGTTTCTTTAAAGAATAATCAAAAATATTTTATCGACAGCTGTTAGAAAATTCAATAAAAATGTTTCATCTGGGGAAGTCAATGAATGGATCATGATCCAACTTTTATATGGGATTTAGGCTGGATTTGAAGTTTCTATTTCAAAGCATAGCATCTCCTCCAAATTCCTACAGTGCACATTGGCATCAGGATTGCTTTTGGATACACTGAAACTAAAGCTAAGCTCAGAGTTTGCCTGCTAGTAAAAAAACAGGAATGTCCTTCATATCCTCTTCTGAATACACAAGCAGAACTTCCATTAATGCTATTTTGAAGTTAAGTATCAGGTGACTCACACATCACAGGACATAGAAAGTGCAGATTTTGTCCTAGCAGGGCCCGACTTAAGCACAAACAGTGGCTTGCCACCTCACTCTTTATCAGTCTCCATGTCATATGCAAATTTTGCATCTCACAGGCTACGCCTGTTTCCTCTTGCAACTCTTGGACCAGAACTCACCAGAACAGCCAGACTAGAGGGGAGACAAATTTATTTCCCACTTTCAGAAACTTGTGGTGCCACCCTGAATTCCCACAGAATGGGATGGGGTAGGGGTGGATCCCAATTCACCTGCATGTTTTTGTTCATAAGTTGGGTGCAAATCAGAAAAGGCCCTGGTTTTCCAGATAAGGTTCAGATGCTGCCAACATCTTACAAGAACAGCTTGCCTCACAAGGACTGCACCTTTCAGGATGGCAGAAATCTTACAAGATCAACAGTTGGCCAAAATCTCAAGGGAACAGCTCAAGGGAATTCAGGGTTGCCAGGGATATGGGCTGCTTTCAAAGGAGCAGTAGTAAACACAGCTGTGAAGCTCGGCTTTCCAACCTGAGCTATCCTGCCTTGCCATGCCAGGAGGAGAGTAGGAGTCCCATGGGTCCAGCATCTCTCTGCTCCATGATTCCTTCAAGTAGGGAGCCAGAGTTTGCTACATGTATTCACAATGAGAAATACCTTATTCCTTTTTGCTGGTAGGGCTCCTTCTTGTGTTGGATATTACTCCGCACGAGTAAGCATGACAGAATCTGAGCCTAAGAGCATTGTTCTTCTCCCATGTAACATTATAGAGATTGAAACGTTTTTAAAATATCCTTCATCTTTTCCCAGGGCCCCTGTGCCACTTCTTGGGGGTACCCAGGGTTGTAGGGCACCTAGCTACCATCTGCCTTTAGAAAAAGGAAGCCTTGCCTATGCCTGCCTGGGTCAGGTCCCTGACTCCACTGGCAACACAAGCCCTCCCATCTCAGCCTACGCAGGCTCCACTGTCCCTTTGCAGGTTAGCAATAGGCACACTCCAACCCCTGTAAAATTTTGTGCATCTTCTGTGCCCTCTTCCAACTGGCATCAAGAGGTTCTGGGGTCACTTTCCCCCCCTTCACTTGATGCAGTAGGGTCAGCAACTAGCTAATCCGTATGCATCGGCTCGGAACCTTCTTGCCTTGACAGTGCATCTTCCATCATGTTTTCTTTGCTTTAATATGTACAGTTTGCATATCATACTCCTGCGGTGCTATGCTCCAGCATAGCAGTTTGGAGTTGGTAGCTTTTGTTCTGTGTAGCCACACCAGTGGAGAGTGATCAGCTGGGACTCAGAACTTCCTGTTAAACAGGCAAGGCCTTAACTGCTTGACCGCCCACACAAGTGCATAACATTCTCTTTCTATGACAGAGTCTTTCTGTTCACGGAAGATTAGGGTTTTTTTAACTTAAGAAAGCAATAGGATGTTTTTTATTGCTTTTTTCTGCTTGCATCAGTTCTGCTCCCAGGCCTGTGTCAGAAGCATCAGTGCACAGTTCAAACCCCTTGTCAACATCAGGACTGGCAAGAATAAGCTTTCCTGGGTCATAGCCATCTCCATGGTTCTGCTAAACTAACCCAGCTAAGCATTCTATCCCAGCAAGCTTGCATTTGGCAGCCTGAGCAGAAAGCACAGAATGAACATTAGGGGATGAATTCACTCCCTACCCCCGTAAGTCCACTAGTTTTGTAACTCTCACCCCAATACCGCTTTGTATGCAGATATTCTGCTTTATAGCTCCCATCTGAAAGAAAGTTCTCCCCCTTCCAGTGGGGCCAGATTCTGCCAACTTTACTTACTGTACAGTACCTCCCTTCTCGGGTTGATCCATGAAATCAACAGGGCTACTTGGAAAGCAAGATACTAATCAGTTGGAGTGAGACTGGCAGAATCTGGCCCCATAGAGGCTCAAATTGTGGTCTAACTTGGGCAGCTATGCAGGGGGAAGAACAGCCAAACCCAAACATGTGGGTGGGGAATGGGTGAAGCATTGTCTCTGCCCCTTCATGTTGTACCAGTAACTATGTGTCTAGTCCAGGACATAGGTGGCCGGGCCTAGTGGTTAGCATGGGGTGGGGGAGAAGGAGACAGGGTCAGACCCAGATGATCAGGAGCGGAGGTGAGGAACCACAAGTCAGATACCAGGAATCAGTGGAGGGTTCCTGCAGATCTGAGTTTGAGGCCTATGTATCATGACACTATGCCAGGGGAGACAAGCTATGCTGGGTATAGATGTGATACAATGTACATCTTCCCTTTATGCTCAGAAAAAGGGAGAAAGTGGGAACTAGATTGTTGCAATCTGTCTGGTCTCCTTTTGGGGTAGCACAACAATGAACGGCTCATGGAAAAAGCCACAAGTTAGCTCATAATTAAATCTGTGGAAATATCTAGATACCAAATGCAGTGGACTAAGTGCAAAGAATTTCCTCCAAACAGTTACTGGGCCAAATTTATCCCTGGTGTAATTAAATGGGCTCAAGAAATGTCATTCAGCTTTCTCAAGTGGGTAGATACAAGGCAGACAAACTGCAGCTTATATACAATATGACATTCAAAAAACACATTAAAATAATATTACGGTTGCAAAGTCAAGAACAGCTAGGAAATGCCATAATTAAAGTTCCCCTTCCCAGTGCTGCTAGCCCCCTTGGACTAACAGAGGAGTTATCTCCCCATTCCCACCCATCCTGCATGTGTTCTTCCTTCCCTTCTCCCCCCTTCCTTTGCATTCAAGTCAGGTGGCTTCCTCTTCCTCCAAGCTGCCTGGTCACCCTCAGGAGGCCCAGTGAGAGTACATTTCTTGTGCCTGGCACCTCAGTGACCACCGCAGAGAAGTAAATACAAGAAAAACCCTGCTCAGCCTGTGCAGCCCTGGGCTGGAGCACTCATGGCCAACGTGCCGTCCAATCAGAGTTAGGAGTTGTAAGGGATGAAGCATGCTTAGTGCAGACAGAATCTCTGGAGAATTTAGCTACCAAACTGAGCATGTGTGGACCAAGATTTTGGGGGGGATTATAACTTGGCCCAGTTTTCACTGGGATGGCAAAAGCTCATTCCTCATACGAGGGTGCTTCCCTGCCAAATTTCAAGTCCTTGATCCAAACCATGGAGGCAACAGAGCTTCTTAGGGAAATGGTTATAAGAATAATTTTAACATGGGGGAAAATAATGTATGTTCCCCAACCTCATGCTTGGAAATGGCTGAACCATTTTAGCTGAAACTTTCTAAGAATGTTCAGCCTTAGTGAGATGTCCAGCATGAAAAATTTCCACTCTCATGCTTAAAGTATGGAAAAGCTTAAAGCGACTCAAAGCAGAGTTTTATAATGGAAATTGTCAGGCACCCTTAGCAGTAGGTTCCGCTACCTACTCTGCCTATCATGAACAGTTAGTATTTTATTTATTGTTAAATATGTGTCTATAGTGTCTAAATTAAATACATGTTTGAAAATCATGGTTTAAACTCTAACTAGAATATTTCATGATTCTTCATCCCAGGGCTGAATCCATTACCATTGTTTGTAGTATGTGCATAGATAATAAACACAAGCTGACACACAGCATGATCTCAGGGGTGCTTTCCCATCCCCATACTTAGGAATGTGATGGTAACGTCCATTAGTGCCAAGCAGAGTAACATGCATAATTCTCCCATTCACGGAGACAAGAAAATTACACAACCTGATATTCCCATTCAGCTGTTAAAATTTTCCAGCTGTTAAACAGTTCCCTGGATCCAAATAAAAGTTTATAGATGCTGTGGGGTAAAGACGCCAATGAACTAATAATGCAGTCAGGATGGAATTGCATTATTAAGAACATTCATGATGGCTCCATGGATCTGATTGGATGCAGGTCAGCTGCCCTTAATTGAATATGCTACATAGTTATGTCCTTATATCCTTGATATCACTGTTTCTCCTAACATTTTCTTTCTTTCTTTCTTTCTTTCTTTCTTTCTTTCTTTCTTTCTTTCTTTCTTTTTCTTTCTTTCTTTCCCGCCACCCCCCTATTAGTTTATCATTAAAAACTAACCTTTTAAAGGGATATTTCCAAACTGATGTGCCACTGGAATGTAGTCATATGTCTGTGCCATCCCCATGAACATACATCTTTAAGGCAGCCCCAAGCGTAAGGCAAACTTACACAAGCAAACAGATTTACTTGTTTTCATTTATATTTCCTTATGTAAATGTTTGTGGTACATCTTTATTTGGATGCCAAGCGTGTGAACCTTTTATTAAAAAACTGGAAGAGTAACGGATTGCAGTTGTGTATTAAGATCCAATGGAAATAAGGTTTAGAAAAATAAATATGTGATTATTCCCTTTTGGCTGGTTCAGCAAAGCAGTAAAGCATATGCTTAATTTTAGGCACATGCTTAATTAAGTCCTATTAAAGTTAAGGACATGGAATAAATCCTTTATTCAGTAGGGCAGATTGTGTGTATATAGAGTGAAATTCATTGCCGTACAGAGTGGCCCAAATGGCCACTAAGGTTTAAGGCCCAGATTTTTAAAGCTATTTGGGCATTGCTTCATTCCGCAGTGCAACACCTCCCTGATTTAAGAGCCTAAATCTCATTTTCATAAAGCATTTAGGCACTTGGGAACTTAAATCATATTGGCTGATGGAATTTAGACACCTCAGTGCCTAAAACCCTTTTTGAAAATGAGATTTAGATTCCTAAATCAGTTCGGCGCAGAGACACTGAGCAGAGCAATGCCTAAATAGCTTTAAAAATCTGGGCTAAAGGGGTTAAATGATGCATGAGCCAGCTGCCGTGGGGAGAGTTTCATTCACAATGAGAGATAACCTAGTGGAATGAACACATGACTAGGAGCCAGCCACTCATGAGTTTGAACCGTGGATGGAACAGCAACTCTGGCCTTCCCACAGTCTCTCTGCCTCAGCTTGCCCATCTGTAAAATGAGGCTAGCAGTGCTGTTATATCTCCCATGATGCCTGCAAGGATGACTTGGGTCAGCTTTACTAGTGGATCTTCAGTGGTGTAAATGGGAAATATCCTTGCACAGCACCATTGTGTCAGAAAGTCTACTGGGGACAGGAGTCACAGCAGTGCAAAATGGATGCAACTTGCGATGGACACGGGGAGGAAGCCAGCAAAAAGTGAGCAGGGCTGGCTTGAAAGAGGCACAGGCCTGATGGCAGGGAGATATAGCTCTTCATTGCATACCCTGAACCGCCTCCTTAGCGGGGCTTTCATGGGGCACTGTCATGGATTATAGATGTCCCACGCCTCCCAGCAGAAATCCAGAGGGTGGAGAGGGAGTAACATCCCCTTGGGGCAAATCCTCTCCAGGAGCTTGGGAAGAGAATGGAAAAGTCATTTACACCACTACTGAATCCAACCCAATGTCTGAAAAGTGCTTTGAAGAAGGAAAACTTTGTGTAAAACTTGATAAGTATAATTGGAATCATTTAATGCTGGGGTTCTGTAGGATCAGCTACTGAAAATTCCATGTATCTCTAAATTCTGAGCCAGGTGGGAGAGCGCAATGTTTGCCACCTGCAGCCAGGCCTGTGATTGCATCCTGGTGCAAGATTTGTTGTACTGGTGCCTAATTTCAAAATTACAGAGATACGGGACACTTCCACTGCAGTCTCTTATCAGTGCTGCTGACGCAATTGATTTCCCTCTATCAGCTCTTCCAGATGTTTATTCTGCCCGAGCGGGACAACAATAACTGACATCTGGGCCATGCCTGACTCAGTAGTATCCGTCTCTTGTCAATATCTGTACATTCCAAATAGCCTTACATTCTGTATAGGCTCCAGTAATAGCATACAGCACATAGGCCACTGAGGGCTCTGCAGGGTAACGGTACCTATGTCCAGAGGAAAATGTAGATTAGAGTGTTTGGGGTTGGTTGGTTGGTTGGTTTTAATATCTGAGGTATCAATGATGTAGTAGAAAGAACATTTTTGAAGGGAACAGCAACTTTTAAAGGCAGCAGCCAATAAGGCATCAATAGCAGTATTTTCTTCTGCATTTTTCTCTGGTTATTTAAATCTTTGTTTTTAAAGATTTAATTCTTTTAATGTGGATTTACCACAGGCCAAAGGTGCCGAACTGACAGCCATGGTGAGTTACGGCTCAGGCATCAGCAGGACAAAGTACCCAAACTCTGTCCCAGCATTGTCCATCAGTTGTGATCGAGAGCTGTGGTTCTCAACCTGTTCTGGATTGGGACAAATGGGACACGCTCCCATTAGCCAGGATCTAGCCAGGATCCTGCCCCAAAATACCTCTCTTTTAACAATATGGTAAGGTCAGGGTGATCATGATGCCCTGATACTTTGTTACCCCCTTAGGGAGCACGACTCCCGGTTTGAGAACTTCTTACCTAGAATAACTGGCTGTGAAAGGATAATTGAGTCTCCATGCTCATTCCATTGAAACTTTAGCCTCTGTTGAGACCGCCAACAAGGTTGCTATTGATAACTGTGGCTTTTGTTATGTGGGTACCTGTCCACAGTCAATTGGACTGAGGCCACCAAAGTCACTTCACAGTTGCCACTTAAGAGCTGTCAGACAGTGATAGCTTTGGTCACTATTAAAACCTGGTAAACAACTGATAGTGAACAATTATTTAACACATCCTGCACCCTTTGTGAATTAGATGCAAACTGACTTCGCTTTTTACAATTTTGTAATTTGCACTTATTTGTCTGGGAGTTTAATCAAACCTGCTGTGGCTCATTAATTGCTCATCAACAACTTCCTGCTGGCCTAATTCTCAGAGGTGCTGACCAATCCCACAGCAGAAGCAGCAATTTGCGAGCAGCACATACTCAAAGTAATAGCCCTACAGACTCATTCTGAGGTGCTGAACATATGAAGCTCCCACTGAAATAAATGACGACACTCAGCACTTCGGAGACGTGGCCCATAAAAGCAAGCTAGAGAGTCCTACCAGAACTTTGACTGCGACCTGTAATTGCTGAAGACAATTTAAACATTCAGTGGGACAGACTGTGACAACTCCTGGAAATAAGGATAATGCTGCCCCCAAATGAGGACAGTAATAAGCTCCTAAGAATAGAAATGGATTATAGGAGAAGCGGGTGCTCTGCATAGGGGAGTTGTCTGATTAGGGAAGATGAATGTGCACATAAACACATACAGACCATGCTCGCTGGACCACCAGAGCTGCCAAAGTTCCTTCTGTGCCACTTTGTGTTGTACCAATAAAATAAAAACCAGCAGGATCTTATTAAAGGGAAAAAGGCAAAATACCACATTTATTGTGAATACAGAAAGAATCATAGTAAGCAGTTAGTTATAGCTATAACATTCCATTCAATCTCATATTTATTCACACATTCATTCATACAAACACACACACACACACATACACACACACACACACAGGTTCTGCAAGGTTGTTATCATAGTTACCAGCCTTAGAGTTGCTCATGCCAAGCCACTGGCCAGGTGGCCTGGACATGAGGAGGGAGCAGGGCCTTGTCAGATGCTCATCTGATGCTTCTGGAAGTTGGTTTGCAGAATCAGACCCCAAAGTTCTCACTTTTTAGAGTCTATTTTTATAGGAATTTCTTCCTATGCCAGTCTATGGGAATTGCTTCATCATGCTGTTGCTGAATCAATCAGCAGATAGCACATTCCTGACGGCTCCAAGATGTTATCTTGTTCTTTGGTTCTCCCATTCTTGAGGCTGTTGGGTGGATTCCAGTCTGCCCTCCGGGGGGTCCTCTGGTTATTTCCACTTGACGCCTTCTTCAGCCAATGGACACTGGATTCTTAGGCTGGCACCTCCCTGATCATTCAGTTATTATCCACACCAAGCATCCATCCACATACATCCTCTATCTCTATTTTAATCACAATTGTTAATACAACAAAAGGGCGGGGAGTCTCTGGGTGCTGTTTCTGTTGTTAGAGTATTGCTTTGAGTCTCTCTCTGTGTGAATTGCTTTGAGAATAGACTCTGTCTTAGAATGTACTAACACAATTAGCAGCTTGCAAGTTTCACACATAGAGGGAGAGAAACAGTACCAAAAACCAAGAGACCTCTTAATTAGTAATACCCTGGAATTTAAACTCTGGAGAATCAAACTCATTTGTGATTTTAATACAGAACTTCTTTAATATGATCCAACATTTGTCCCTGCTTTCCCAGCTCATGGGGTGTGGCTTGGAGTAGGGGTCATGGCCAAAGGGGGCATATCTACATCCCAAGATGCCCAGCTAGCAGAATGGCTCTTGATGGTTGATCTACTTTATACTTGGTCCCAGGCCAGCCCCAAAATTGGGAGGTGGGCATGAAAGAAGTTTCACATCACTCTTGTCCACCCCCATCCTCTGAGCTGGTTGGATGCAATCCAAAATCAAGGGCTCTTGAGTTCACTGAAGCTGCTCCTGACATACAACAATGTAAGTAAGAGAAGAACCCTAATGAATACCTAAGTGAGATTACTGTGGTTAGTCCAGGTGATTCACAGCATGTGGCAACACAGAGTTCCATCTGAACACCAGAATAGCAAGCCCTTGTCAAACCTGGACTTAAAGTCCTAGTTGAGATAAAGGCTAATGCTGAGCCCACCAATAGTATTCACACTTGCCTTGGTAGGAAAGAATTTCTTAATAAAATTAGATCCAGAAGAATTTGATATATTTTATTTAATATAAGCAGCTCATCCATGTCTCAAATTATGAGATTTTTCTTTACATTAAAAAAGGGGGGAAATTTGACTAGGCTTAATGTGTATGTGGTATATGCTCAAGAAGGCTTCAATAATAAATGACAGATAGTTCTCTCCTACCTGCACTTGATTCTGATTCAAGTAGCCCCCCTGCTGGTCCATGAAAAAACTGTTTTTATTTCTAAATTCTGCTGCTTTCCTTCAAATTGCAATGCGCAGTCTCCCCAAGATAGCGCAATAGGACAGAAATTGGAAACCTGCTATCAGTTAGGTATAAATTGCACTACTTTTGCCTGTGCATTTGCTAGTTTTTATTCTTTCTTCTTTAGCGTCTTGCATAGAGTGGAAGCCTCTTATAAGAACACCAGCTGTGTGAAGGGAGTGAGGCTGCAAAAATAACAGTGTGTATTATTCATGCACCCAAAACAGAGAAATATGCTGCAGTTTGCATATTATCGTTAAAAATAATCTGCAATGCTATTGCATCTTTCATTTGAAAATCAGAAAGCCCTTTATAAACATTAACTGACACACACAATAGTCTGATAAGGTAAGAAAGGCATGCGTATGTCATATCAGCCACGACCCTGGTGAAAGCAGCACCTGTCAAAAGGCAGATCACGCAAGGTGCTCAGCACCTCACAGGGCGGGACCCTAGGATAGAAAGTGAATCCAATTGAAAATACAGGGAAAATTAAAGTCAGCAGAACACAATTCTTGGAGTTAGCATTTTGCCAGGACACCAAGACTAGCATCCCTTCTGGTATGGATCTCCATTTTACATCTCATGCAAAGATCAGCAGCCATGCTGGAGCCCTGGTTCAGTGCTGACTTAGGAGGAAGAGTGCCGCATTGGGAATACTTCCTGCAGAACGTAGGTCATCTTAAGGGAGTTCTTTGAAGGCCTTCCACCCCAGTAGTGGCCTGACTATGACCAACTAGTAGGCTCACTACATAAAGTAATATGGCTGATAGATTAATACCCTTGTTGAAAGACAAGACGTAGAAAATGGAGCAAGTGAGGTTTGAATTTTATTTTATTTTAGTATTTTGCGAGTTCACATTTGCCTATTACAGGTTTGTGAATTTCATGAATTTTTTGAATGAAATTTAAGGTTGTCTGTTTTGGTGTAAATTAAGTGTGATGGGATCTTTAATGAGAGGGGGGTTTTTATGGATTGGTGCAAATGGAAATTTTGTAATGGCTTACTGGCTATTTTTCTTGTGATATACCAGTTTTATATGGTTCTCCTGAAATGGGATGGATTTTAGTTTATCTCTCTGTTTGAAAATTTATGCAATATAAACATTTTCTGTGCAATCAGAAGGTGGAAAAAAGCAAAGCATGAGCTGAAGAAGAGGACTTGAAATGGGACTGTTCATCAGCTGTTCAAAAGCACCAGAGAAATAACGCCCGCATTTGTATAGAAAAGATATAAAGCAGCCAGGACTTGGGGCTGAAAAGCACTACAGAGCTGAGGAACTGGAAGATTCTGGGCACAGAGAGGCAGAGACTGTAAACAGAATTGAAGAAGCCCTTAAGAAGTTGGGAATTTGTGGGGCGGGGGGGGAGGACTTCATTCTGCATGAAATTGCTCCTGTATAGTCTTGGCTCAGGTAGGATTTTTTTAGAGTGAGGTTAATTGGACAAGCTTGTTTTTGAATGCAGAGACTCTGATAAAGTGCTGGGTTCTCAGTTCTTTAAAATGTTGTAATTGTTTTTCTTTTGTCTACTCACAGTGCCAAAATGATGATGTATAAGCTTCAGATTTGTTTTATACACTAATCTTCTGGGAGGACTAACACACATAATCGGTTTTACTAAATGGGAGTGCGGTAACTGAAGGGAAGTTGAGCACTTTATTATAATCGAAGAACAAGGAAGCATACAATGACGAAAAAGGCAACAAATTTAAAACTGATAAAAGAAATACTTTTTCATACAATGATAATTAGTCCATGGAACTCATGGTCACAAGATATTATTGAGCCCAAGCACGCAGAAGGATTTTAAAAGGATCAGATATTTATGCAGCTAATGAGAACATTCACAGTTACATCAGAGAGGATAAAATGAAAACTTTAAAAGGGGGTTAAACCTTCCTGCTTCATGGCATAAGCTAAACACTAATGCCTTGGGGTCAGGAAGAAACATCTCCGATGGGCAGTTTATTCCATAATTCATTGGCCATTATATGTATCTTCTTCTGAAGCATCTGGTACATCCCTCTTTCAAAGGCAGGAAAGTGGACTAGATGGTTTGATGGCTGGATCCAGAATGGCAATTCCAATGTTCTTATGTAAAATCTTGTAGTTCTTAGAGGATGAATCTCTAAGTGTGTTATAGCTTCCTTCAAAGGTCTGACAAATGCTGCAAGCTCTGCTCCACCTAATCTAAGCTATCATTTCAAAGAAAGTTTCTAGCCTTTTCACTGCAAAGATAGCTTTCATAATGAAAAATATCCACTAGACTTTTAAATTTGTCCTGGTGATTTTCTCTACATACCACTGTTTATTCAAGATGACTTTTAGGCAAATGAAAAGTTTCTTTTAAATTACATTAAAAAGCCCTCCCCCCCAATCTATGTGTTAGTGTTGAGCTACCTTTCAGATAAATGATCTGAAGATGGAATGAATTTGGCACTTTCAGATTCAGATCAGCCTTTGCTAATAATAAGAACAATATCTGGCTCTTATATAGCCCTTTTCATCAGTAGATGTCAAAGTGTTTTTCAAAGGAGGTCAGTATCATTACCTCCGCTTCACAGATGGGGAATTGAGGTAACAGAGAGGTGAAGTGACTTGCCCAAGGGCCCCCAGCAGGCCTCTGGCCAAGATGGGACTAGAACTCAGGTCTCAAGAATTCCAGTCTAGTGGTCTATCCATTAGGCAAGGGGTAGTCAATTAGTTTTTGTCAAGGTCCAAATTTCTTGGTCAAGGTATAGTCAAGGTCCAGCCTCCAGAGAAAATAATAATAAAAATAACAATAATGATTATAATAAGCAAATAAAAAGAGTTCAGGATCCATTCAAAAGTGTCTGGCAGTCCGGATTTGGCCCGCAGTCCTCCTGTTGATTACCAACCAGTGTGACCTGAGTAATTGTTTACCAGTGCAAGTACCAGGTTCACAATCTGGTCTTTAGGAAGCTTGACATGGTGTAAATTAGCTTCCTTCTGTTCCCCTCAGTGTACTCATTACACTACTGATTCCCTTACACCTACTTCCCAGCATGAAGCTTACACCACTTTAAAGACCACCTCTGAATTTAGCCCATTCTGTCTGTGGATGTGCTGGGAATAGACAACGGGTGAAATCCTGGCCTCAGTGAAGGTGATGGGAACTTTGCCGTTGACGTCACTGGGG